>NC_090333.1:69606003-69976209 GCF_035084215.1 Heptranchias perlo
TGCCATTGTCTGCGGTCCTCAACACAAACTCTGTTCCCTGGCTATCAACTCCATCCCTCTCCCTGGCCACTGCCTGAGGCTGAACCAGACTGTTCGCAATCTTGGCATCATGTTTGACTGAGATGAGCTTCCAACCACATATCTGCTCCATCACCAAGACTGCCTACTTCCACCTCCCTAACACCCCTGCCTCAGCTCATCTGCTGCTCAAACCTTCATCCATGCCTTTGTTACCTCCAGATTGGACTTTTCCAATGCTCTCCTGGCCGGCCTTCCATCTTCCACCCTCCATAAACTTGAGCTCATCCAAACTCTGCTGCCCGTATCCTAACGCGCAGCAAGTCCCATTCACCCATCACTCCTGTGCTCGCTGACCCACATTAGCTCCCAGTCTGGGTACACCTTGATTTAAAAATTCTCATCCTGGTTTCAAATCCCTTTACGGTCTAGCCCCATCCCTATCTCTAACCTCCTCCAGCCCTACAACCTTCTGAAATCTCTGCGCTCCTCAATTCTTGCTTCTTGCACATCTCCGATTTTAATTGCTCCACCATTGACAGCCGTGCCTTCAGCTGCCTCGGCCCGAAGCTCTGGAATTCCCTCCCTAAACCTCTCCACTTCTCTCTCCTCCTTTAAGACGCTCCTTAAAACCTACCTCTGACCAAGCTTTGTCACCTGTCCTAATACTTCCTTGTGGCTCAGTGTCAAATTTTGATTGATAAATCGCTCCTGCAAAGCACCTTGGGACAATTTATCACATTCAAGGCGTTATATAAATGCAAGTTGTTGCTGGACAATCAAGTCTGGAATCTACAGGAAATAAGCCCAACATCCTGTCACAGTATTGAATGAAAGATCCTTCTAAAATTATTTACATTAGGTACTTAATTTATCAAGCGGCAAATTTAGTACCAATCTCAGTGCTTGAGCTATCACCCTGAAAACCCTTACCCTTCTCCTTTTATATTCTGAGTTTACTGCAAACCTCAAGACTTAAACTTTTGTACTTGCATTCATAGGAACAGGAGTAGGCTATTCAGGCTCTCGAGCTTGTTCCGCTATTCAATCAGATTACGATTGTGCCTCATGTCCATTTACTGCCTTGGATCAATATCTCCCTTACCCAACAAAAATCTACCTATTTCAGTCTTGACAATTTCAATTGTCCCAGCATCCACAGCCTTTTGGGAGAAGGAGAGTTCCAGATTTCCACTACCCTCTGAACAATTGCATCCTTATTTGACACCTTAATGACCTAGCTCTAATTTTCAGACCGTGTCTCCTTGTTCTGGATTCCCCATGAGGGGAAACAGTTACTCTGTATCTACCCTATCAAATCCCCTTATCATTTTAAACACTTCAATTAGATCACCCTTCAACCCTCTAAAACATAAGGGAATACAAGTCAAGTTTATGCAACCTATCCTCATAACATAACTAAGCCCCAATATCATTCTGATGAATTACACTATCACCTCCAAGGCAAATATATCCTTCCTGAGGTGCAGTGCCCAAAACTGAATGCAGTACTCCAGATGGGGTCTGACCAAGGCTCTATACAATTGGAGAACAGGTTCCTCCCATTTTGTATTCTTATGTCCATATAGATACTCCCCTAGCCACAACGTTAGTGACTCAAAAAATTCAACTAGATTAGTCGGACATAACTTCACAAAACCATGCCGACACTCATCAGCTCATACTTGTCCAAGTGCTCACTGTCTGATAGATTCCAGTAACTTCCCCACAACTAATTTAAACCGACAGGTCTGTAGTTTCCTGGTTTCTCACTCTCTTAAATGATACATAATGGAGTGACATTTGCAATTTTCCAATTGAATGGCACAATTCCAGAAGCGAGAGCTTTGGAAATTATAAGCAACACATCTGCAATTTCCTCACCTATTTCTTTTAACAACCTGGAGATTTGTCTATCTTGAGTTCCATTATTTTCTACATTACCATTTTATTATTTGTATCATATCCAATAGGTTGGCTTATTTTTAGGTTTCCTTGTACAGCTGGTATTGTGCCCTCTTCCCCTATGAAATCTAATAAAATATTCAATTAACAAGTTTTCCATTTCCTTATTGACCATTATAGTCCCACCTGCATCTGTCTTTAATGGGCCCACATTCTCCCTTACCACTTTCTTTCTCAATATATTTATCAAAACCTTTATTGTTGACTTTCATATCCCAATTTTTTTTCATATCCTCTTTTTGCACCTCATCTCTTTGAAAGACTTGCATTTATATAACACCATTCACAACCTCAGGATGTCCCTAAGTGATATACAGCCAATCAAGTACTTTTGAAGTGTAATCACTGTTGTGAAGTAGGAAATGTAGCAGCCAATTTGCACACAGCAAGGTCCCACAAACTGCAATGAGATAATGACCAGATAATCTGTTTTTTTTTTAAAAAGTGATGTGCGTTGAGGAATAAATATTGGCCAGGACACTGGGGAGAACTCTCCAGTTCTGGTTCGAAATTGTGCAATAAGATTTTTCCGTCCAGTAGAGGGGGCAAATGGGGCCTTGGTTTAACATATCATCCAAAAGACTGCACCTCAAAGTGCAGCACTCCCACAGAACTGCACTAAAGTGTCAGCCGAGATTATGTGCTCAAATCCCTTGAGCCCATGACCTCCTAACTCAGCGGCAAAGATGCTACCACTGAGCCAAGGCTGACATTTACTTTCTTTGTATCCCTTTGTTGGTCTTTTATAGATTTCCCAGTCCACTGAATTTCTGCTTTGCCTTTTATTTGTTCAAGCCTTTTCTTTTAGCTTCATACTCTGTCTCTTACCTCATTTATTGACCATGGTTGCTTAACTGCACAAGTGGAGCTTTTGCCTATTAGGGATAAGTACTGGCTTTGTTTTGTACCAAATACTTCTTTAAATACTTCCGACCATTTGTCTGTAGGCTTACCCATTAACGGTTCACTGATTATTTTTATCTTTTGTTGTTGGACAGATATTTCACCTCCACAATTTATCAATTTACAGGCACACATTGGTTATATCAACATTCTGTACTCTAGATTCTCTCAGTTTGTACATTTCAGAGGATAGTTTAGATATTAAAAAGCACATAATACAAGAAATCATTACATAATACAAGAAAACCCAAGTCACCCATTACATGTGCATTATCAGTTCAAATAACATGATTTTGTTTTTAAACCACATTTAAGATTAAAACTCAACACCATAACCAAACAGCACAAAGTGTGAATATATTTGATTACACCCCAGCTGCTAAAGCTTTCCAGAAGAGGTTGATGCAATCTTTAGGACCAGAAGTTCAGACATTTTCATAGCCACAGAAAACCTGATCGCACTGGATAGCCTACTGATATCCTATTTATTAATACAAGCTCCTCTGGAAAGCACAGATACAACAGACCCTTCTGCAGCATTTCATAGTTTTGTAAATGGGAAGCTATTCCATTCCATTCAGTTCCTACTAGTTTTTTTAAACAGCCAGTCTCTGCCATTGCACATACATACTGCAATATTGCAATTCTCATTCCTCACCCAAGCAATTGCAGCAAAGATGCACAAAATCAGTAAACATTACAAATCAAGGAAGATTTGGTTTTCCTGTCCCTGCAGGGCAGCAGAAGTGAAATACTTCGATCACGTGGAAGAGCGGAAAGATATATAGTCAGGCACAGCTATCATTGTACAGCAGTAATGGCTGGGGCAGAATGCAGAAAAAGCCAGATAACAGGCAAGCTCACCACTGCCTTCTCACTGCTGATGCTACACAAAGGCTACCTTTTTACTGACCATTTTTGTACACTTCACTGCTAAGACTATACATGCACACACAATTAGTGCAAAACTAGCTGATAAAGAAAATCCATGTCCTCGTGACAGTCATGTCAACTTTTATTTGATCATGACAATAAACTTAAGTGTTTCAATCTTATAAGACTATCCAAGAAAGCCAGGGGCTGGGGGGTGCAGGCAGAGACAAAGAGAACCAGACAAAAAGACATGCAAAGCTCAGCAGGATTTTTCCACTTCTCTGAATAAAAATCATTTGGAGAATACACTGGAAAACCTGAGCCTCAATAAAATCCAATATTATTTATTTATACATCACAGTAGAACAGTGGTGGCCAACCCTTTCAAAGTTACAAAGCCAGATTTTAAAAACTGTACACCAAGGAACCACATTTTAAATATATACTATGTTCACTGATTTTCTCACTGTATCTAACATACAATGCACAGTTTGAAACCTAGCCAGCGTAACTTCTTAAATTGGATTGTTCCTTCATGTCCTCTCAGTCCCTTCCTATTTCCCCTTACACCTCATTGTCTGTGTCACTCCCCCTTTCTCATTTCCATTGTTCCACCTCATTCTCCCAATCCTTCCCTTTTCACCACCCCCCCTCTCAAACTCGAAGTCTTGGAACCTGCAGTTTGTATCACAAGAGCTTCCTCATGTACATCATTTTTCAAGCTACTTTTGACAAGTTGAGGATTTCAGGTTGACATGTGTCCTGTTTGCATCTCATTGTACACAGAATGATACTTTCAGGACATGTGTACACGAGGAAGACATAACAGTAAAAAGCAGCCCATAAATGCAACAAAAACATTTGAAGAAAAAAAACACAATCTTTGATGTTAGTGGCAACATTTTGGATCTTGGTCACAACCAGGAAAGCAGAATAGAATGCCTAACTCGTTATTAATACCGAAGTTGAATACCCATAAATTGGACACAATAAAAAGTCTTATTAACTCTATTTCAATCAAGCAGCATTTGGAATTTACTGTCCCTGCAGGGCAACAGATAGAAAACAATCGACTTAAAAATAACATTTTCACAAAGGCTTCAATTTTCTGTAACCTACAGGCAAGGCAATTCATCCTGAAATCAAGAGGACGACTGCTAGTATTGGAAATGAACATATTGTAACTAATGCATTATACTCTTTATAAAAAAAAATCTACTCCATCTACCATTCTGGGGCTGGAACGAGGGGGGGCATGTTAAATTCTGTTTTTTAAAAAAAAAATAAAACAAAAGCTGCATTATAAAAAAGCTTTAGAAGTCCAGAATTTCAGATTCCTACCTTCCTCTGTGTGAAGCGTAGTGTGAACGGCATTAACTTCTCTGCACACCAGCGGTAAGAAGTTACCGTACAGGTTAGCCAAGTCTGAATGAGAAGGCGGTTGGTTCTTTTGCTGTGGTTTAGCATGTCCTTCATTATTATGCACCTCTTGCATTTGGTACTGAGCGAGTTGGCAGGGCAGCTGAACCATACATTCAAAGAGCTGCTGTTCAACCAGAGGCATGCATGCAGTTCTCAATGGCCAGTTGGCCACCTCTGCAGGGGGTGCAGATTTGGTTTTACAGTAGTTTCTCTCCACCCCCTACCCCAACATTCTATTTCATCCCATCCAACATAATGTGCAGGAACAGAAAAGATTAAGGTTCAAATAACCAATGACAAAGTTGAAGAACAGAATACTTTATCTTCTTGGCTCCCTCAATTGCTTTTCTTAAGCCAAAATAATCTGTCCAGCCCCTCGAATCCACCCACCCTATTTCCCCTCCACTGTCTTTTCCACACAATTACCTCTCTGTTTAGTTGCATCCAAACTGTCTGTTCATCCTTCCCCTTGTGAGTTAAAGGTTTTAGCCCAAAAAGATTTTTTTCTTCCAATGAATGTTCTCAGTTTATTTATTTTTTTAAAAAAAGTTAAGCTATGTGCTTCATCACAAAAAGATTTGTGGAAAAAAGTTTATATATAAATTCGAATTACTTGTACACCCCAGTAGAAGTTCTGACTTGGTTCTTGAGTATCTTTCACTCCCCAACCAATATTCTATTTTAGTGCATTTCCCCCCAAAATTCTCTACAGCCAATTTAATTCCAAAAAAAAAACTTTTTGTATACAAAACCCATGGCAGCTATTGACAAGTATGTCCCAGGGATAGGGTTGCCAGCCCTCCAGGATTGTCTTGGAGTCTCCAGGAATTAAAGATTAATCTCTTGGACACTGCTACGAGAAACCCAGGAGAACAATTATACCGGCATTAAAAAAAAACTTTTTTTTTTAATGCCGGTATAATTGTTCTCCTGGGTTTTTTTTTTTCATTTTCTTTGAACACTTGCATTTATTAGTTATAAAAAATATTGGAGATGGGAAAAAAAGGCTGTTTGACTGGGCGAGGGGGTTGGAGGCAGGAGTTCATGTTATGAAACCTCCAGGAATAAGTCCAACCACAGATGGCAACCTTACCAAGGAAGCATGCACAGGAGATCCACCATCTTCTCCAATTCCTCTACTGACCCACTGCAACTTGAGGAAAAAAAAACCTCAACAATGCAGAAGCACCTGCCCACCAAGACTTCTCTGGTTGAGGTCCTCATTTATTAGCTCACACACTGCAAGGAACAGCCTTATTATTTGTAATCTGCTTCCTCTACTGAATCCCGTCATACCGTGTTCAGGACTCTGGGTTGTACTCATGGCAGATGCCGGATCAGTAGCTGGATGAAATTAAACTCCCAGCTGCCATCTAGCTTGAGTTTATTTCCATCAGGGAATCAACAAAAACACACCCGTTATGTCTATTCCCATCAGTCTACAACCTCTCAGAAGGATCGTGCTGTGTCCATATAATGTGCAGCATTTCAACAGCACATTTTCAGTTTGCTCCACCTTCAACACAATTTGTTCCAACAGACTTGATTTGCCAGGAAGTTTAAATAGTTTATACACAATAAGCTAGTAGGGAAAGGCACAGCGCCAATCCAAAACAGGCCAGAAGATGCCAACCAACTTCATTCCCAGTCCGCGCTGACACGTTTCCAAAAAGATTCAGCAATGTACCAAGTCAGACAAGCACCAAACTACGGTCAAACCCAAACCGGAATAGTGTCAGATATAGTTCAAATCCAAATGGAACCCAAATATGTGGAAGAGTGCAGCCAAATCTAAATACAAACCAGACCAGTACCAGATTATAGTCAAACCTAAATTAAACTCAAAGGTGGAAAACTGTAGTCAAACCTGAATACAAGATGGATTAATGTCAATAGCAAACTCCAGTACATTCTTACCATCATATTTGCCACCAGTCCTTTGCCTTTTCAATGTCCACTTTATCTTCCTCACAAACTTAATACTTTAATATCTTCAGTAAACACTTTTCTCTGCATTTATCCTCCATTACTCACATTGCCGTCATAACTGAAACACTTTCCATGGTTACAGATTTATACTGCAAGGGTCAGACCATTGTGAGGTCATGGTCACAACTTATAGGACAAAGGTGATTAGAACTCATTTTTAAAAAATAACCCTTGCAAACAAAGAAATGGAGCAGGCTTGAATAACAGTATGTTGTAAAGGTTGATGGAATATTTCATCTGTGGAATTAAGGAAGCCCCTAATCGCTGATAACATCAGATCGGCCAGGAGTTGGCCTTGCAGAGGCCCCTGTGCATAGGTTTGGTTAGGCCCCCTACATTTTACTAGACAATGATACTCAATACCAAGATTTTTGTTACAATTGGTAAAAGCAAAAATAAATTAAATGGAACTGGCTCGTCATCTGTTGCCGCAGTGACTGACTAACTAACTATATAAAATTAGCGTATCTGTCGATTTAAACTACTACAAAATAGTTTAACTCGAGAAGCTAGGATTGTTCTCCTTACAGCAGAGAAGGAGAAAGGGTAGATTTGATCGAGGCGTTCAAAATTATGAGGGGCTTTGATTGAGTAAATAAGGAGAAACTGTTTCCACTGGTAGGAAGGTCAATAAACAGAGAAAGCAGGTTTTAGATAATTGGCAAAAGAACCAGGGGAATCGAGAAACTTGTTTTTTAACGCAGTGAGTTGTTATGATCTGGAATGCACAGCCTGAAAGGTGGTGGAAGCAAATTCAACAGTAACTTTCAAAAGGAATTTGGATAAATACTTGAAAAGGAAAAATTTACAGGACTAAAGGAGGAAAGAGCAGGGGAGTGGGACTAATTGGATAGCTCTTTCAAAGAGCCGGCACAGATGTAGTAAGGTTCCATGAAAACTGGACATGCCCGCATTACCTTTAGTGGATCTCCCCCCACGACCCATGAACTGACCGTCAGCTAATTCTGGGACCCGCTCCAACATTCTGAAGGAGGTGGCGGCCAATAAGGTTATGATGCCGCGGCTACATTTTGAAGAACCAACCTCTCACCGGCTGGCTAGGAGCCCCCGGCTGTGTTCAGTAACTGGCTACATTGCTTGTCTGCGTGATCCAGTGGAGCAGAGGTGTCCTTCCCCTGAATCCACTTGGGGGCCCTGACTTGTCGGTGCCACATGCAGGTTGCACAGCCCTCCCTCCCTCCCTCCCTCCCAACATCTGAATACATCCAAGGTAATTCACTTCCTCAATGCAAGTATCCTCCAAGGACAGTCCCAACATTATACCAACTGTTGATCACTATTTTTCTATCTACACCAGTCACATGAAGATCATTTTCATATCATTACAACACGCTCCTACTGTAGAGGAGTAATTTGAAAAAGTAGAAGAAACCCTTTCTTCCCATGAAACTTACAACACTTTGCCAATGGATTTTTCTTCTTCCTTTTCCTGCTAGTTTCCCTCCCTTCATCACCCGATTGGGTTGACTCCTTCTGTGCTACGCTACCATGTACCTGTAGCTTTTCAGCGCTTCTCCAAAGTGGCCATTCGTGTCTGAGCCAGGACAGCGAATGTTAACAGGCCACACCGAGAGGGGGGGGGGGGGGGGGGGGGGGAGGAGAAAGAGAAGTAAAGGAGAGACCACCACCCCAAACTCGTGTCTCTCGCCACAAGATAGCAATCAGGAGCAGGGACCATGGCCAGACTTGCCCTCCCCAACCAGTCAGAAGGCAAGGAATTATTGGAACCCTATTATCACTCTGGATGAGATTAGCAAACTTAGTGCAGACTGCAAATTGATTCTGGAACCTTCTTAGTCTGTATGACTCAGTTATTCATTGCGTTAGTCAGCTGAGCCATCAGGATCGGAACATAGGAATTGCTAGATGAAGAAAAGACCAAGGTCCATCTAGTTCACCTTCTACCATCCTGGTAGTCACATGATACGATGATAATGGAGTTGCTGACGAATCATAGCAATCAATCTCCATCAATTAGTCTACAACATACCCAGACATGAGGCGAGGAAAACCCATTGGTGGAAAGCTTTGGGAACCACAGGTCCAAAATCATCTGTTCTTTTTAGGCACGCTACACTTACCACATCAGCTCTCAAGTTACTCAAATACTTTCTGACCACATCATGTCTATGGATTTTTTTTTTGGAAAAAATACACTTTTTAAAAACACAAATAGAACTTTACTCTGTAAAAGGCAAGCATCATCTACAGCTCACACACACATGTTGCCACAAGTCTATTACACTTGTAACTTTGCTGAAGCACTGCATCAAACAAATTGGGCCAGATTTTGCTGAAAACATAATGGCCTATGAATGAAACATGCCACTAATACACAAATCAGTCAGCAACTTGTGGCAAAGAGGAGATACCCCATGAATTGTGAATCGCCACAAGTTGCTGGCAGATGTGCGCTGCTCCACTGTTAGCTTTGCGAAAATGGGATTGCGCACTTAAGCTCCCTGCGAGTTTCATAAAGTTGCTGCATTTGCACTTTAATTGCCCATTAAACTCATCACAGAAGTTAAGTCTAGTAATATAGTGTAAGTACCCTTTTAACGACATGATAACTGTTAATACCTGCCAATCAACCTCTCTGGCTCAGAGTGAACAATTATAAGTGTGAAGTCTCATTCCTTAAGGTTGGGAATTGTTTTAGGAGATTTTAAAAATGTCAAGTTCATTTTTTCCTCTTACTTTTCCTTTCCGTATTTTTTTCTCTCTTAATCCAATCTTTCTTTCCCCTCTCTTTCTGTACCTGATTTGACACAAATTCACCCTCCTTCTCAGTCCTTCCTCTGTTTATTTCTCAATCCTTTAATATCGTTGGTTAAGGAGAGACACTGTTTATCCTGTTATTCACCAAGGTCCCAGATACCCCGTTTCCCCCGCTGCACCGTTATCAGCTCGCACTTCCAGCAATTTTGTGGGCAAAAATTTTTAAAACCTAAACTGAATGAAGTCTAACTTATGGGGCAAGCTGCAAGAGCCCCCAACCCAACAAAATCTGGAGTATTATGTTTTTGCTTTTTTTTTTTAATTTGCACTCTTAAATATCAAAACAGGTAGATTAACAAAACATTATCACAAAAATTAGTAAAATGAATACTAGTAATACTCCAACACTGACCTCAGCAATCTAATCTACAATATCATGAATGAGTTGTGAAAGTCAGGTCACCCATTGAAAAAGCTTCAACAGATAAGCTGTTAATGCCATGGTGCTTTTTTAAAAATTCCATATTGATAGATGTTTCTAAATTGATGTATGCTGGTGGATTGCCCATAGCACTGTTCATGGTGAGTCAGAGCACGGAGTAGCAGTTTGAGAGATGCAATGAGGGACAGTGAAATCACTGGATAGTGGTAAATTGTTTTTTGATTGGCTCAAATGTACTAATCAGGACAATGAGGAAGTGTTTTCTAATTGGTTCCAGGGAAATTTGATCCAAGAGCTAAAAAAGCCTACTCATTGAGGCAAAAAGCAGAATATTGCTCATCTCACTGCTATTTGAGATGCAGGTGCTGCAGAATAACTTCAGCATCTGCCTATATAAACAAACAGTTATTACATTTCAAAGTAATTCATTTTATGAAGTGCTTGGGGATATTTTCACATAAGGATCAATAAAAATGCAAGATTTCTTTTAAATTAGGAGAAAATTCATTTGAATTATGTAGCACTCCATCTTTGGAAGTTATTTTCAAGTCAATCTTTTAAAGCTCTCGATTTGGGGATTCTGCCTTTGGAGTGGCATTAGCAAATTTTCAATCTATTATTTAATAAGAGTGGGGGAAGAGAGAAATTGGGTAACTACTGGCCTGTCAATTTAACATCAGTTACTAGAATCTGTCATTAGGGATAGAGTGACTGAGCATTTGAACAAATATGAGCACACCTACATGGCTTTGTTAAGGGTAAATCTATGACTAATCTAGGTTAATTTTTTTTGAGGAGATCACTAATAAAGGTAGATAAGGGAATGTCTATGGGTGTTATCTATATGGACTGCCAGAAAGCATTTGATAAGATTCCACAGAAGAAATTATGAGCAAAAATTAGAGCACACAGAATTGGAGGCAGCCTTTTGACTTGGGTTGGAAATTGGTTGGGAGGTAGGAGATTAGAGAGTGGGGATAAAGGGCAAATACTCTGATTGGCAAGATGTGACAAGTGGTGTTCTCCATGGATCTGTTCTGGCACTTCAACCTTTCAATACATTTATGAATGACTTGGATGAAGGAATAGAGAGTTATATATCCAAGTTTGCAGATGATACTAAGTTAGGAGGGGCAGTAAGAAGTGCAGATGGGATCAGGAAATTGCAAATGTACATGGACAGATTAAGAGAGTGAGCAAAACTATGGCAAATGGAGTTCAACATGAGCAAGTGTGTGGTCATCCACTTGCAACCCAAGATAAAATCAGGATATTTTCCAAAGGGTGAGAAGCTAGAAACTGTGGCGGAGCAGAGAGATTTAGGGTCCATTTACAGAAATCACTTAAAACCAGTGGACAGGTACAAAAGAATTTAAAAGGCTAATGGAATGTTAGTCTTAATCTCAAGAGGGCTGGAACACAAACAGATGCATATGTTACGTTACAACTGTACACAGCTCTGGTTAGACCCCATCTGGAGTACTGCATTCAGTTCTAGGCATTGCACCTCAGGAAGGATATACTGGCCTTGGAGGGGGTGCAGTGTAGATTCACCAGGATGATACCGGGGCTAAAAGGGTTAAATTATGAGGCCAGGTTGCATAGACGAGGCTTGAGTTATTCCCTTAAGATTAAGGGCTGATCTAATTGAAGTGTTTAAGATGATTAAAGGATTTGATAGGGTAGAGAGAGAGAAACTATTTCCTCTGATGGGAGAGTCCAGAACAAGAGGGCATAACTTTCAAATCAGAGCTAGGCTGTTCAGGGGTGATATCAGGAGGCACTACTTCACATAATGGATAGCAGAAATAAGCAACACTTCTCCTCTTCCCCCCCCCCCCCCCCACCTAAAAGTTGTTGAGACAAGGTCAATTGAAAAACTGAGATGTGTAGATTTTTGTTAGATATTAAGGGTTACAGAACCACAGTGGGAAAATGGAGTTAAGATACAGATCAGCCATGGTCTAATTGAATGGTGGAATAGACTTGAGGGGCTGAATGGCCTACTCATGTTATGTCCCAATGCAGAAAGACTGCATACACCCACTGCATCAAAATAATCCAGTATTTATAAATACCATCAGAAGGCAGCGAGTAAGTGTCAGCAGATTCATTACAATATAAAGACTGATCCGCACCATTGCAAACATTTTAATGGATTGGGGTTGCGGGTTAAATGCCTCACCCTACCCCCCAGAATTGTTAATCCAACTCAGTGAAAGACACATGTACATTTAGCACTCCGCTCCCTTCCTCGCAACTGTCAGACCAATTAACAGCCAGGCTGTTCCATTCAATTCTTGTGCCTCATTGAATGATTAAATTTGTGCTTACCAGAATTTAATTTACAATGAATTACAAGGACTGCCCTATTATATAATGCAACAATTTATTGAAAGGCCTGAAGGAATATTAACTGAACTCCACTGTGGGATGTCTGTTAAATTCCCTTAACCCATGGTTATTTTTATTTATGCCTTTTTTTTGGAATATGCATTTTAGCTTCACAAGAAATATGTTTTCCCTTTGCAACTGACAATTAAATGGGGGAATCAACTGCATTTTTAATCAGTCAAAATGCAATGACGTCAGACTTTATAGTCAGGTTTGTGATAGAACACTAGCATTACTGCCAAGTCATTTTAAACGCAAATATTTCAGCAGTTCCAGAACATAGATAAATTATACCTAAAGAGCCTCAAGGTGAGATTTGGTGTTAACAATGCCAACATAGTTTTTGTTTAAAGCATAGAAAGAACATAAGAACATAAGAAATTGGAGCAGGAGTAGGCCAATCAGCCCCTCGAGCCTGCTCCGCCATTCAATAAGATCATGGCTGATCTGATCCCAACCACAAATCTAAAGAACACAAGAAGTCGGAGCAGGACCCGGCCACATAGCCCCTGGGCCCTCTCCGCCACCCACAGGGCATTGACCGATCCGAACTCAGCTTCATGTCCAATTTCCTGCCTGCTCCCCATAACCCCTAATTCCCTTTACTTCTAGGAAACTGTCTATAATCAATAGGTGTGATGGACACAGTAATCAACAACCAAACCTTAGCAGTTCAGGTGTAGCTGAAGGGCACCTGTCTATCCTGTCCTAGATAGAAGTCAATCAATGAACACGGGAGTCAAGCAGACAAGTGATTAATGAATCTCCTTCAAACAGCTTTAGAAATAACCATTTCCAAATTCAATGCAGCAGCTAATTTAATTATTAAGTGTTGCAATGACATTGGCATCAATTTTGCCACCTGTGCTTTTTTCTAACCAGAAACTAAGTCAGTAATAGGTGTTTTGTGGAGCAGTCCCTTTAAGAACCCGACAGGGGGTTTATTTTTGGTTAAATCTAAAATGAGTGTGAACCCAAACATTTGCAGATACCGGATTCTTAATTCAAGGGGAGTAGCAGCTCCCCCCTCATCTGCCCTCCTTCCCCCTTTCCAGTGTGACCACCCTGGACACTTACCTGACAGTCAATAAGGAGGCACTCCATTACTCGCGGGTAAAAGCTGCCTTTCTGTCCTTCATTTACGACCCGTCCCTTTGCTCCTCCTCCTGGCTCCCGGCGCCTGCAGACTAAACTCCCAGTCGCTGCTATACGCGGTGAGGTGCTACCCTGCCGCTCCATCCACTCTGCCGCTCTATACAGCCCGCCTCTCTACTCCCTCAAATAGACTCCCAGCCAGGCAGTGCGCAGCGCCCGCTTAAAGAGACAGGCCAGGTGCAAAAAAAAACCCCACAGTAAATATTTTTAAAAGCGATTACACTTTAAGTTTTTTGTTTCTTTGCAAGATACTTTTATACGAAAAACACATATTGTTTCTGCATTTTTACAAGTCTAGAGATTTAAAGGGGTTGTGTTCTTTACAAGGAGAACTTGATAATTATCCTGAAGTCGGGCATTTTTTTAAAATCTAAAGTTGATTAGTTTTGTAGAAAGTATATACGTTTATTGTTGCCGAAAAATAGATATCACCGTTTTAAACGGGAATTGGATAAATACTTGAAGGGGGAAGAAAAATTGTAGGGCTATGTAGAAACAGATAGGGGGAGGGGAGTGGGACTACTTCAATAGCTCTTTTAAAGAGCCAGCACAGGCACAATGGGCCGAATGGCCTCCTCCTGTGTGGTTATAATTCTATGATTCAATGCACTTAACTATTCTAACACCTCATTTAGAAATCCCTCACAAGCAAAAGAGGAACTGCACCAGAAACAAGGCATAAAAAATATTTGGATTGATCTAAACTTTTTGTGGTCCAAACATTGCACCATCCTCATTCCACACACTGTCAATGAAAGCTCCAGGGTTTGGGACCATGAATTGACATCCAACAGCAGGATGTGAAAATGCTTTCCACATTGCCACAATGGTTAGTCACTGTGATTTGGATACATCTTCAGTTGCTTTTTTTTTCACTACCCCAGCTGTCAGATGTCAAAAATAAAAAAGACGCCTGTAAAATTTAATTCCCCCAACAGACAAAGTGTGCCTAACGTCTCACTATGATATACGGTTTTATTTCCACTCGTGGGCTGACTGTAACTCATTCATGACACTGTCACTTGTAAACTATGTACGCCACCGGTTTTGTGGAGATGGTGATCATGGGCAGGATTTTAACTGTGAAGAACGTATGGGTTGGGGGCAGGGGGCATTGAAAATCGCAACAATTTGAGACCCGCCTCCAACCCGCCCATTTCCGGATTTCACCGGGGTGGGACGAGGGGCAGGCGACCAACCCGCTCCCAGGAGGTGGGTTGGTCACTAAGACCTTTCAAGGAGGCTGCGGGCTTCCATTTTTTCAGGTTTTGTTGTTGCAACCCCTGGGGACCGGGATTCCCGGGCCTTCTCCTTCATGCCATGTGAAAGGAGGCGAGGAGGCCCGAAACAGAAAGGAAGTGCCTTTCTGGCACAGCTTGTGGGCCTGAAGGAGAGGGAGTGCTTCCCTCAAGCCCAACAAGCCTGACTGCAGCGACCCCCTCCCCAAAGATCGCAGATGCCCCCCCAACAATCGCGACACCCACAGCGATTGCAACCGGCCCCGCAACAATCGCGGATCATCGCGATGACCCCCGATCCCGAACACCCCCCCTCAGTGACTGACCCCCGGTGATTGACACCCGATCACCCCACCATGACCCCTGATCCCCCCCCCATGACTGACTTCCCCAGTGACTAACCTCCGATGACTGATCTCCCCCCCCCCCACCAATGGCTTACTCCCCCCCCCCGGTGACCCCCAAATCCATCAATGCCCCCAGACCTTCAGTGCCCCCATGCCCATCGGTGCCCTTGTGCCCACCCATGCCCCCTCATGCCACCCCCATCTATACAATCTAAGACTCACCTGAAGACTTACCTTTTCACATCCTCTTCCTTGCTCTGCTCCCATCTGACTGAGGCCAGCCTGTCAACGGCAAACCGACAAAAAAAATAAAAGATGTCCTTACGTCAAAATTGTAAGGACGTCCGGGAAATCCGTACTTCTGGATTTCCCATCCACGATTTGACCCCCCGCCCCCTTCCCGGCTCCGAGTCAAAATCGTGACCCATATCTCCAAGGGGGAGAGGAGGAGAATTTTTTTTAACGCAGCGAGTTGTTATGATCTGGAATACACTGCCTGAAAGGGTGGAGGAAGCAGATTCAATAATAACTTGCAAAAGGGAATTTGATAAATACTTGAAAAGGAAAAAAATTGCAGGGTTATGGGGGAAAGAATGGAACTAATTGGATAGGTCTTACAAAGCGCCGGCACGGGCACGATGGGCCGAACGGCCTTTTTCTGTGCTGAATGATTCTATGATGACATAGAAACATAGAAAATAGGAGCAGGAGTAGGACATTCGGCCCTTCGAACCTGCTCCGCCATTCAATCTGATCATGGCTGATCCTCTATCTCAATACCATATTCCCGCTCTCTCCCCATCCCCTTAATGCCTTTTGTGTCTTGAAATCTATCTTGCTCCTTTTTAAATATATTCAGTGACTCGGCCTCCACAGCCTTCTGCAGTAGAGAATTCCACAGGTTCACCACCCTCTGAGTGAAGAAACTTCTCCTCATCTCAGTCCTAAATGTCCTACCCCGTATCCTGAGACTGTGACCCCTTGTTCTGGACCCCTCAGCCAGGGGAAACATCCTCCCTGCATCCAGTCTGTCTAGCCCTGTCAGAATTTTATATGTTTCAATGAGATCCCCTCTCATTCTTCTAAACTCGAGTGAATACAGGCTGAGTCGACCCAATCTCTCCTCATACAACAGTCCTGCCATCCCAGGAATCAGTCTGGTGAACCTTCACTGCACTCCCTCCAGGGCAAGTATATCCTTTCTTAGGTAAGGAGACCAAAACTGCACACAATACTCCAGGTGTGGTCTCACCAAGGCCCTGTAAGACATCCTTGCTCCTTTACTCAAATCCTCTTGCAATGAAGGCCAACATACCATTTGCACATCCTCTATTTATAAACAGCCAAACTGGGGAGCCCAGATACTATATTCCTAGTTTCAGTCTAAATCTTTTATAAGCTATGATGCATTGAACAACTGTCCAACTGACGTCTTTTAACCGATGGCCATATTTAATTTATGTTTTTAAATGAGATCATAGCTTTCAAACTGTTAAAAAGACCCTCAGCCGTGATAGTGATTATGAGGTCCCACCAAAATATTCATTCCTGTTCACACCCGCAAAATTGGTCCTTCTGAATTTATGACAATATCCCAGTTTTTTTTTAAAAAAGCAACATGAGTTCTTTTAAACTAACCAATTATATCCTGGTGTAGAAGTCCAAGGTCTTTAAAGTGAACATTCAACAAAAAGTAGCACAGGGATTAATCCCTGTTTTTGGTGTTCACAATTAATAGACAGAGAGGCCACCAAACCTTCTTCCCAAACTCAGTAACATGTTGGAAAACCACATGAAATACATATTAGATTTATGGTTGCAGTGAAATAACCACTTTGTACTAATAAAAATGATCACACGATAACATTGCAGAAGGAAACATCTTAGAATCGCTTACTTATCTGGGTTGTTCTACGTGACTTCTGATAATTAGAAAGGCTGAGCTCTCGAGGCTTGCTTCCCCCCGCAGTACAATCTAAATTTCACACTCTGAGCATCTCCCCTGTACCATATTATATTTTCACCATACATGAATTCACACTCCTGCTTGGCTGTGCTTCATAACGACATGGGGAATCAACTGGAGCATGCTATTTCCTACTGTTTCTTCAGTGGTTCATAACAAAGAAGATGCTCTGATATGGCCTAGAGAAGGTTACCAGGGGGCAGTGTTCCATCTTCCCCATGCCTGGGCAGGCTGTTCTCAGTAATCCCTTCATTCTGGCTCAAGAACAAAGGACTGTAAATTAGCTTTTTGACTGAATGCAACAGCCCCTGAGAGTGTCTTAGCAAATCATTTCTGAATTAGAAAGACAACTGGAAGTACTGTTGAGATTGCTGCAGAATATGAATGATTTCCTTGGGGAAAGATTAGAAATGTTAGTCAAAGACAATGCAGCCTGTTATTCACCGACCAAAACCAAGATAAGTCATGTTAACTTCAATTTCCACACTTACTGCAATATAACTTGTACATATTTACATGTAAACGATCTTTGTTTTAGATGGTATGCTCAAAACCTTCCTGAGATAGACTTTCTACCTCAGCTTCATCTGCTGCAAATGTATCATGAACTGATCCTTGAACTCGGCAAGAAACGATCAGCTCACAGTAAGCTGTGTTAATCATTTTGTTTAATTCGGTGAATTTTGTGCCTATCAAAGCAAAGGGTGTGAATGGTATAAATTTAAGCCCCCGTAGAACATTTTTGTATGTAGTCACAGCACCGTGTCAGGTAGAGCGCAGAAATCTGCTCACATCAGTTGTGTCAGCTACTCCGTTAAGCGGTCTGGTTGCCAGCTTCTTATGAAAGCTGAATCCCGCTGCCCTGTATCTACTAGCATGGTTGCAGGGCCCAGGGGTGTAGCTCCCTTGCGTTCTGGACCAGATCGCCGTATCTCACGTACACGTACTTCTTCAATCTCTCTGAAGGTGGATCGAGTTAACACCAAGCAAGACGATGCTTGGTTCAATTCATCAGCTGCTATATTCCACAGCAGGCAAAACATGCAGAACACTGAGTGTGATCAGGGACACTTGATGCAATCAGTTCACGTACTATACAAAAATAAAGAAGACGCATACTTTGGTGCTTTGGTGGGTTGTCTTACTCAACGAGAAGAACATTCTCTCTCTGCAGCCTGTCCTTGAGCCCAGGATAGAGGTACAGTCCCCTTCACAGACTTTCTGCTACTTGACTGAGTTTTTGATGTCTGTCCTGATTTTTTTAAAAGCCTATCTTCAAAGACTACTAGAAATTAAAAGAGTTTGTCCAGGTGCTAGGTGGCCAGATGTTGCTAGTTAATTGGTGCAAAATTGGCTTCCATGTTTCCCTACATTCCAACGGTGAATAAACTTCACAAAGTACCTCACTGGCTGTGAAGCGCATCCTGAGGAAAGAAAGTTCTTTCTTTCTTTACTTGACACAAGAATAAATATACTATGTACTGAAGAATAGCAGAATAATAAGATCTGGTGTGTGTAATGCCCAGTATATTATTACTATTGAATGTTCATAGAATCATAGAATCATAGAAAATTTACGGCACAGAAGGAGGCCATTCGGCCCATCGTGTCCGCGCCGCCTGAGAAACGAGCCACTCAGCCTAATCCCACTTTCCCGCATTTGGTCCGTAGCCCTGCAGGTCATGGCTCTTCAGGTGCACATCCAGGTATTTTTAAAATGAGTTGAGGGTTTCTGCCTCTACCACCCTCTCAAACAGTGAATTCCAGACCCCCACCACCCTCTGCGTGAAAAATTTTTCCTAATTTCCGCTCTAATCCTTTTTTTTTATTCGTTCACGGGATGTGGGCATCGCTGGCGAGGCCAGCATTTATTGCCCATCCCTAATTGCCCTCGAGAAGGTGGTGGTAAGCCGCCTTCTTGAACCGCTGCAGTCCGTGTGGTGACGGTTCTCCCACAGTGCTGTTAGGAAGGGAGTTCCAGGATTTTGACCCAGCGACAATGAAGGAACGGCGATATATTTCCAAGTCGGGATGGTGTGTGACTTGGAGGGGAATGTGCAGGTGGTGTTGTTCCCATGCGCCTGCTGCTCTTGTCCTTCTAGGTGGTAGAGGTCACGGGTTTGGGAGGTGTAGTCGAAGAAGCCTTGGCGAGTTGCTGCAGTGCATCCTGCAGTGCATATCTTTAAATCTATGCCCCCTGGTTATTGACCCTCCGCTAAGGGAAATAGGTCCTTCCTATCCACTCTTTCTAAGCCCCTCATAATTTTGTACACCTCAATCAAATAACCCCTCAGCCTCCTCTGTTCCAAGGAAAACAACCCCAGCCTATCCAATCTGTCATCATAACTAAAATTCTTCAGTCCTGGCAACATCCTCGTAAATCTCCTCTGAACCCTCTCTAGTGCAATTACATCCTTCCTGCAATGTGGTGACCAGAACTGTGCGCAGTACTCAAGCTGTGGCCTAACTAGTGTTTTATACAGTTCCAGCATAACATCCCTGCTTTTATATTCTATGCCTCAGCTAATAAAGGAAAGCATTCCATATGCCTTCTTAACCACCTTATCTACCTGTCTTGCTACCTTCAGGGATCTGTGGACATGCACTCCAAGTTCCCTCACTTCCTCTACACCTATCAGTATCCTCCCATTTATTGTGTATTCCCATGCCTTGTTTGCTCTCCCCAAATACATTACCTCACACTTCTCCGGATTGAACTCCATTTGCCACTCTTCTGCCCATCTGACCAGTCCATTGATATCTTCCTGCAGTCTACAGCTTTCCTTCTCACTATCAACCATACGGCCTATCTTTGTGTCATCCGCAAAATTCTGAATCATGCCCCCTACATTTAAGTTCAAATCATTAATCCATACTACAAAAAGCAAAGGACCTAGCACCGAGCCCTGCGGCACCCCACTGGAAACAGCCTTCCAGTCCCAAAACACCCGTCGACCATTACCCTTTGCTTCCTGCCACTGAGCCAATTTTGGATCCAATTTGCCACATTCCCTTGGATCCCATGGGCCTTTACTTTTTTGACCAATCTGGCATGTGGGACCTTGTCAAAAGCCTTGCTAAAATCCATGTAGACTATATCAATTGCGTTACCCTCATCGACCCACCTTGTCATCTCCTTGAAAAATTCAATCAAGTTAGTCAGACACGACCACCCCTTAACAAACCCATGCTGACTGTCCTTGATTAGTCCGTGCCTTTCAAAGTGACAGTTTATCCGGTCCCTCAGAATTGATTCCAATAATTTGCCCACCACCGAGTTTAGGTTGACTGGCCTGTAATTACTCCGTCTAGCCTTCACTCCCTTTTTAAATAATGGTATAATGTTAGCAGTCCTCCAATCCTCCGGCACTACGCCTGTATCCAGTGAAGTTTAGAAAATGATTGTTAAAGCCTCCGCTATTTCCTCGCTGGCTTCTTTTAACAGCCTGGGATATATTTCATCCGGCCCTGATGATTTATCCACTTCAAATATGCTAATCCCCTTAATACTTTCTCTCTCACTATGTTTATCCCATCCAATATTTCACACTCTTCCTCCTTAACTACAATATCTGCATTGTCCCTCTCCTTTGTGAAAACAAGTATAAAGTATTCATTAAGAACCATACCCACATCTTCCACCTCCACACATAATTTACCTTTTTGGTCTCTAATAGGCCCCACTCTTTCCTTAGTTATCCTCTTGCTCTTAATGTATTTATAAAACATCTTTGGGTTTTCTTTGATTTTACCTGCTAATATTTTTTCATGCCATCTCTTTGCTTTCCTAATTTCCTTTTTAACTTCACCCCTGCAATTTGTATACTTCTCTAAGCTTTCCCTAGTATTGAGTTCCTGGTGTCTATCATAGGTTTTTTTTTCTGCCTTATCTTATCTTGTATGCTTCTTGACATCCAGGGGGCTCTAGATTTGGCAGTCCCTCCCTCTTTCTGGGATAGTTACACCCTCATTAGCTGTTATATCAGTAATTTACATGCATTACTTAAATATATAACCGGAGAGAACAGATTAATACCAGTTGTAAAAGGAATCCTGAAGATAAAGCGTAAAGGATCAACAGCTTGCAGCTGCTGTGTAGTTTCTTTATTTCACTGTGTCTATACAACACACTGATAGATGGTGTGTTGGGATTTCCCAACAATCAAGTACCTATCAGACCAACCCACCAGCCCCTCATGCAGTCGTCTTACTGACCTTGAAATATCAATGATGATTTATAGCAAATTTGACCCTACAAGTGAGGGAAAATTTGCTAGGAGTGAAATATTTTGTGTGTTAATATGTTTCCAGAGGAAAAAAGGAGGAAGGGAAAAGAGGTGGATTATGTATTGCATGCTACAAAGTTCCACCACATGGCTATGACTCAGTAAATTCTGCTTTGACCGTTTCATCGTCGCTGGGTCAAAATCCTGGAACTCCTCACCTAACAGCACTGTGGGAGGACCTTCACCACATGGACGGCAGCAATTCAAGAAGGTGGCTCACCATCACCTTCTCAAGGGCAATTAGGGATGGGCAATAAATGCTGATTTTGCCAGCGATGCCCATATTTGAGGATGAATTAAAAAAAGAGGACAAATTGAGAATATAGAAACATACAATGATTTGAACCAAAGGTAAAACAGTGCACTTCACTAGGTATTGTGCCTTTGCCGTACTTAAATTGAGTCCATTACAACAAATGAATGTCAGAGCCAAGGTTTCTGCCAGGAGTTTTAAAAAGTGAGGTCACCTTTATCAAAACACAGCTACAATTCAAGTAGACTTGAGGAGAGAGGTTGTATTTTGCTATTGCAAAACGTTTTGCACAGGTACATAAAGCTCTTGTACATTTGTCTCAGTTTAATACAAATGACCTTGTACTGATGGCAGAAACAATTGCTGTGTGGGTGAGAGGAAGGGGGAGGAACAGATCGTGAAGTAGGATATTCTTTACAATCCTTGCTGACAACTTCTGCAAGGCTGCAGGACGGACTGATTTGCAGTCATCTAAACAGGAAAGCAATGATTGTTACCTCCCTAAAGATCAGGGTGTCCGTTAATGTGCCTGCACTGGCTGAAGTTACTACTAATTTGATCATTTTAGTTTTGTAAACTGTTAGAACCTTTTCGTAAGCCAGTAAATTCTCTATTGATGCAAAATGGGTCATTGTTTTGTTCTTATGTGCTATTTTTTTCCAATAAATAATTGAATTCAAGGGGTTTGAAGGCAGGGGTTTTCCTTTGGCGCAATAAATGCCAAAAATGTGGCAAGGCAGGATTGCTACCCACCTGACTGCCCAGCGCAGATCCCACCTGTGCTGCCAATGTCAGCTTAATTTGAATACTGTGGGTGAACTCTTGCCATTTTGAACACGTCTGACTGGGGGCTCATTGGATTGTGGGTGGAAAATAACTTGCTGCTGCAGGATTTAAATGCCTGCAGCAGCTTCAAGGACCAGGCATCACCACTGATTCATACCCAGATGACAAGAGATGAAAAACCCTCCGTTTCCACCCTGCCTGCTACCTAATCTCCCAAATATATGTGTAATACAATCAGATGGCTGTGAAGGAGTGAGAAGGCGAGGCGGGGATGAATAAGAACGATGAGTTGCAAAATATCAATAAAATAGAACTTATACTTTCTTTGATAATGAAAAAGTGACATTGCCTGCAAGTTTCCTCTAATTTTCTTCAGCTAATAAAAGGACATTCACTAAAATCCTTTTTCTTCCTTTCAGTGAAAAGAGTACTTCAGTTGTTCTAGATTGAACATACCGTGGCCAGCAGAAAAAATCTATCTACTCATGAGGCCGATTATATCTCCCTTGTGAATTATGCCATCAGTCTCACCTTTGACTCTTTATTCAGTCTCAATGAGACATGACAGGGATAATAAAAAAATTAGGCAAACATTATAGGTGGGGGGGGGGATGAAAATTGGGCGTGGTGTAAAACCGGGCCGCTGATTCGCGATGAGCTCGTTTTGTGCTACTGGCAAAGTCCAATTCCACCCCCGGAAATCTGAAATAAAAACAGAAAATAATAGAAACGCACAGAAGGCCAGTCAACACCTGAAAGGGAATCATAACTTAAGATGTTTTGAGTGTGACTCTATTCTGACGAAGGGTTACAAGGGTCACACCTGAAGCATTAACTTACATTTCTCCTTCAGATGCTGATTAACCTGCTCCACATTTCAAGCATTTTCTGTTTTTTTTTGTTGCAAATCACATATTATCCATATATATTTGTCTGTGAATAGGTGATGTAATGCAGTTAAAATAAGGAGCACTATATCAAGTGATTAGCATTGTATATTTGTGTGTGGGATGGAAGTATACCACAAACTATTTTACAAAATGTCTAAAAATATGAACATAACCATCTATTGAAGCACAGCAATATAATTTAACAACATCTTGCACTTAGAATCATATCTCAAAGCACTTTACAGGGATGATAATGGTGCTGAGCAAAAGATGGATAAGACTGGGGAGAAATGGGAACAAAAGGCACCGTGAAAAAGATAGACTTTTAAAAAGCTTTTGAAGGAACTAAGAGAGATTGTAAGGCAAATGGCTTTGGGAGAGAGTTCCAAATAGTAGAGACTATTGATTGAAAAGAGTACATTTACAGAGTGCATCAAATCATTCAGACGGAAAAAATGGCATCTCATTTCCAATAACACAGTAAAGCCTTTTATTCTGAATAAAGTTTATTTTTTAAGAACAATCACAGACAGAATCAAAGAATTGCAGATTAGAAGCAGAACCAGTAAAAATGACCCTGTCACCCACTGGAAGCAATGTTACAGCTGAGGCCCTCGGTTTGAGATTTGAGTGGGGGGGGGGGGTCCGTATTTATTTACAAAGTAGTTAAACAGTTTCCTTTTTTTTGGTGTAATTGCTTAAACTCTGTTGACAGTCTTGACACTGAATTGTGCAGTTTGTGTGTGTGTACTTTAAGAAATTCAGGCTTCCACGAGGAAGGTTAATACAGAGAAATAAACTAGACTGAAAATACACTGTGGAAAATACTGAACATCCCATCCACTCCAGACACAAAAAAAACAAGGATTAAAAACATAAGGATCCAAATGAACTTCAGATATCATCTTAACTGAATACGGAAAGAATAGTCCTCACTCATGGACTTAAAATCTATTTTTAATATCTGTCTGATTCATATCAAACAGAAAAGTGAAAGCATTTTTCTTCTTTTAGATGTAATATATGACTAATGATTTGCAAGGTGAAATACTGAAATACTTTAAAGGTGATGCATTAACAGATTCAGGGGGGCAACTCAATCAGACCATAAGAACTGAAGAACCCTTCGATTTTACAATGGTAAATTTTCATATGTACATCTCAATCTAAAATAATTTAAAATTGTATTTTCATACAGGCTATGTGCTTTTATAAATTAAACAACCAAAAAGAAAAAAGTTGTGTAATATATTAATATAGTTTAATGCTAAAAAAAACCCCCATCAATTTAACTGCTGTGCAACGTACAACATAAGCAATGATGTGGAGATGCCGGTGATGGACTGGGGTTGACAAATGTAAAGAATCTTACAACACCAGGTTATAGTCCAACAATTTTATTTGAAAATCACAAGCTTTCGGAGGCTTTCTCCTTCGTCAGGTGAATGTGACATTCACCTGACGAAGGAGAAAGCCTCCGAAAGCTTGTGATTTTCAAATAAAATTGTTGGACTATAACCTGGTGTTGTAAGATTCTTTACATTTGTCAACATAAGCAAGGCTAAGCAAAAAGCAAGATGGGAATGGAAGAAGATAGATAACAGTTGTCCCGTGACCCAAAGAACCAGAGAACACTCACTAAAAAGTACTCATTGGAAAATTTAACAGTAAAAAGTAAAATTCATCTAAAATACTGAGGTACAGAACACTAAAGCAGCAATTGCATCTGGAACTTTACTCCTGTATTACTGTTATCTTCCCAAGTTAATGGGCTATCAATTACAGACAGAAATGGTAAAACTAACATTGTACATTCTTCATGGAAAAAAAAGACAAGGAACGTGCGAATGTAAAAGAGTTTAATTTCACCCACTCTGCTGCAGGTGTTACAATTTTATTGTTCTACATCAAGCTGCTTTAAATTATTTGATGTAATTCTGTTAACATCTTGGACTTTTGTACACCTAGAACAGCATTTTATATTACAATTTCTTAAACACCACACCTAAAGGGCAACATGATTCGTAAACCTTCAATTACCAATTTGTGAAACATATTGAAAATTATGGAAACTGGCTCAGTGTATTATAACTTTCTGTGCTCACGCACACTCAACCGGTGGACTGTTCTTAATCTGGGCCTTGCAGACCAGTTAACCCAAGTATTCTTTTTGTGCAGTTATTCCATTTCAGAAAAGACAGACACAGCATTCAGCAGAGCTATTGCACAGTTTATTAAGCTCCTAACAATTACCTATAAACACTAAGTACAGTGATCTGTACGTACACCACTAAAGCCCCTCCCCATCCTCCATCCCCACCCTCCTCACAAAAGAAGCCCTCACACTCTGTGTGGGAGTATAGAATCATAGAAGTTACAACATGGAAACAGGCCCTTCGGCCCAACATGTCCATGTCGCCCAGTTTATACCACTAAGCTAGTCCCAATTGCCTTTGTGCGGTAGTGTAAAGCGGGTAATAGCAAATCGGTAGCCCGTTTTACATCACTCCCCATCGGAAATTAAAAATCTGGAGAGATTTAAAATGGGCTGCCGATTCGCTGTCACCTGTTTTACACTATCGCACAAAGTCACAATTACCCCGTCATTTTTCAGTATTTTTTTTCTTTGACGCATTTCATAGATTCATGATGGGATGAGTTTACCACTGGTTCTATTTTCCGAAACCTTCTAAAGGCTTTTTAACTACAGGAAATGTCTAGAATGTCAGTGTCCTTCTAGTGTTTCTGCTACTGCACGTCGTTTGGATTCCAGATGAGTTCTAAAAGAAAATGACGAATTTCTTGGAGGATTTTTCCTTTTTGAAATCATTGTATTTGACATAATTTTATTCCTGCTATTAGTGCCAACCTCACTGGTGATGCTAACAATGTTTCTCAGTACCACAGTGCTAAACTGGTATTACAGCATGAGATACAGCCACTGCTGAATACACCACTTACTTTGCAATTTGCCATCCAATGAAGCCCAATATTGTGTTAGGTGCTCTGTCATTACCTATCATCACCCAGCAGCAAAAATTACTGGTTAGGTCATAGTGGATTACAGGCAGTAATTTAATCTGAGGTCGTGGTTTTCAGGGTCCAACCCAGGGGCTAGTTGCAGCCCATCTCCCTCTCATGTGTGGCTTTAAGCAGACTCGCTGCCCCACGTGTCTCTGGGCCTCTATTTAAGGCCTTCCCAATAGTAGAAGTTGCTGGAGCTGAGATTCTGTGCAATTCCCTCTTATCTTGCTCTCCAGTGAGAGAAGGCTGGATACTATTAGAAGGCAGAGATATCTCAAGATCCCTTGCACAAGGGATAGGCTCACTCAGCAACTTCCCGGCACCGCACAACTGAAACCAGGAACCAAGTTGTCATGGGAACACAACCATGTCTCAACCCTTCCCAGTGAGAGTGAGCTTTGAGCAAGCCACTACTTGGGATTGTGTCCTTTGTCAAAAAAACCCACACAAATCGAAGGGTTCAGGCCAACATCTGGTTGAAGTTTGGTCTTATATTTATGGTGGAACACCTTGGCTGAATTCCTGCCTTGTAATTCACTCCCACCTATTTATTTGGTTTTAAGATGGACCTTTTTGTACTGCTAATTGACCATGCTAGTCATTGTGCTCCTCCAATTCTGGCCTCTTGCGCATCCCCAATTTTAATCGCTCCACCATTGGCGGCTGTGCCTTCAGCTGTCTAAGCCCTAAGCTCTGGAACTCCCTCTGCCTCTTTACCTCTCTCCTCCTCCTTTCAGGTGCTCCTTAAAACCTACCTCTCTGACTGAGCTTTTGGTCATCTGTCCTATTATCTCCTTATGTGGCTCAGTATCAAATTTTGTCTGATAACACTACAGCGTGAGATACAGCGACTGCTGAATACACCACTTACTTTGCAAATTTGCCATCCAATGAAGCCCAATATTGTGTTAGGTGGTCTATCATTACCTATCATCACCCAGCAGGCTTCGGACATTTTTACTGCATCAAAGATGCTATATAAATGCAAGTTACTGTTGTTGCAGATATACATAATGCCAACATGCTGTAGAGGTGCACAGAGAAGCAATGACCCTTCCTCAATGGACTATTACCTACAACAAATATTAATCAAAAGACTCTTTCAAATCAACACAATTGCCATTCAGAGCCAATGGATTGTCAGTGACAGTGGATCTAGTGAGTGTTTGTTTTTTTCAACACAGAACCACGGTGATGGTGTAGCTCTCCAACTGTGTCTTGTGTGACAATGACTGATGAAGACTGATTCTTATACCAGAAACAGAAATTTGCCTGCTCTCTTTGTATCGTCAGTAGTGTGTGCGCTCCTGATGTACAGTGTAGTGATAATTGAAATAGATGGGAGGAATTTAAGTGGGCGGGCACTTAGAAGCCAGGTAGCTAACTAAGAAGTTATGCCCATGTTTGTATATATTCAGGGGCACCCAGAGTCAATCAGTATAGAGAGTTGGAATGAACAGAGACCAGAAGGTTAAAAAAAAAGACAGATGAATTTGCCTTCCTGAGTGTGCTTGTAAACCTATTTCCAGTTACTGTGGAAGGAATGGCCCTATTCCTTTTCATGTTGCTAAGTAGCACTGATGTCACATCTTGGCACATTTAGCAATGCCACAAAGGGAATAACATTCTGTCCTATAGTGTTAAGTATTAAGAAAGGGAAGAAAGCACATTCTACACTTTAAACGCTACATGTAGTTTGTTAATGCATACAGTAATAATCATACATAGGCTTCGCAAACGATCAGAGAGAGGGATTCACTAGGGCAGATACAGTGAATCTATTTCCTCTGGTACGGGAATCCAGAATAATGGGGCACAATCTTGAAATTAGAACTAGGCCATTCAGGAGTGAAATCAGGAAGCACTTTTTCACTCAAAGGGTAGTGGAAATCTGGAATTCTCTCCCCCAAAAGGCTGTGGATGCTGGATTGATTTAAATTTTCAAGACTTAGGTTGATCGATTTTTGTTAGGTAAGGATATCAAGGGATATGGATCAAAGGCAGGCAAATGGAGTTACAGATCAGCCATGACCTGATTGAAAGGGGGAACAGGCTTGAGGGGTTAAATGGCCTACTCCTGTTCCTGTGTTCAATGTAACATTCTATTTAAATGATGCATAATGACTAGATTTCTCAAATTGTGACTTTTTCATGATATTTTCTGATATTATTATTTAAATTTTATATTCCTAAAAGCACTGACTTGTCTCAGTTATTTGCTGTCTCATGTAACACCATCTAATTTGAGGTTTACTGTGGGCTGTGTTTAGAACCTATACTTTCAGATTTAACATCAAGGTCATCCAAGTACTGAACTGCAAAATAATCACCAGCATGATGAATAAATTATTATATATATATATAATATATAGGAGCAGTGTTATTTCCTGGTACTGCACTGCATATTGCAGTGACAATGCATAACCCTAGAGGGAGGCCTCCATAAATAATACTGCATTGTATATAAATGCAAGCCTTTCTTCTTAAATTTATTTTTTAATATCAGCTGGCTTAATAATAAGGATAGGTGCCTCATCAATTTGATAGATTGTACAGAAAGACCTGGGGAAATAAAACATAACAAAATTTTTAAAAATGGACAAGAGTGATTACACTGAGAATAATCTCACCACAAGATTTGTGTAATAATGAACTAATCGAGTTTTGTTCTTGTGGTTTCCAACAGCAATTGAGCCCATTAATTAGTTTTATTAGTTTGTAATCACTCTCATGAATCCATTATTCTATATTTAATTGTTACCCTGAACGATTAACACAAGTGCGATGAGAAACACTATTACTATGGGGATTACTTTAACGACTGTACCTCTCTACCTGAATATTTAACCCAACCCAAACTCTTAAACAAAGCAAAATAGAATAAAATTGCAAATCAGATATTGCCTCTATTTTTTTAAAAAAAAGATTAGTTATCAATTTAAAAGGACGTTGTACAACAGATTGGTAATAACGGTATTAACAACATCCACAGAGGAGACACTGAAGTTCTTCACAAGAACTCTCAAGTGTACTGCATTGAATTTAACTGATTTGAGCAAATGGCCACCCCTTAATATCTGCCTGATAGCACTTAAGTCAACAGAAAGTTTTCAAAATACAGTCAGTAGTATAGTGAGATATTTTACTACAACACACATGCTCACACACCTTAGGGTTCCAGGAGAATTTTCAGATATTCAAAGGATAATTTTTCGGTCACATAAACAAGTGAAAGGAGTCATCTCACCACAGGAACCCCTTTTTAAAAATAAGCAGTAATGAGGAATTATGATTAATATTAACATAATTCATTTTGTTTCATCCACTTCAGTCAATGATTTTGAATAATTTTGTTATTAAATTGAACCTCGATGGTTTCTCTGTAGGTACGGGCTTGGAAGGCGACTGAGCTCAAATGTATGAGGGAGTTGACTTAATGCATGAAGTTGAGACTGAATCATTTCCTGAATCGAAATTTCTACCAATGATGATTCACTTCTGTCATGTTTGTGCCCTGGAACTCATTCAAGCTAGTTGTCCTAATGGTTTCATCAGTTTCTACTGTTTAAACTTAACAAAAAGATTAAAAATGGATAAAACAAAACATTATGACGTCCGTGCCAATCATAGCTTTTCTACTTGTTTGATTTTAAAGAATGGGTCCTGGTGCTGACAGCCCCTCTTTGATCTTTCACGTAATGTGCCTATTTGCATGAAAGGAGCAAACTGCCTGCAAGTGATCGTAAAGAGTGGATATGCATAAGCTGTCAAAACATTAACCTTGCTATCCATTCACTCTTCTCCGTTACAATTATATGTAGAGAGGTATAAATTATTTTTAGCATATTCTGAAGGTTTTCTCTTCTTTCTTTTTAATTACAGCAGAAGCACCTTGGGAAGTTTTATGATGTTAAAGGCGCTATATAAATGCAAGTTGTTGTTGTGGTTGAAGTGTCTCTGGGCCTCGTACACTTTAGACAGGTTAAGTGATTGGGCAAGAAGGTGGCAGGTGGAGTATAATGTGAGGAAATGTGAAATTATCCACTTTGGTAGGAAGAATAGAAATGCAGAATATTTTTTAAAGGGTGAGAGACTAAGAAATGTTGGTGTTCAGAGAGATTTGGGTGTCCTTGTACACGAATCACAGAAGGGTAACATGCAGGTACAGCAAGCAATTAGGAAAGCAAATGGTATGTTAGCCTTTATTGCAAGGGGGTTGGAGTATAAAAGTAAGGAAGTCGCTGCAATTATACAGGGCTTTGGTGAGACGACACCTGGAGTAATGTGTACAGCTTTGGTCTCCTTACCAAAGGAAGGATCTACTTGCCTTACAGCGTGCAATGAAGGTTCATTAGATTGATTCCTGGGGTGAGAGGGTTGGCCTATGAGGAGAGATTGAATAGAATCTGGAGTTTAGAAGAATGAGAGGTGATCTCATTGAAACCTCTAAAATTCTTAGAGGGCTTGACAGGGTAGATGCTGAGAGGCTGTTTCCCATGGCTGGAGAGTCTAGAACTAGCAGTCATGGGCCGGGATTTTAGCCCAGAGCCGGAAAGGGAGTGGTGGGGGGGGGAGGGGTTGAATCGCGGACAGGAAACCTGGAAGTATGGGTTTCCCGGACGTCCATACGATTTTGACGTAAGGACTTCTTTTATTTTTTTAGTCAGTTTCCTTTCCGACAGGCTGGCCTGGTTAACAGGCTGGTCTCAGTCGGACAGGAGAGCAGAGCAAGGAAGAGGACGTCTTCAGGTAAGTTTTAGATTGTATGGAATGGGTGGGGGGGGGGGGGGGCTGGGTGCATTGAGGGGCATTAGAGGGCATGGGGGGCATCAGGGGGTATAGAGGTCAACGGGGGGAGTCAGTCATGGGGAGGGGGTCGGTCATTGGAGGTCAGTCATTGCGGCGGGGGGGGGGGGGGATCAGGGGTCAGTCATCGGGGTGGGGGGGGGACGATCAGGTGTCAGTCACCAGGGAGTCAGTCACTGAGGGGGGGGTGGGGTGGTGGTCGGGATAGGGGGTCATCACGGGGGTCGCAATTGTGGCAGAGTCCGTGATCGTGGGGTGGGGTGGGGGGGGCATCAGCGATCATTGTGGGGGTCGTTGCAGGTAGGCTTGTTGGGCCTGGGGGAAGCACTCCTGCTCCTCCGGGCCCACAAGCATTGCTATAAAGTCACTTACCTGCAGTTTTGGGCCTTCTCGCCTCCTCTCACGAGACGTGAAGGAGATGGCCCGGGAATCCCGGCCCCCAGAGGTTGAAATCGCAAAACCTGAAAAAATGGAGGCCTGCAACCTCCATGAAAGGTTTTAGTGACCAACCCGAGAGCGGTTTGGTCGCCTACCCCTCGTCCCGCCCCAGTGAAAACCGGAAAAGGGCAGGTTGGCGGCAGGTCTGAAATTGTTGCAATTTTCAATGCCTCCCCGTTTTTCCCATTTAAAATCCTGCCCATAGTCTCAGGATAAGGGGTCGGCCATTTAGGACTGAGATGAGGGGAAATTTCTTCACTCGGAGAGTTGTGAATCTTTGGAATTTTCTACCTCACAGGGCTGTGGATGCTGAGATGTTGAGTATATTCAAAAACTGAAATCGATAGATTTTTGGGCATTAAGGGAGTCAAGGGATCAGGCGGGAAAGTGGAGTTGAGGTTGAAGATCAGCCATGATCTTATTGAATGGCGGAGCAGGCTCGAGGGGCCAGTTGGCCCAATCTTGCTCCTATTTCTTATGTATGATGCTGACAGGGCAAGATTCTCTGTTTTGTTTCTCATTGCTTATTTACTGGGGTCGGAGTGGGGGGGGGGGGTGGGGTTGGGGCGGGGGGCATTGCTGCCTCCTTTGGGTCTTGCCAGACACTGTACAAGGTCTGTAAATAGGGAAACACACAACATTGAATAGCATTAAGGAGATTTGTCATTTTAATGCCCATCAAGGGCCCAGTGGCCAATGCTTTCCCACGTCCGGGGTCCTGATTTCAGCCAGGTTGTTGAAAGGGAAGCAAGTTGAATGAATGCTGAAGAGCAAGGAAAGGAAACAGAAAACAATTTACCACAGACCACATTTACACACTTTTTGGTGGCCACTAATAGAACGGTGGAGGGAAAGGCCTTGAAGCAGATAGCCTGCCTGTCCTCTTAGTTGAGGAACAATATAAAATATGAGAGGATGCCAATTCCCTTTTAAGAATTTTTGCTGTTATTCTATTTGTCCGACCTTGTCTTGTATTGAGGCACATTAAATATCGCTCTACTTAAGCTGGCCAGGAAATAGGTATCACACACAACGGGCTTAAAACCAGAGCTACTGCACATGCATGTGCATTTACATGGTGCCATGTGTAACATACATGACTCATATATGCAGCCAGAGCAAATTAGATTACCCAGCCTGTGTAGTGAGTGTAAATTGAAGGTAGGTATAAGGAGCTTTTAATGTGCATCATGGCCCTGTGATGCCATGACATGCAATGGGCTCTTGGGTCAGCTCCATCTGTGCAATAACTTTACTCTGCTGCCAGATCACCACTTTGAATAGGTCTCATGAGACGTGGTCTAGCTCGATCAGAGGAAGGTTTTCCAGCTGTGTGTTACAATTTCCATGCCAAATTGAAACTGCGTTGGTGTAAATCTGGCACAAACATCGTAGTATATAAAGGGTGTAAACTGATCAAAAATTGAACAAATTTACCCCTAATAGCCTCGGACTGACTGTCAACTCAAAACCGTTGCCTGGGCCGAGTTCAATGAAAATGACAGAAGTGCAGAAATAGCCAGTTCTTGTAGGTAAAACCAAAAAAATTCTGTATTAATGGCAATGGGTCGTGCATTATTTGGAATGGATCAGTGTAATTGGAAGGTTAATGAGAAGCAATGTTTTATGCTGACTGTGTGACTTTGGTATTGTTTTTCGCTTCGGTTTTGCCGAGAGGTTTGGTAGATTTACTCCAATTTGGATCAGTTAAATATATCAAACTGAACATCAGAAACTCTCATTTATATGGTGCCTTTAACACAGAAGGAAGTATCAAATGCCATGGAGCAAAAAGGCTGTCCCATATTGGGAGAGATGATCAAAAACTTGGTTGAAGAGATGGGTTTAAAGACGGCTTTCAAAGGGAGAAAGAAATATAGAGCCAGAGGGCGTTAGGGAAGGACTTTCAGAGAATACACCCGAGGTGGCTCTGCCACAAAGGTGGATGAAAGGAGAACATAATGCACAGAAGGCTGAAGAACACAGATGGGACATAAGGAATTTGCAGAGGTAGCGTGGGGCAAGGCCATGGAAGAATTTGAAGATAAGGATGATTTTAAACTCAATGCATTAAGTGGCAGTGAGCCAGTGTAGATCTTAGCCCTTTCTCTATAAACCCAAATTTAGGTTTACACGTCCATCCAGACAGCGTTAACCTGGATTTCTGTTTAAGCTTCTCCTAACATCACAAGATTTCACAATTTTGCGAATAAACTGGATAACATTCTGTATAATTTCAGGCAAATGAAAAATAATGTACAGCAATTAACAGAGAACATCAACTTTTGGAAATTAATTCCTAACAGCCACCCTAATGTGCTGTTGCAAGAGCCTCTGTATTAACAGAACTGGCTTGTGTAAGGGTTAAACCATTTCAAACACCGAGGGCTAGATTTTGTTCCAATAATATCGACACTAAGTAGCATTATTTTGATTATCCCATTAGCAAAGGATTCCCTCATAGTACCAGAATGGAGGGGAGGCACTTGACTATCAACAGGCCTACAATGGACTTGAAAAGTTTAATATAGGCCTCAGAAGAAAACCAGCAATAACGTCCCTGCGGGAAAGGAAGGGGGGACGATGTGGGTGGGGAGGGGGGGGATAGGGGACACATATTCACTTGTGGATGGTTGACCTCCACCCAATTGGGCAAGAATTGCAAGCAACCTTTGCTCCTGAAGAACAGAAAAATAAATAGGAACAAACCACACACACAATATCATCATTTAAAGTAACAAATCTGGAAAAACAGTAGCATTTACAGTAATTCCGCACCAGCAGAAACGTTAAGAGTTAATCTGAATATTGATTTGCGGCACCAGAAATGCCCTTTGTGATAACAGCAGTTCTAAAATTTAGCTCTCAATAGTTTTGCAGCAGTTGAACAATTAGCCATTCTGTAATGAGCACTGCTCATATCCTACACCACTATCTGACCATAGGTTAATATCCATCCTGAGGCAGATATCAATGTGATGTTGTGCAGTGGCGGAAGCACGTGCTACCCTTTGGATAGCGTTAAGGAGATTCCACACCCGTGAGCTATTTATTGAAAGTAACGGGCATTGTGTAACAGGTGAAAGCCAATGCAGAGAGAGGGGAAACGAAAAAAAAGGAATCACCTTCAAAATATCAACTAATCCAACAGTAATTAATAATTGGTCACCAAAATCAGCTGCTGTTGTATCACCATTTGGAACAGTGCAAGTAGCCCAATAAAGAGCGATACTACAGCTTTCAATCAATTCTGTGTCACATTATCCCAAGAGATTGTGTAGTTGCCTTCCAGCAGACATTTTACCCAAACTACATTAGCTTGACAGAGAGGAGTTGACTCTGATCACGGATCAGAGCCGAGTAGTGCAGAGCCGCGTCATAATTCATCTCGAGAGGCTGTGTCGATGGGGGCTTGGGGCTGTAGTGCCTCCGTGTTCTGAGCTTCGGTGCCGATGTCTCCCTGCTCCTTAGTTTTGCTGGAGAGTTTTCGGTTCCAGTCTGTTGCTATGTCATCATTGTCCCAGATTATAGAGGTTTCAGTATCACTGACATAGCCTGGTTCTCCAGTGTAGTGCGTCGGGTAAATCAGCAGTGGCTCCACTGAAAAGGCTTTCAAATTGCGAAGGTCGTAGAACATCATGTAATCTTCTCTGTTAAAATGTAATGAATATGTGTTATTATTACCAAAATTATGTTTGATTTACTACATTTTCCATTACTGACTGACATAAATCTACATCACAGGGCTTGAGTCCTCATCAGTGTCAGTAGAAGCCTCTTAACTCGAGGCTCATTTGCTTTCCAGACTATTAACTTAATGGAAAGCATGTTGAGGTTAGATGGTGCACGGGTTAGACGTGGGGTGAAGTTCCCTCTATTCTGTCATAAAGAGAAAAGAAAAAACTTGCATTTATATAGCGCCTTTCGCTTCCCAAAGCGCTTTACAGCCAATGAAGTAATTTTGAAGAGTAGCCACTGTTGTAATGTAGGCACAGCAAGATCCCACAAACAGCAATGTGATAATGACCAGATAATCTGTTCTTTAATGATGTTGATTGAGGGATAAATATTGGCCAGGACACCAGTGAGAACTCCCCTGCTCTTCTTCAAAATAGTACCATGGGATCTTTTACGTCCACCTGAGAGGGCAGACAGCGCCTCGGTTTAACGTCTCATTCGGAAGACGATATCTCCGACAGTGCAGCATTCCCTCAGTACTGTACTGGTGTATCAGCCTAGATTATGTGCTTAAGACCCTAACAATGTGCCTTAAAAACAGTCTCAGAAGAGCATCCTCCAAGGTGACATTTCTTTTTCCACACCATCAATTACCGTGCCGTCTGAGTGATTCTGCCAATTTAATGCACATTATATTATGGGGGCAGCTTCGTGCTACAGATTAAAATCTCCTACCACCTGGATTGGGCCTTCAAAAATTCAAGTCATAAAGGGCTCATGGCGAAAGGACAGTAATTGACCCAGAACACCACCACACCCCTCTAAAAAAAAGCATCTTCATTTATTCCCATTTTACTTTTTGCTTCTTTTCTCAAACCTTTTTCACAGTGGTTGCTGTTTTGCAAATGGACCGTGGCAATACCAATCATGACTTATTGTGCTACAGGAGTCACGGTGAAACTACATTAAGAAAGAAAGACTTGCATTTCTATAGCGCCTATTCACAGCCTCAGGATGTCCCAAATCACTTCACAGCCAATGACATACTTTTGAAGTGTCGTCATTGTTGTAATGTAGGGAAACATTGCAGCCAATTTGTACACAGCAAGGTCCCACAAACAGTAATGTGATAATGACCAGATAATCTGTTTCAGTGATGTTGGTTGAGGGATAAATATTGGCCAGGACACCAGGGAGTACGCCCCTGCTTGAAATAGTGCCATGGGATCTTTCACATCCACCCGAGAGGGCAGACAGGCCCTCAGTTTAACATCTCATCTGAAAGACGGCACAATCCAGGAGGGCAGCACTCCTTCAGTACTGCACTGGAGTTTCAGCGTGGATTATGTGCTCAAGTCTCCAGAGTGGGACATGAACCCACAGCCTTCTGACTCAGAGGCGAGAGTGCTACCCACTGAGGCACGGCAGACTCACATTAGATGTGATGAACATCACATGACCTAGAGAATCTGATTTGTTCAACCTCCCAAGTGCTAAGCAGTCAACAGGTGTCAGCTTGGCTCATTGGTCTCGCTATTGGAGTCAACGGATGTAGGTTCAAGACTCATTCCAGAACTTATGCACATAGTATCTGCTGATATTCAGTCCAATACCGAGCCGAGTGCTGCACTGTCAGAAGTGCTGTCCTTCGGATGAGACGTTAAATGGGGTCCTGTTTTCCTGTGGTTCAGGTGGATATTAAAGATGCCATGCACAATCTGAAAAAGAGCAGGGAGTTCTCCTGATATTTTGGCCAATATTCCTCCTCTCAGCCAACATCAGAAAAAGCAAAATCAATTGGTCATTCACCTTACTAATATTTCTGGGGCCTAGTCGCGTGCAAAATGGCTGCTTTATTTAGCAACTTTGGCTATAATTCATCATGTGTAAAGGACATTTTGGATGCTTTTTTGATAGGTGTAATAAAGCACTATTCAGATATTCTGGGATTTTCCACATCTGTGCTTGCCATTATAATGACTCTATAATCACTTCTAGCAAAAAAGAGGATTTAACCGTGGCAATACCAAAAAACTACAACCGCCCAAAATTTGCAATTTGGTAATAGTGTTGGTGTTTAAGATTCCAAATTTTTGATGATAAAACTTCATTTACTCTGTTGGTGCTGGAGGGGCTGTGGGCTGACACCTGCGTGGGATGTTTCCTTTTATTTCCCTCCCTCTATATTTTACATGGCTCTTGGTTAGCGTGGCTGCAGCACATCACAGAGCCGTGCTGAAGTGATGACCCAATGGGGGTAGAATCAGGGGCTATGTGCACTTCAAGAGGAGACAGATACCAGGCCAGCCATGAGGCAGCTTCTAGGGCAGGGGCAGGGGGGGGGGGGGGGGTTTCACCCTGCCATGAAGGAAGGCAATCAGGTTGTGGATTGTTGGTCTTGTTGACCCTCCCCCACAGTTGCGGTGGGTAGTCTCGTGTCACCGGAATGCCAAAATAAGTGGAGAATTCCTTGGGGGATTGTCAAATACACAACTATAGTCTGGAAATCAGAGTCAGCAATATCATCATTCACAAACTTAACAATGCCTGTGTTAAAATAACAGACAAAGGAATTTGATACAAGCTCGCCAGCCATTCAGATGACAATGTCCGGCAGCACCATTTCCAGGTCATGTTTCAAACCTACATTTTACACATCTGTCCATATTTCTACAGTTTAATTTTCCAGCTGTTAATCCCTTTCCCTCTCAGTGCCCCTCCCTTTGCTACCTTGTCTCGTTCTGTAAACGAAGGAGCCTGTTGTTCGGTGTTCTTTTGTCGTGCCCATTCTTTCGTGGAGATGGGCTCTGCTGCTTCCTGGGACTCCAGAGACTGCCGACATTTGAAATATTTGTAGGTATTCCTCCAATGTAGTCTGCTTGTTTAATATTTTACAGTCGGCTCCATTTATTTTACATTTGCAATGAATGTTATTTCAATTTGATCCAGATGCTGGGATGAAGTGAAATGTTACAAGGCTGAGCTTTGTCCCATTATATTTCTGTGTCAGCTAGAATGGTGTGATTTTCCAGTCAGAGGAGTGAGAGCCAGGGAGAGGAACAATACCATACATTATGTGCAGAATGTGATGAAGGGAATGTGTTAAGACTCCATTTCTGAGATATACTAAAACACTATCTCAGGGTGTCCCAAAGTGCTTCACAGCTAATGAAGTACTTTTGAAGAGTAGCCATGGTTGTAATGTAGGAATCGTGGCAGCCAATTTGCACACAGCCTGGTCCCAGAAACAGCAATGAAACAATGACCAGATAATATGTTTTAAGTGATGTTGGTTGAGGGATAAATATTGGCCAGGATACCGAGGGAGAACTCCCCTGCTCTTCTTCGAAATAGTGCCATGAGATCTTTTCCATTCACCTAAGAGGGCATCCCATCCGAAAGATTGCACCTCTGACAGTGCAGCACTCTCTCAGTACTGCACTGCAGGGTCAGCCTATACTTTGTGCTCTACTCTCTGGAGTGGGGCTGGAACCCACAACCTTCTGACTTAGAGACGAGACAGCTAACCACTGAGCTACAGCTGACAGCTGGACCACGTAGCACTCTGGCAGGTGTCCTGTTATTTGCAACCCCAGCGCTGGTCAATTTTCATGTTTCCACTCATTTTCCATTTTGCTTTGCTCATATTCATAACAGCTACAGCAGGTTTGCTGAGTAACACAATTGTGGTAATGTGTTATGTGAGCAAAATGATGAAATCCAGTGAACGTTAACCATTTTCCTTGCATGGTTTATAAAGATTATGGCCAAGTATCATAGTACGTGCAGGAAGAGGCCATTCGGCCCATCGGGCCTGTGCTGGTGCTTCAAAAGAGCTATCCATTTAGTCCCATTCTCCAGCTGAGGCCTAACCAGTGATTTATAAAGGTTTAGCATAACTTCCTTACATTTGTACTCTATGCCTCTATTAATAATGCACAGGATCCCATATGCTTTTTTAACAGCTTTCTCAACAGTCTTCTCAACAAGGCCTTTTTAACACCTTCAAAGATTTGTGTATGTGAACCCCCAGGTCTCTCTGTTCCTGCATCCCCTTTAAAATTGGACCATGTAGTTTATATTGCCTCTCCTCATTCTTCCTACCAAAATGTATCACTTCACACCTCCCTGCGTTAAATTTCATCTGATATGTGTCTGCCCATTTCACCAGTCTGTCTATGTCCTGCTAAAGTCTGTTATTATGCTCCACATTGTGTACTACATTTCCGAGTTTCGTGTCAACTGTAAACTTTGAAACGATACCCTCTATGCCCAAGTCCAGATCATTAATATATATCAAAATATATTAAAAAGGTAAACACAGCCATTTCTAATTTAATTAAGGGCAATGGCATCTATCCTGTATAATGTGTAAAATAGGTGTGAAGTGGTGCATTTTGGTAGGAGCAATAAGGAGACCACATACTTCTTGGGAAATTGAGCCTAAATGGGGAAGAGGAGCAAAGGGATCCAAGGGTACAGATTCACAAATCATTCACCGGTTAATAAGGCCATCAAAAATGCAAACAAAGCACTGGGGTTCATTTCAAGAGGAATAGAATTGAAATGCAAAGAGGTTATGTTAAACTTGTATAGAACTTTGGTTAGACCATACTTGGAGTACGGTGCACAGTTCTGGTCTCCATATTATAAAAATGATATAGAGGCGCTGGAGAAGGTGCAAAAAAGATTTCTATGATGATACCAGAACTGAGAGGATATCCTTATCAGGAAAGACTGAGCAGGCCTGTGGCTCTTTTCTCTAGAAAAGATAAGGCTGAGGGATGACCTGATAGAGGTTTTTAAGATAATGAAAGGGTTTGATTGGGTAGATGTGGAGAAGATATTTCCACTTGTGGGGGAGTCCAAATCTAGGAGTCATAAACATTAAATAATCACTTAATAAATCCAATGGGAAATTGAGGAGAAACTTCTTTACCCAGAGAGTGGTTAGAATGTGGAACTTGCAAGTAGTTGAGGCAAATAGCATCGATGCATTTAAGGGGAAGCTCAATAACGTAATTCGATGTAATGTAAAATTCTCTGAGTATTTATCCTGGACCAGTTCCACTTGTTTTATGAGAATGCCCCTGATTCGACTTGTTTTCTTATAAATCTGGACAATAGCCAATTGTCACTGCCCAGGAAGTTTTCACTCTCCTAACAGCCTGTGTGTCTGTAAGGTGCAGGAGCACGGATTCAACCCATCACAATTTATTTGGGTGGAGACATTTTAAGGCTGATTCCACGATTAGACACTTCCGGCGAGGAACAGCAATCACAGGGAGCGCAGTTTAGGAATTGTGAGCTTGTGGCCCATAATTTTCTGTCCATAATAACAACTGCGATTTCCTCCCTTCACCTCCTGGAAGGGCCACTCCTTCAATCAGCACTTTTATTTCCTGTTTTGATTTTCTGCCTATTTTCTTGAAGATGTTAAGGTCCATTACCAGTGCGTCCAGTAGCCCTCTATAACCCCCCAATTCTCTATTCTTCCCTCTGAGCACGGACAGTGAGTACCAAGTCCAATCCTATCCTCACCCAGTGTCGACAAGTACACCTTTCTAGCAATGGTTTGCTAGGTAGCTATCAGCAGCAGGAGCCATGGCTGATTTTGCATCTCCTTAGCTTGAGGATCTTGAGGCCAACTCTAACCCCCTGGTGTAGCCCAAATCTGAGATTACCCAACTCAACACAAACCAGCAATTAAACCTAGGACTTGCCCAATGTATACGGCTTGGTGTCACACCACACGGTGGCATTTACTCACTCAGCCGTTGAGGAAATCTGGGGTTGGCACACTTCCAATATCTGGAGGTCTCCTTGGGAATATGAACTCAGAACATAGGAACAGGAGTAGGCCATTCAGCCCCTCGAGCCTGTTCCGCCATTCAATTAGATCATAGCTGATCTGTATCTTAACTCCATCTACTTGCCTTAGTTCCATGTCCCTTAATACCCTTGTCTACTAAAAATCTATCAATCTCAGTTTTGAAATTTTCAATTGACCTATCCTCAACAGCTTTTAGGGGGAGAGAGTTCCAGATTTCTACTACCCATTGTGTGAATCTATGTCAAGGCTATGGGGCAGGGTTATGAGTTTGAATCCTTGGCAATCTAGTGGTGGGAGGAAGGGATTTGAGCTTTATATACCAGCAGTCTCATCGAGGCCAATTTGAGCTAACATTCCTGGTAAGAAGGATGTATACGTTCTTCCCAACAGCACCCTTCCCCCTCAGGTGAAGTACTTGGTGGATGAAAAAGTGCTCCATCAAGCAATCAGGCTGACAGTGAATTAACCTATCTGCTGTGAACAATCAGTTAATCAAAGGTGATTGACGGGTTAGATTGAATTTAAGTTCAGGCCTTGCCAATGGGATTCCAGTGCCCTACTACTATTGTTGGTGCTACCAACTCTGCGCCCGTCATGAAGCATCTCAACTGTGGAAATCGTCAGACACTTGCATTTCTAATACCATTTTATCTCAACCGATGCTGTTTATGGTAAGAGGTTAGAATGTCTTACGCTGCACTCTTCATTGCTGAACCATGCCCCCTCTTTCTCACCACTGGCCAGACATCTGTCAGTTACTTACACTGGATGTTTATTGTACATGATGGGTAGAAATTCATCCACTGGCAACATCTTCCCAAAAGGCTCAGCTGCCAACAGTTTTTTGGCCCCTTGCTGGGATATAATGTAGGCCAACGTCCAGTAGGAATAATCTGCTTCTACTAGGTTCATAATGCCAGGCACGGACTTTTCTGGCTGTTGCACCTGCATCCGTTTCCGACCAATGTAGCTGAAGTAAAAGCAACAATGAAAAATGTAAAGTGACTTTGTGTGGAAGGAGCAGACCGACCGACGCAGGTTAAATATGATGCTGCATCTATTCCAGGTCCTAAACACAGAGTATCCCGGGGTGGTGCACAGATGACACCCCTGTTCAGTTAAAAGAAAAATATTTCTAAAGAGTAATTGGACAAAATATTCACAATGATAGATATAATGCAAAAGAATAGCAGCAATATTAACTTAAAGGAATGCTCGAGGACAGGCCTTGACGTTGAGTGTTCACCATACCCACTTGCTTCCAATTGTAGCTAATATCTTCTCGTCCTTTCTGTGGCTGGCCTCTGTATCACGACATTGTGCTGCTCATCTCCTACACCCAGCATTCTATACTGAGCCTTGTTATTTGAACTTCAGCATTGATATGAAGATAATCAGCACCGGCCTGGAAATCAGGCTCTTTGAAGTAAAAAGTAATTGAATTTAACTTCTCTCATCACGGTGAGGGATGTTAGCCGAATGGAGCACTTTCCATTCTTTCCACCCAGTGCCAGTATCGAGCATACCTGGGTCAGATATAGCTTGGCTGGATGCAAAGTAAAGCTCCAAAGTGCATCAGGCCAAAATCAGAAGGGCAACATCTACTGTGCCATCCTATGGTCTCACTGAGTGCAATGCCCGATCTAGCGCTGAATTAGGGGAAATTTTTCTGTCGTGAGCCCATTCCGACTAAAAGCTAAACTGAGACTGTCCACATTCAATTCACTTAGCACCATCATAGTCAGCAAAAAAGGCATTCATCCCATCAGCCTAGGCTGGATTTGAATCAACACTCGGAGATGACAATCCAGTGTCTCACCTGCCGCATCAGATAGGCCCCAGAAGTTGAAGGGCTTTTTAGGTTTAAGTTTGGTGGAGGTATTTTTTAATTGAGTATTCAAGAAGAAAAGGCCTGTGTGCAGCCCATATCCAAGGTATTTCTTTAAATTTCTAAAGTGCGGGGATTAAGGCAAAGGGCATATTTGGATACTGTACAATTGATGTGAGGCAAATCTTTTTTTCCAGTGCTATAGTAATTGGACTATTTCTCTTATTAGTGATTGCACGTCAAATATGTTCATAAAAAAAGGAGCTGGTTGCAGTGCCCATCAGATGGGAGGTGGGCAGAGCACCAGCAGGAGGCCTGAAACCATTTCCATGGTGAGGCTTCATTTGCAGAATTTCAGCGAGCTGCCAGAGCTGAACGAGTGCTGACAGGTAAGCTGCCGATCAGAGGGCAGAAAGTCTGGCGGCTCCTGTGCAGAGCTAAGCAAGAACTCTTCTCTTAAATGGGGGGGCGGGGGGGGCAAGGTAGGTAACCCTGGGGTGGGGGGGGGTGACTGAGTGACCGGCAGTGGGTGGGAAGATTTTTGTGGAGTGGGAGGAGCATTCATGTATCTCCGAGACCCACAAAAATCAGTGTCACCGCTTTTATTGTTGCTGTTTTTGGAGCAGCCTCCACCAGTCCCTTTAAGGCTGGTTAGGCCGTTCTACGTCCAGTACTACAGCCAGTGAGCTGTAGGCTGCCTCCTTCTTCAGTGTGAACGGGGCAGTAGAAAGTCATTGCCCACAACGCTTAAAAACAACGGCAGCTTCTATCCATATGGTGAGCTAGATTGTCTACCTCATGGGATTGGAACCTTAGAACAATTCCCATTCCTTGCATGGATACAACAGAACATGCTGAATTATTTTAACATCTGTTGTTAAAAAAGAAAAAAGAAAGACCTGCATTTCTATAGAGCCTTTCACAACCTCAGGACATCCCAAAGCGCACCACAGCCAATTAAGTACTTTTGACGTGCAGTCACTGCTGTGATGTAGGAAACACGGCAGCCAATTTGCACACAGCAAGGTCCCACAAATAGCAATGAGAAAATGACCAGATAATTTGTTTTAGGTGTTGGTTGAGGGATAAATATTGTCCAGGGCACCAGAGAGAACTCCCCTGCTCTTCTTCGGAATAGTGCCATGGGATCTCTTACGTCCACCTGAGAGGGAAGACTGGGCCTCGGTTTAACGTCTCATCTGAAAGACGGCACCCCTGACAGTGCAGCACTCCCTCAGTACTGGACTGGAGTGTCAGCCTGGAGTATGTGCTCAAATCTCTAGAGTGCGACTTGAACCCGTGACCTTCTGACTCAAAGGTGAGAGTGTTATCCACTGAGTCACGGCTTAACCAACTGAAGAAAAAAAGCATGTTTGCAAGTCTATCTTTGTATCTATGTTATAAATATATCACTTTTGCTGTGAACTGCCGGACACAAGATTTACCACTGGGAAGACATGTCCAAATAAGGCACAAATGATAACATTTCTGACATTTATCTGTTCACAAGGAAATATTTGCCCTTTGATGGATAATTGTGTTTTTTTTAACAACAGTGTAGTTTGAGATTAAGGCCAATAAATTGGGTAGACCCCTTTTTGTAATGCTCTCCTTGGGATCTACACAGTATTCTAAAGACACCACCTTGCAGGGAGGCTTTTGTATTGCTGACAAGGCTGTTATCTTTGAGGTTGCAGTATATGAAGAGTTTCGTACAGAAGGTGTACACCAACTAAAGCAGTTTGCTGCTAATTGGTGAGAATGCTTGCAGCCAGCAATTTTAAAATGCAAATGCCTCTTTACAAGCAGCAGGTGCGTGCTTAACCGTTAACATATAAGCTACAAAACATGTTGTTAAACAGATAGCTTCAGTCTCCAGTGGGCTATTTAAATCCAGGAGAGGAAACACAGACACACAAAAAGCCCCAAGACGTCCCATGGACTCGTGAACAGGTAAGTCAGATGAGACATCAGCAGCACCGACTCACTCTATTTCAGAGCTGTCCTGGTCCGCAGTTCCATCTCATCCTTCACCTCATCCGGCTCTTTAACAAAAACCTTTTTCTCTTCCTTTCAGGTGTCAAGGACCGCAAGCTTCAACAACTCTTAGATACCAACGCTCCTCCTGATCCTTCTTCCCCACCCCTCCTTCCAATCATTTAATCACTCCTGCCCTGTACCCTATCACTGATTTTTCCCCTTTGTTCTTTCCTCCTGCCCCCACCCCCACTTTCCCTGGCTCTGCACTTGCTTATAAACTGTTCAATCTCTAACTTCTTCCAGTTCTGATGAAAGGACATTGACCTGAAACATTAACTCTGTTTCTTTCTCCACAGATGCTGCCTGACCTGCTGAGTGTTTCCAACGTTTTCTGTTTTTAAGTCAGATGAGAACCGTTCTAGTCAAACTGCGACATGTGGTCAACTTGACTTATACAAAAAAATTAGGGTTACTGGTGGTTTGGTCCTTGGAAATCTAATTCAGAAAACCATGGTAAAACAGACAGGTTCTGCAGTGTTCAATCTCAAGTCTTTCTAATCAGTTATTATACTATCAGACTCACATCAGGTCCCAGTCCAGCTGGTTCTCCTCGATATCTTCCATTAGCTTTGTTATCTTTTTTCGAAAATGTGGCTCAAACCTATTGTCATCTTCTAAGACGAGAACCTTCTCCAACCCTTGGTCAACGACCTGCATCACAGAGACACAGCACTTAAAACTGTTCGGTTGCACAGTCTAAGTTCGTACAGTATTCCCTTCAATATAGAAGATTAAGGGATGATTTAATTGAGATGTCTAAGATAATTAAAGGAGTTGATAGGGTAGATAGAGAGAAACTATTTCCTCTGGTGGGGGAGTCCAGAACAAGGAGGGCATAACCTTAAATTAGAGCTAGGCTGTTCAGGAGTGATGTCAGGAAACACTTCTTCACGCAAAGGGTAGTGGAAATCTGGAACTCTCTCCCCCAACAAGCTGTTGAGGCCAGGGGTCAATTGAAAGATTCCAAACTGAGATTGATAAGATTTTTGTTAGGTAAGGGTATTAAAGGTTACAGAACCGAGGCGGGTAGCTGGAGCTGAGATACAGATCAGCCATGATCTATTTGAATGGCAGAACAGGCTCGAGGGGCTGAATGGCCTATTCCTGTTCCTACGTTCCTGTTAATGAAGCGGCATTGAGACAGCCCTGAAAGCAGATAATCTTCCTGCCCTGTCGGCCAGTAGACGCATGCATCATAGTCAGAGCCAGATTAAGAATTCTTGGAGCCCTGGGGCACCCTGCCCTCTCCCCCTTCACACAACCCAACTCCTCTCCCCAAATATATGTATCAAAAAGATTTGAAACACAGTTATTGAAATAATCACAGTGTTTCAACTATTGAATTTAGAAATTGAACATGTGTAAGTTTCCAGATCAAAATGTTCTCATTTTAGTAAATGTGCGCATTAAATGAGAAAACAAGCAGCAAATCTGTGAGGAGAGTAATGGAAAAATACAAAAACACAACTAACACGAGAGTGACCGTTACTGGAGGAATTCACACCGACTCCATCCCTCTCCCCGGTCACTGTCTGAGGCTGAACCAGATCGTTCGCAACCTTGGCGTCCTATTTGACCTTGAGATGAGCTTCCGACCACATATCCGCTCCATCACCAAAACCTACTTCCACCTCCGTAACTTTGCCTGTCTCCGCCCCTGCCTCAGCTCATCTGCTGCTGAAACCCTCATCCATGCCTTTGTTATCTCTAGACTTAACTATTCCAATGCTCTCCTGGCCGGCCTCCCATCTTCCACCCTCCGTAAACTTGAGCTCATCTAAAACTCTGCTGCCCGTATCCTAACTCGCTCCAAGCCCCATTTACCCATCACACCTGTGCTCGCTGACCTACATTGGCTCCCGGTCCGGGAACACCTTGATTTTAAAATTCTCATCCTTGTTTTCAAATCCCTCCATGGCCTTGTCCCTCCCTATTTCTGTAACTTCATCCAACCCTACAACCCTCCGAGGTCTCTGTGCTCCTCCAATTCTTGCCTCTTGCGCATCCCCGATTTTAATCGTTCCACCATTGCCGGCCGTGCCTTCAGCTGCCTCGGCCCTAAGCTCTGGAATTCCCTCCCTAAACCTCTTCGCCTCTCTACCTCTCTCTCCACCTTTAAGTCGCTCCTTAAAACCTACCACTTTGGCCAAGCCTTTAGTCACCTGACCTAATATTTTCTTATGTGGCTTGGTGTCAAATTTTGTTTGATAATCGCCCCTGTGAAGCACCTTGGGATGTTTTATCATGTTGAAGGTGCTATATAAATGCAAGTTGTTGTTGATACAGCTGCATATTTGAGGCACAAATGATTCATCTGTCCTTGAGAATAATGGGGCCTAAACTGACTATAGCGGTTATCTAAATTGGGATTGGGGTGCGGGATAAAGCTATCCAATCAGAATCTTTCCTTATCTCTTGTCATGTCCTATTAACATCTGGAGCTGTCCAATTTTAAATAGGTGGAGAGAAAAAATGTTTTATGCGCTTTTACAGAACAGTCTTCACGTGCGTTACTGAAATGCTGGAACAGATGAGATGGATCACACAGTCAGTCAGTTTCAACCTGATGGATGAAAGTCTTCTCTCTCACTGTTGTAACAACTTTTAAGTGAAATGAGTTTGATGCGTTCTTATTCGAGTTCTCATTGGGAGCGAGCCCACTGCACAAAACTGGATTCTGGATAGCCGATGGGGGCAGTAATAGACGCTTTTCTAAAGTGGGAGTGTGAGCTTAGTATGTATTGTAGAACTGGGGTAGATGTGCCATATGGGAAATCGGGAGATTTCCCAGGTGCCTCGGTAAATGATTCCACAGTGCTGTATTATCGGCGGCCTCTCTTTATCGGTGAGAATCCTCTGCCCTTTCGGGGGAGTCAGTTTGCTCCTGTTGTATGAGCAGACTAAAGTGAACCTTACCCTTCATCTTCATCCCGACCTGGGAGAGCTTGGTGCCGACAATGGGTGACAAAAGTGCAAGTCAATTTCCAGCATGGGCGCCCCTCACATTAAAAAAGTGTGGGGAGTATTCATTCATTTGTTTACGCACAATGTCACATTGGAACATATCACTATGCCCCTGGGGTGTGACATGATTGTGACATAATGGACAGCTTCTCTGGGCCTCTCGCCTCAAAGATTTGTCACTGCTGATGAGCACATTTGCTAAATTGAGAACATTTTGATCAGGGAACTTGTACATGTTGAATTTCTAAATTAAATAGCTGAAACGGTGTATTTATTTCAATAACTGTCTTTCAAATCTTTTTCAAGGCTCAAACCTAAATACACTGATGTTAATTAACCCCTGATGTGTTTGAAGCCAGTGAATTCATTGAAAGTAGTTCCTTGCTCTAGACGTAGGTGGTGCTATTTTCTCTGTCAAGTAGCTTCTGGTTTCCTACAGCAACTCTCATTTAAGTTAATGACTGAGGTCAGTGGTTATTTGTCTGGATGCCCAAACCTGTTATTTTAAATGTGAAGGATGAAATTCTCTACCCATCAATTTTGAAAGTGCACAATAGGGATATTTTGTCAAACACTGTCAAAACAGACTGCTAATTGTACACCACACGTTGGATAAAGATAGCAATTCACTCACATCTGGTGATGCATAACTCACATAATGTCTTGATGTCAACCCTGTACATGTACATTGTAAAACTGAAAAGTTGGAAAGTTACCAGAACTGAGGAGCTAGTATCTGATATCTGGACATGTGTTAATGCTGGAGGGGCTGGTACATTTGCCAAGGGTTTCCCAATAAATACACAGGCATTGTATAAATGGTTTAAATCAACCATCCAAAAAACGTATTCTCCTCAGAAGAAAAGATGATACCTGGGTCTGTTTTGGCTTTTGCACAATGTGTGCACTATACTGGTATTCACATTGAATGTGCATCGGAGGTTAGCTCTGAGATTCAGGCAGAGATGGAAAGGAGATCAGTTCTAAAATGGCTTTTGTATAAAATCGCTAACCATAGCTGCAGACCACAGAAGTGATCATTTAGGAACATTGCTCATTTTTCTGTTGATCCAAAAGCTTTCACAATGAGTTATATACTGTATAACTGAGTCTGTATTGCACTGCAGAACTGTACAGATAGGTCATGATATCGAATAGCCTTGTATGTTTGTTGGTTTTATAAGGAGAACAAACATTTGACTCTTGATGTGCACATTACTGCTGTGGAGTTACAATATGTGTCACAACAGGGAGAAAGGCTGCCACCCAAAAGATTGGTGACCACTTACTGGAGTTTGTGCTGGAGGAAGAACATGTTACTCCATGGATTTCTGGGATGTGCATTCATGCCTATGATCCCGCACCCAGTAAGATCTTGATATAGGCTCTGTCACCACGGGGAAGCCCCCAAGCAGAAGTCCACCAGTCCTCCCAGAGGTAATAGGGATGATCAGAGATTGGCCATTTCCCATGGCAACCTCCGGGACCTGATGAAGTGTATCCCAGGACGTTATGGGAGGTTAGGGAGGAAATTGTGGGTCCCCTGGCAGAGATATTTGAATCATCGACAGCTACAGGTGAGGTGCCTGAAGATTGGAGGGTAGCAAATGTTGTGCCTTTGTTTAAGAAGAGCAGCAGGGAAAAGCCTGGGAACTACAGACCGGTGAGCCTGACATCTGTAGTGGGTAAGTTGTTAGAGGGTATTCTGAGAGACAGGATCTACAGGCATTTGGAGAGGCAGGGACTGATTAGGAACAGTCAGCATGGTTTTGTGAGAGGAAAATCATGTCTCACGAATTTGATTGAGTTTTTTGAAGGGGTAACCAAGAAGATAGATGAGGGCTGTGCAGTAGATGTGGTCTACATGGACTTTAGCAAAGCCTTTGACAAGGTACCGCATGGTAGGTTGTTACATAAGGTTAAATCTCACGGGATCCAAGGTGAGGTAGCCAATTGGATACAAAATTGGCTTGACGACAGAAGACAGAGGGTGGTTGTACAGGGTTGTTTTTCAGACTGGAGGCCTGTGACCAGCGGTGTGCCTCAGGGATCGGTGCTGGGTCCGCTGTTATTTGTTATTTATATTAATGATTTGGATGAGAATTTAGGAGGAATGGTTAGTAAGTTTGCAGATGACACCAAGATTGGTGGCATTGTGGACAGTGAAGAAGGTTATCTAGGATTGCAACGGGATCTCGATAAATTGGGCCAATGGGCCGATGAATGGCAGATGGAGTTTAATTTAGATAAATGTGAGGTGATGCATTTTGGTAGATCGAATCGGGCCAGGACCTACTCCGTTAATGGTAGGGCGTTGGGGAGAGTTATAGAACAAAGAGATCTAGGAGTACAGGTTCAAAGCTCCTTGAAAGTGGAGTCACAGGTGGATAGGGTGGTGAAGAAGGCATTCGGCATGCTTGGTTTCATTGGTCAGAACATTGAATACAGGAGTTGGGATGTCTTGTTGAAGTTGTACAAGACATTAGTAAGGCCACACTTGGAATACTGTGTACAGTTCTGGTCACCCTATTATAGAAAGGATATTATTAAACTAGAAAGAGTGCAGAAAAGATTTACGAGGATGCTACCGGGACTTGATGGTTTGACTTATAGGGAGAGGTTGGATAGACTGGGACTTTTTTCCCTCGAGAGTAGGAGGTTAAGGGGTGATCTTATAGAAGTCTATAAAATAACGAGGGGCATAGATAAGGTAGATAGTCAAAATCTTTTCCCAAAGGTAGGGGAGTCTATAACGAGGGGACATAGATTTAAGGTGAGAGGGGAGAGATACAAAAGGGTCCAGAGAGGCAATTTTTCACTCAAAGGGTGGTGAGTGTCTGGAACGAGCTGCCAGAGGCAGTAGTAGAGGCGGGTACAATTTTGTCTTTTAAAAAGCATTTGGACAGTTACATGGGTAAGATGGGTATAGAGGGATATGGGCCAAGTGCAGGCAATTGGGACTAGCTTAGTGGTATAAACTGGGCGACATGGACATGTTGGGCCGAAGGGCCTGTTTCCATGTTGTAAACTTCTATGATTCTTCTATGATTCTAACCTTGTACATTTTCTAAGCATTCCATTTCGGAGAGATGCTGGTAGAGGATTAGGTCTGAGTCATCTACCAGGCCCTCTCAGCCTCAGACGGCGGATGATGTTACAGTTCAGGCCGTCTCCCTAAACTCTTTACTCATGCTTGCCTCAAGAGGCAGCTTTCAAAAGCAGGCCCACACTTCTTATGAACTAAAATGTAACTATATGCAAGTAGTGAATGGGATGCAGCAAGCTTCAGGACTAACAATCGACCCTTTATACCCAGGGTCAAACTGGATATAGTGTGGATTGCCCACGTAACTGAAACGTTATAATCTGAAGAAGGACAGATCCCTATCGCTATCAGAGATGGCTCGAGAGGCCCAAGATCGGAGAGGGGGAACACTCTTTCAAAAAAAGTGCTAGTTTCACTCTCAACAAAACAAACACTAAGCAAGGTTTTCATTTCTGAATTTATCTCTTCACACCGGTCATTATAAATTATCTAGAATGATTTACCTCAAGGGGTGCACCACTCTAAAACACTGGGAGCTCTTAAGGGAATCTTTGGAGGTAGATAAACACACATTATGTGACAACACATCTACAGAAATCTAGAATATGTGAATGTGTACATTAGGATCAATCTTCTTACCTCTTTCCAGATGTAATAATGGCTCAGGAAGCAGCCTATTTCTCCCCGTGTCAGTATTCTTCCTGAATATGGGTCATGATACCCTGGCAACATTTCAATGTTAAGTGCTTTCAGGTGGCTTGTGTTGAGGGCTCTGTGTGTACAAAACATGTGTCACATTATACCGTGTTTCTTTTAAGACACAATATGGAGCGCAGTCCTTCGTGGCACTGGAATAACCTGGAATGAAAACGGAGCCTGCAGTTTTTCCTGTCATTATCATGCCCCAGTTCTACTGCATCAGATCCAATGGAAAGCCTGCAACTTAGGTCTATGTCAATCTTATATTACCGTACAATTTGGTGGCATGTGGAACACTGTTTGAAAACCTGTCCTGAGCCGCTAGTGATGCGTACTGGTTGCAGCATAAAGCACAAGCCTGCGTATTCAATATCAAGTCACCTCAACATTGGCAAGACCAAAGCCATTCTGTTGGGTTCCTATTAAAAGCTCAGCACTGTAGCCTCTTATTTCATCCCCACTTCCTGCTGGTCACAATCTGAACCGGACAGTTCACAACCTCGGTGTCTTGGTTCAGCCTGAGCCTAGTTTCAAGGTCTACATAGGCCGTGTATGTCCACCCCCACATCATTACCACCTGTCTTTACCTCACCCCCACTGCCATTGAAACCTCCAATACTTTCTTCACTGGTCTCCCAAATTCCGCTGTCAAAACCTCTCTCCCATCCTTCTCAAAATCTATCTCTTTGACCACTGCTCTCGATTCTTCTCCTATTGCTGCTCGGCATCCATTTTTGACTCTTGTGAAGTGCTTTGGAATGGAACTGGTTTGTGCTAGCGCCTCAGACAGATTTCGACTGCAAGTATCAACTATCCATTTTCCCAACAATTGTAATGAGCAGTCACTCCTGTCAGTTCTTTTCAAACATGTGGAGGCCAGTGACCACTGCCCTTGTGCATGTGTTAGAGTGAATGGGTTCTCAACAACACCAGCAGGCACTGTGATCATGGCTGCCCGCCTACCCCTGTTGAAGATACACCCAATATTGCATAACTTGGTGCAATATACTGAGGGCAAAGCTCCCACTGCAAAGGCCAGCTTCATTCTCAGGTGGGATTTCTTACTGGTCTCTTGACACTTTTCTATCGATTCTCCAGCAATCTCTTTCTAACCTCATTCCAGCTGTTTTTTGGGTCGTGGCACTTTATTTCTTGTCTATAATTCCCATTTTTTTTTCTCTACTTGTCCTTGGGACCAGATGATGCCACCGAAATAAATGGGAAAATAAACATGGACGTTGGATAAATTATTACCCAAAAGATGAACACGAACTTAAAATATTAATTTGCACACCGAAGCAGAGATTTGAAATGAATACCACGAAGACAAAGTGGGGTTTATTTCTGACACTGTCACTTTATAAAATAATAACAGAAACTATGAGGCAGAATTTTAACTCTCGTGCAGGAAGCTGGTGAACTGCAGTGGGAGGCCCGGCATATTTTAACAGCCATATCTCATTAACACCCATCCAAATGGTGAAAGGTGGCAATCAAAGTTAGTGGAAAAGGTGTCAGAATTTTTTTGCCACCATTTTCTCCAATAAATATAATTTTGCCAAAAAAAATCACACTGAAGTAAAGAAATCGGATTTAAGTCTCTGATGGGTAAACAGAATCTTTACAAGGTTATTATATATATTTTACTTCCTTCAGGATTAGTACTTACTTCCCATCCACAGCATCTACCACCTTGACTTCAATGTCCTGTTCGTAAAGTGTGCGGAGCATTCGTTCCCTCCTGTCTGTTCTACGCTTGAGATTGATCATGAAGATCTAAACACAAGTTCACATTAGCTGATCACCATTAATGATCTGGCAATAATTACACACTATTTTAAAGTTCCTCTCAGCTTACTGTATTTTTATATACTACTGGTTTACAAAGTAAGTAAGAGCAATAGATTAGTCAATGGGATTATCGTGCTACTCTGTCAGTCAACCCAGTAAATTCTCTTGCTCTGTAGTTTTTGCGGTCGGATGTGGAAAGGCAAATGTAATGTATGAAATTGCAAACAAATTTATTTTACAGAAGCTTGAGAAATCAATTCGACATGTTACTCATTTTGTTGCTGGTTGAGCCCAATATTTTATCCTCATTCAGAGATTAGGAAGCGACATGTATGACAAGTCTGATCCCTGTGCTGAGGTCCTAGGGATGATAGGCCGGGGGAGAGGGGAATAACTGATCAGCTGGTGTGTGTACAATTTCCTGAGCACAACGTCCAATCGCGACCCGTGGTAGCTCATTCAGGTGGATAGAATACACGGTGCATACACAGCTCCCCATCTAGGGTTGCCAACCCTTCAGGATTGCCCAGGAGCCTCCAGGAATTAAAGATTAATCTCCTGGGCACTGTTGCGAGCAACCCGAGAGAAAAAAATCATAGGGGGCATTAAAAAAGGTGTTATTTTTAAAAAATTTCTTTGAACACTTTTGTTTATTAGTTATAAAAATATCAGATATGGGGGAAAAAGGGCTGTTTGACCGGCAGTCAAGAATCATCCAATCGGGTAATGAAGAGTCCGTTCGCTTTCCAATTGGTGTGGGAAGGCAGTGCACTGTGAGGATGGACAGGTCGGGCGACCAATGGCGGAAGTGTTGGGGCGGGGCGGTTGAAGGCAGGAGGTCATGTGATGATACCTCCAGGAATATGTCCAACCAGAGTCGGCAACACTATCCCCATCAGGACCATGGTAGGAATGGTTTCAATTAAGTCAGATAAGTGAATACATGGGATGCCCATAAGAAGGATTGTGGAGTGCAGTATAGTGTGTCACAGAGTGATAGGATGTGGGTTCCCAACTGCAGTTCTCCTGTATCGTGCTTTCCCATCTCAGCCATACTGTTGTGGGAGGTGCTGAGCAAATGCCAGTGTGGAAGAGCAGGTCAGAGGGGATTTACCCAGGCCACAAAGTCTAATTGTTGGAAATAGGCACATCCTGAGGTAAAAAGAGGCTTTTGTTGAGGAAAGGTTGTAGATGGGCAAACTGCTTGTAAATCCCCAGCTCTTCTCCATGGGGAGAGAGAGGCCAGTATTCAGGTCAGGAGATACCAGCAGGAAATGACTGACTTTCTTTCTCCCTTTTTTCTATCTGTTTCAAGATGCTACTTGTTCTTTGGTAAGTTCCCGTCTAGTTACAATTTGTTGGGGTTGACGTCCGAGGCATTTAAGTGTTTCACAGGTTTTGCACGCAGAACACTTTCAATTGTGACTGATGTGCTCGACTTTCACACATACTGATTTTATGGAGACAGTATCGTGAGCTGGAACAGAGGGCAGTGAGAGAAAAAACATTTCATCAGTCAATACATTTAGAGTGGGCTCAACGGGCCATTCAGATACAATTTGAATTAACTGCTGTTAAGCAAACAACTCAGGCTGCAGTCATTAATTAACCATGATGTGGAGATGCCGGTGATGGACTGGGGTTGACAATTGTAAACAATTTTACAACACCAAGTTATAGTCCAGCAATTTTATTTTAAATTCACAAGCTTTCGGAGATTTTCTCCTTCCTCAGGCAAATGTTTCAAGATCTCGAAACATTTGCCTGAGGAAGGAGAAAATCTCCGAAAGCTTGTGAATTTAAAATAAAATTGCTGGACTATAACTTGGTGTTGTAAAATTGTTTACAATTAATTAACCAGTTCATTAATCAGGCCTTCTAAAATTTATGGAGTGATTTTGATTATAAAATTTATCAAACTAACCTCCAGCTTGATATACAATCAGGGGCTGGCCTAATGCCTCAAGTGCTGTTTCATTTATAACAGCACTATACTTTTCTTTGATTATTTGCATAGCTATGATCCAGAGTATTTCAAAAGGGCACTTGTACGGAAAAAAGCCATGACTAGAGAAGCAACAGAATTGAAGAGCAGGATTAGCTGGAACTAATCTCAGGGTTTTAACCCAGCAAGGGGCTGGACCACTTAAGAGAGAGATCCATTAGCATTGGTTCCCAAACCTTCTCAAAGTTTGTTTAAGTCATATTCTAGCCTCTTCCAATTAAATAGCAAGTCTTTGTCAAGCAATTCCACTGAACTACCCTTTCATTCATTGCTATGCAAATAATCAAAGAAAAGTATAGTGCTGTTATAAATGGAACAGAGCTTGAGGCATTAGGCCGGCCCCTGATTGTACAGCAAGCCGGAGGTTAGTTTGATAAATTTTATAATCAAAATCACTCCATAAATTTTAAAAGACCTGATTAATGAACTGGTTAATTAATGACTGCAGCCTGAGTTGTTTGCTTAATGGCAATCAACTTATTCATTACTGCTACAATGTCAATGGGCCAGACTATGCTGTCAAAGTAATGGTGAGGCTAATGGTGCTCACCGTTAATTATGCACAAATGCTACAGAATCTACAGGCGAGGGGCAGGTGCGCGGTTAAATGCGGATATCCAAAAGTTGCTGTCCGAGTTGCGCCACTCTGCTGTTAGCTTCGTGAAAATGGCATCTCGCTGTCTGTCACCATTGATAGGTGTGAAGTTCCTGTATTTGCGTGGTAGATACGAACTAAACTCGCCACAGAAAGTTAAGTCTTGTCCATTTCAGTCTAAGTACCCTTTTAACAAGGTAATAAGTGTTAATTACTGCCAGTCAACCTCTCTGGTACTGAAAATGAACTGTTCCAATGTGGAGTCTCATTCCTTCAGGTTTTAATTGTTGTTGGAGATTTTAAAAATGTAAAATTTTTAATTTAGTTATTTTATTTAAATCTTTATTTCTTTCTGTACCTGATTTGACATTGAATTCATCCACTCTAATTTATACTTCCTTCTCAGTCCTTGCGCTGTTTAATTTCACAATCCTTCAATCTGATTAGTTAAGGAGATACCCAGTTGCTTGCCCTGTTCACGCAGGTCCCAGATGCCATGTTCCCCTCCCTGCGATGTTATTAGCTCACACTTTCAGCAATTTGCCATGCAAAAAAAAAATTTAAACCTAAACGGGCAAGGGCAAGTCTAACTAATGGCAGACGCTGTTAGATACCGTGCCGCAGCAAATTATGATCCAATGTTTTTAATGATGAGACCTTCTTAGAAATAAGTTTGACAACTGAATGTAATATAAAACAACCCACTTATGTCAATGTAGTCTATTATACTCCATTACTATAGCTGAATCAGTACTGGATGATAGGGTTTCATCGACACATTAGAAAATAAAAATTGAGATCCCATTACACCTTGGAAGATTACTATTCTTGTGGAATGATCAGTTTGCTAATTTAATTCTGAACAAAAGCCAGTGCTTGTTGAAACTTTGAACCTGATTCGAAGAATCTTATCAGTAGAATTTGTGTCCTAAACACTTGGTTTGGTACAGCAAAAATCATTTTAAAAATGCTGATCGTCATGCGAACTCTCTTCATGGTCTTTTATACTTCAGCAGTTGTTTCTGACCAGAAGTTCAGCAATGTCTATGTTGCCCTTTCTCTCACCTCATCAAATCCCAGCTTGTCTGGTTGTTTGGGAGGTACAGAAACATGTATGGAAGGCTCCACGGGAGGATGGTCGACTGGAAAACAAAGATCCAGTTAACAACGTACACATTTAACTGTGGTTTATAAAATGTCAATATTACCAAGCAAATTTAGCACATCCTTTTTAAATGATTGGCAATTCTTTATGACTTGATTGAAACTGAATATAACTGTAGCAGTTCAAAAAAACAATTCAGGAAATGAGCTGAAGAAAAGATGCCACTGCACCATGTTAGAAGTCAGATGGATTGAAATGATGGATGAGTGGTTTATAAAAGCTCTTTCAACCCTGGGATGTAGTTTTGTCAGTACAAAATAAATACAAACTTAATATTATTTACCTTGGTTGATGTTTTTTTCTCATCTTTTTGCCAATGGGGATATCTTGGGCAACAGTGATGAACAGGTGGACATTATGTAATCAAATCATGTGACTAGTTCAGGTATGACATTGCACTACATGATTTGAACAGTTGACGAGATTGGGATTTATTTCACTGCAAGCTCAAGTTAATAACATAACTTGTACAAAGGATAATAGATATCTGGAAATGACAGCATGACAGTAATTTAATCTAGAGTTTAGATTGTGTCATAAACACACTCAACTGATTCAGAAACATGATATGAACAGAGATGAAATCACTGCCTTGGCATCACTCAGTGCATCTTGTGTTACTATAATATATATGAAATATTTTACAGGGTGATTTAATTCTGTTTGTGCGTTGCCAGCTCAGACACCAAATAAAGATGAACTTTGTGCTGAGGACACACGACATGTTCACACTCAAAGACTGAGAGACAAGCACTACTTCTTTATAGAGAAATTCTAATGACAATATACAAGCCAGGCAAGGAGGTCAGATGCCATCACAAAGCAAAACAGATTATCTGGTCATTATCACATTGCTATTTGTGGGACCTTGCTGTGTGCAAATTGGCTGCCACATTTCCTACATTACTACAGTGACTACACTTCAAAAGTACTTCCTTGGTTTTAAAGCGTTTTGGGAAGTCTTGAGATCATGAAGGGTCTATATAAATGCCCTTCCTACTTGCATTTCTTTAGGCATCGAGTTACATCAAAATTACAGCACAGAAACAGGCCATTCGGCCCAACTAGTTTGTGCCGGCGTTTATGCTCCACACGAGCCTCCTCTCTCCCTACTTCATCTAACCCTATCAGGAAAGCATGACTTTCCCTTCTGAAATCCATGCTGACTATTCTTTATTATATTTTCGTTCTCTAGATGTTTATTACATGTCCATTATCTTTCCTGCCATCAACGTTAATCTAACTGGTCTATAGTTCCCAGGACTTGTTCTATTTCCCTTTTTAAATATAAGAATAACATTAGCTGTCCATCAGTTCTCTGGCACTTCTCTCTTTTCTAGTGAATTTTTCTATGTATGTAATAGCGCCTCTGCTATCGCCTCCCTAACTTTTTTTAATATTCGCGGATGCAATCCATCCGAACCAGGGATCTTATCCTCCCTTAGTTTGATTAGTTTATCAATTATCTCCCCCCTTTCTATCTTGAATGTTTTAATATCGTTTTCGATCTCTTCTTCTAATGTCCTGCCCACTTTATTAGTCTCCCTGGTAAATACTGAGGCAAAGTAACTATTCAGTAGTTCTGCCATTTCGCTGTCGTTACCTGTGAGTTTATCTTGTGCATCCCTTAGTGGCCCTATCCCTATTTTGATTTTTCTTTTGTTATTTATGTGTCTGTAGAATGCTTTACTATTCCTTTTTATATTCCTTGATAATTTAAGCTTGTAGTTCCTCTTTGCTTTCTCAATCGTTTTTTTGACTTCTTTCCTAACCTCTTTGTATTCCCTTTATCATCCACTCCTTTATTGTCTATATACTTAGACTTTACCTTTAGTTTCAATTTTACCCTTATCTCATTATTCATCCTTGGTGCTTCATTATTGGCGAGTTTGTTCTTGTTTTATAGTGGGATATATTTCTCCTGAACTCTATTGATCACTGTTTTAAATATTACTCACTGCTGTAAATATTACTCACATTTTTGTCTGTCATTTTTTTCCAGTTTACCTTCCTTAGTTCCATTCTCATCCCCTAAAAAGTAGCTTTTTTCCATTCTATTACTTTGGTCTTTGTCTTACTTATGTCTTTCTCAATCATTATTATAAACCTTATTATGTTGTGATCGCTATTGCCTAGATGTTCCCCAGTGCTAACTTCTCTTATCAGTTCTGGTTCATTTTCCAATACCAGATCCAGCAGTGATTCCTCTCTAGTTGGGCTTTTCACATACTGGGTAAGAAAGGAGTCCTGTACACGCTGTAAAAACTCCATTCCCTTTTCTCCTTTCCCTACCTCTTCTTGCCAGTTTATTTGGGGGTAGTTGAAATCTCCCATTATTATTATTTGATGTTTTTTACTCATTTCATAGATTTGTCTTCATATTTCATCCTCCACTTCCCTTCCACCATTAGGTGGTCTGTAGAATATGCCTATTAATATGATTGATCCCTTCTTATCCTTTGTCTCAATCCATATGGATTCTGTTTCTATCTTAAATGTTACTTATGTCCCTTTTTTCTATTACCATTATAGCTAACCCCCTACCACCACCTTCTTCCTTTCCTATCCTTTCTAAATACATTATATCCTGCAATATTTAACTCCAGTCCTGTTCCTTATGCAGCCATGTTTCAGTTATCCCTACCACAGCTGGCATTTTTCCTTTTGCAAGCAATCTTTAGGATCAATCTTTTGTGTCCTGTTGATGGTACACAGACTTCCATGGCATTTTCTTTTGGAGTGTTGATCTGAGGTCGCTGTGGTGTCCTTATCAATATAGACCTAATCTCTACTGGGGGAATTTTTCCTTCTGCTCCTTTATTTTTAATAGTGTTTTTTCTTTCCACTTCACATGTCACAGGCCCCTGTTCGCGCTGATTCTCGGAAAATCAGCTGATTTCAGATCAGCAATCCTCCCTCAACCCTCACCACCCAAACCAAGTCATTCGTTCATTCTCTGTGGGTGAGGCCTTGCTGTGTTCTCTGTCTACCCTTTACATTAGGTCACCATCCTGCAGGGTGAAAGGGGGAGGGGCACACTGGCCTAAAAAATAAGACCACGCAGAAACATGTTAAAAAGATGACGAGGGGGCTGGAAAATGTACCAAAACAAATTGTCAAAAAAAAAATCAACATTTTCAGGGAGATACCCCCCTCCCAACTCCAGACCCCCTCCAAAAAGTTCATGGACCACTGCACTCCCATTATAACTACTTATTTTCACGTGTCATTCGGGAGACCATTGAAATCCAATGGAATTAAAAGGAATTTAATTTATTGGGCCAGAGTTTGCTGGAGCAGGACATCTCACGGTGTGCCCGGTTAGTTAGACTTCTTCCCTCACCCTTCAGCTCAAAAATTGTTTTACCTGTAAGTTGCTGGGAGTGCGAGCTTAGAGTCAAACCAGAAACAGAAAGAGAAATAAACTGAGGGAAAGATTGGATTAAGAGTGAGAGAAAAAAGAGATAGAACGGAAAAGTAAGAAAAAAAAATTAAAATTGACATTTTAAAATTCTCCAACTACAATTCACTACTGGAAGGAATGAGATTCCACACTTTTAATTGTTCACTTTCTGAGCCAGAAAGGTTGATTGGCAATCATTATCAATTACCATGTCGTTATCAGTGTACTTACACTGGTAATTACTAGATTAACTTTCTGTGGCGAGTTTATGTGCAAATTAATGTGTAAATGCAGCAACTACATGAAACTCATGGGGAGGTCAAGGGTGAGATGCCGTTTTCTCAAAGCCAATGGCAGAGCGGCACAAATGGGCCAACAAATTGTGACGATTTGCAATTCACGGAATATCTCTTCCTCGCCACAAGTTGCTGGCTGATTTGCACATTAATAGTGGCATGCGTTGTTCACACACTGTTATTTTTTCAGCAAATTCTGGCCCATACAGTTGCCTTGAAATGGTGGCCTTGATCACAGCTCTGACTCAGAGATACTTTCCAGTTGTATGCTGTTTTTTTTGTGCTGTCAACTTTTTGGGGGTCGTGGAAGCTTCTTTGAAGAAATTCTACAGAATATCCATGTTTATTAGGTTGGCATGTATGCTTTCCATGCTTGTGGGACAATTCTCTCAACATTATGTGGCTGAGACCAGTAAAAATATTTCTGCTTAATTTAGGGACAATTTGTTGAAATAGTCTTTGTAACTTATCTGGAAATCCTGCAGCACGTCCCTGAGAAAGGGAGTGAATGACATCTGCCAGAGCAGGAGTACAGGTAGAAGTGCTTTAAACAAAAGTAATCAGCTGTTTCACCTCCATATGGTTGACCGATTACCGTCTACATTCTTAATTCAAAGTTGCTTAATTTAAATTATCTGATAATTCCACTTGTTTCCACTTAAGGGGGAGTCCAAAACTAGGGGCCATAAATATAAGATAGACACTAATAAATCCAATAAAGAATTCAGGAGAAACCTCTTTACCCAGTGAGTGGTTAGAATGTGGAACATATTATAACATGGAGTAGTTGAGTGAAAAGCATAGATGCCTTTAAGGGGAAGCCAGATAAGTACATGAGGGAGAAAGGAATAGAGGATATGCAGATGGGTTAGATGAAGTAGGGTGGGAGGAGGTTCGTGTGGAACATAAGCACAGACACAGACCAGTTGGGCTGAATGGCCTGGTTCTCTGCTGTAAATTCTACGTAATTCACTAAATTCTCACTTTGGTTAATTCAAATTATTGTTCTTTTAGCACAAAAAAAAGCAAATTCAAATGATCAGAAGTAGACTGCACCTTGGCTCTTTCTGATGGGTGTGAGTAGGTCTCTGAGTAGGTTTTCTACAACCTTCTAATGCCACGTGGTAGATCCAGTCCGAAGGAGCTCAATAGTGTTAGTTTTGTTCATGTCAATGGGGATAACATTGAGCCCACTGTCACTAGGACAGCTACAAGCCTCCCCCCACCTCCACCCAATGAAGGAGGACATCATTAATCAATAATAGGTGGCCTATTCAATTTAAAACTTTACATGGGTAAATTTTGAAATGAAAATTTGGCACAATGAAGCTGTTAATGTCCTGCGGTGCCGACCGATAAGGGAAAGCTTCAAGTGAACTGGGGATGTCATGTTTGTCGTTATAATTTTTTTATTTAAAATTAGTTCATGGGATGTGGGCGTCGTTGGCGAGGCCAGCATTTATTGCCCATCCCTAATTGCCCTTGAGAAGGTGGTGGTGAGCTGCCTTCTTGAACCGCTGCAGTCCATGTGGTGAAGGTGCTGTTAGGAAGGGAGTTCCAGGATTTTGACCCAGCGACGATGAAGGAACGGCGATATATTCCCAAGTCGGGATGGTGTGTGACTTGGAGGGGAACGTGCAGGTGGTGTTGTTCTCATGTGCCTGCTGCCCTTGTCCTTCTAGATGGTAGAGGTCGCGGGTTTGGGAGGTGCTGTCGAAGAAGCCTTGGCGAGTTGCTGAAGTGCATCCTGTGGATGGTACACACTGAAGCCACAGTGTGTCGGTGGTGAAGGGAGTGAATGTTTAGGGTGATGGATGGGGTGCCAATCAACCGGACTGCTTTGTCCTGGATGGTGTTGAGCTTCTTGAGTGTTGTTGGAGCTGCACTCAGCCAGGCAAGTGGAGAGTATTCCATCACACTCCTGACTTGTGCCTTGTCGATGGTAGAAAGGCTTTGAGGAGTCAGGAGGTGAGTCACTTGCTGCAGAATACCCAGCCTCTGACCTGCTCTTGTAGCCACAGTATTTATGTGGCTGGTCCAGTTAGTTTCTGATCAATGGTGACCCCCAGGATGTTGATGGTGGGGGAATTCGGCAATGGTAATGCCGTTGAATGTCAAGGGGAGGTGGTTAGACTCTCTCGTTGGAGATGGTCATTGCCTGGCATGAATGTTACTTGCCACTTATGAGCCCAAGCCTGAATGTTGTCCAGATCTTGCTGCATGCAGGCACGCATGCATTATAAACAATTACTTTTACTTGCAGGAAAGCTCCTTGATCCTTACAATGCCAGCGTGGTCCTTGCTCCACAGAAACATTCCCAGTTTCCTGTCTAGTGTCCGGATCAATACATGACAAAGAGGAAGACCCAACTTATTACCAAAAGTATGACATGGTACTTTATTGCCAATTATTGCTTTAATGGCTGTAACGCCCCCCCCAACGGTGGTTGAATGTGTTTCCGCATAGCCCAGGTTCAAATAGTGTATCAAAACTCATTGTCAAGGCTCATGCAAGAATAATGGCCACTTGAACAAGATACCAGAGGGAAACCCAAGGAACCAGAGGGAAACCCAAGGAACCATACTCACGCAAGGTATCAATGCCTTCAAGGTCGGAGGGGAGCAGAGAAAGTTGGCATGAAAAAGAAAAAGAGGCTCCAAATCCACGCATGGTGTGAAAGCATGATCACAAATGCACATTTAGCACTTCAACTGCTACCTCATTAATCAGCAGTAATTACTAAGATGTGCTAAATGCCGCTATAAATGTGAAATCTCAGCTTCTCTAGTGTTACATTATGAGTTTGCTACATTTTGAATTATTTCTTTGCAGTCTATGAGGCAGAGATAAAAAGTATGTTAATTGCTAAATCTTTGTCTCGATTTCCAGCCCTGAGCAAATTCCTTCAGGGATTCATAACGGGCCAAGCGAACAGCAAAGTGTCACGGGTTCTTCAATAAATCGGAAAGTTGATAAGCCGCAATCTTGTCCTCAGTAGCTCAGTGAGTAAAAGGTATCAGGTGGCACTGAGCCACACAGATCAAGAAGTCCCTGGGTTTTATCCATGTTTCCTACTAAGTTAACCAGCCTCAGCCATTGTGGGTGCTACAATTGGCCACAGCCCCCCACAAGCTACAGCATGGAAAAACTGGCAAGGTTCAGGCTTGCTATACATAGTGACCATTGCTGGAAGTCCGCATATATGGGCAACTGGTTGAGGTTAGATATGGAATTGGCTGTAACCCTCCTTGTAAGAACAGTCCAAGAACCTCTTTAACGAGGCTGCTAATGCCCTAATTACGCCACGTTAAAATCGCCCTCAAAGTCACTCTCCTGCGACGTGCATCAAATGGGAACTCACCGAATGATTCACGTGTCCTCGTGTTGTAAAAATGATCGCAGAGCAGCATAATCTTCACTGGTAGAGTAGCGCTGAAGTAAACTGCAGATGAACTGTGCTCATTTTCTTTCTTTAAAGTCCAGCCCATACAAGTGAAGCCCACTGCTCACTTTCTGTTTCTCTCATCACTGGAAAAGGTCAAGATGCCTGAAGGGATGTCAGTGTTGGGACTTCATGAATTTACAGCTGTTTTGCCCACAGCTCCTCTATCAGTTCACCGAATTTTATGGACCATGATTCTCTTCAGTGTCGTATCGGCATGTGAACAGACCCATCTGTCATTATTACTGCTCCCCGCCTAACGTTAATGAACTCGGAGTCAACTGGACACCTGGGCATGTCAAACAGTCAACATTTTCCAGCTTTATCCAGCTAGAATAAAGCCTCGTACAAACTTAAAAGTCAAATCTACATCGGCTAGTGTTCTTTTTATTAAAAAAAACTACTATTGAATGACTTTAAAGGTGCTTTTTGTACATCAAAGGGATAAATATGTTTAGCTTTCACGTTACAATATCGGCCCAGAATTTGCTGAGAAAATAACGCTGAGTTTAATTCGCACGCTGCTGTTATTAGTGTGTAAATAACCCAGCAATTTTAAAATTTCTTTCTTACTTTTCCATTGTCTCTTTTCTCTCTCTCTCTATCCAATCTTTTTTCCCCTCTCTTTCTGTATCTGATTTGACTCTAATTCACCCTCTTTCGTTCTCAGTCGTTCCTCTGTTTCTTTCTCTATCCTTAAATCTCATTGATTAAGGAAATAGACTGTTGGCCCCATCGTTCACCAAGGTCCCAGATAGACCACTGACCTTCCGCAAACATGTTTCGAGCTGAAGGGTGAAGTTAAAAAAATAAATCTAACAAACGGGGCATGCCATGGAACGCTCCGTTCCAGCAAAATCTGGGCCATTATTTTTCCTGATTACATCTGTCATCTTGAACTTAAATTACAGTCTACTAGGCTAGTTAGATTACAAAGTTTTCCATTGGTGGAAAGTGGTTTTAGCTTTTGTGAGCAATCGTTCAAAAGTGTCCATATTTTTCTACAACCGTAAATAGTACTTGTGGGTGGGGCAATTGGGTTGCTGTAAAATCTCTAAAACAGGTATTGAAAAAACAGTCGTGTTGTTTTCACAGATCCTGATCTACCTCTCCCCAACTCTTCACTTCTTTGCTTCACATGTCAGGCTATGATACTAACTTTCACTGTCATGTGCCATGCATTCAGATCCAGGCTACATTTATACCATAAGTGCAACATTGGTGTGAAGCCAGACAGCTTAGCACCAATACCATAGCTGTAGTGTGAATAGACCCTTAGAAATTACAATTCAACCTTCATAAGAAAAAATACTAAGCAATAACTTGGAACAAAAGTTGCAACTTAAATTGTTATTCAACATACTGGGTTGCTTCATTATGTGAAAGGTACTATATAAATACAAGTTATTTGATATATCAATGAAAAGAGTATTACTTTAAATTAGCCGGAACAATTGGAGCTTTCATTATGGAAATCGGTAGATTTTTGTTAGGTAAGGGTATCAAGGGCAATGGAGCTAAGGCAGGTAAATGAAGTTAAGGTATGGATCAGCCATGATCTAACTGAATGATGCAGCAGACTCGAGGGGCTGAATGGCCTTCTCCTGATCCTATGTTCCTAAATCTACATTTGGGTTTAAGCCTTGAAGGAATATATAGAATTATACAGCACAGAAACAGGCCATACGGTCCAACTGGTCTATGCCTGTGTTGATGCTCCACATGAGCCTCCTCCCATCTTACTTCATCTCATCTTATCAACATATCCTTCTATTCCTTTCTCCCTCATGTTCTTATCCAGCTTCCCCTTAAATGCTAATCGCCTCAACTACTCCATATGGGAGCGAATCCCACATTCTCACCGCTCTGAGGAAAGAAGTTTCTCCTGAAGTCGTTATTGGATTTATTAGTGACTATCTTAGATTTATGGCCTAGATAGAAACAGCTGGAGAAGCTCAGCAAGTGAGGTAGCATCTGTGGAGAAAGAAACAGAGTTAACATTTCAGATCGAAGATCTTTCGTCAGAACTGAACGATGTTAAAAGAGTTAAAGTTTTTAAGTGAATACAGAGCCAGGAAAAGGGCAGGGGGCGGGGGGAGTGGAGGGGAGGAAAGAACAAAAAAGGGAAGGATTCTGATAGGGTGGAGGGCCAGAGTGATTAAATGACAAAAGGAATGATGGTGCAAGGCAAAAAAGTTAGTAATGGGACAGGTCAAGAAATAAAAGATTGGTCAGGAGTAGCTGTAAATGGCAGCAGCAGAACCATTACCAGCACTAAATGACCGAAAAAATGGGAGCATGGTTATGATCTGAAGTTATTAAAATCAATGTTGAGTCCGGAAGGATGTAAAGTGCCTAAACGAAAGACAAGGTGCTGTTCCTCGAGCTTAATTGGAATTGTGTAAGAGGCCGAGGACAGAGAGGTCAGAGTGGGAGTGGGACGGGGAATTAAAATGGGAAGCGACCGGCAGGTCTGGGTCACGCTTGTGGACATAGCGGAGGTGTTCAGCAAAGCGATCACCCAATCTGCGTTTGGGCTCCCCATTGTAGAAGAGACCGCATCATGAGCAGCGAATACAGTATACTAAACTGAAAGAAGTACAAGTAAATCACTATTTCACCTGGAAGGAGTGTTTGTGGTTCTGGACGGTGGGAAGGGAGGAGGTGAAGGGGCAGGTGTTGCATCTTCTGCGCTCGCACGGGAAGGTGCCGTGGGGAGGAGAGCGGGTGTTGGGAGTAATGGAAGATTGGACTAGGGTGTTGCGGAGGGAACGGTCCCTTCGGAATGCTGAAAGGGGAGTGGAGGGGAAGATTGTTTGGTGGTGGCATCGCGTTGGAGGTGGTGGAAATGGCGGAGGATGATACATTGAATGTGGAGGCTGGTGGGGTGGAAGATGATTCAACATACCATTCTCCGCCATTTCTGCTACCTCCAGCACGATTCCACCACCAAACACATCTTCTGACAAAAGGTCTTTGACCTGAAACATTAACTCTTTCTTTCTCCACAGATGCTGCCTGACTTGCTGAGCTTCTCCAGCATTTTCTGTTTCTATTTCAGATTTCCAGCATCTGCAGTATTTTGTTTTTGATTATATTGATTGCTCATAGTTTTGTTCTCCCCACAAGTGGAAACGTCTTCTCATATCTATCCTATTGAACCCCTTCATAATTTTAAAGACCTTTATCGGATCACCCTTCAGCCTTCTCTTCTCTAGAGAAAAGAGCCCCAGCCTGTTCAGCCTTTCCTGATAGTTGTTCCCTTTCAGTTCTGGTATCACTCTTGTAAATTTTTTTTTGCACCTTCTCCAGTGCTTCTATATACTTTTTGTAAAATGGAGACCAGAACTATGCATGGTACTCTAGTGTGGTCTAACCAAGCTTCTATACAAGTTTAACATAGCTTCTGCTTTTCAATTCTATCTGTCTAGAAAATGAGAAATACAATACCGACACAGAACATTGTATCCCTGAGGGTTAATGCAGGTGTGTTTGTCCACAATATCCTGTTCCTCATTTTCTTACTGTGTGGCTAAGCCGAGGTTCCCATCCCCATGAAACATCTTTCATGAGGATGGAACTATCTACTGCACAAACCCTAGGCCAAGGTTCACGATCTCTTGTTGTGGCACAGCACTGCTGCAGCACCCTCTAATTTCTAATGGTGGCTCTGGACAGTCTTCCTGTAGTTTCACGAACTCACAATGATATGAAGACAGCTGGATGGGGCTGAGTGAAGACTGTTTACTACTTTTACTTATTTGCACATTTGGGTTCCAGGTGCTAATATTTTTAACATTTCCAACTTTACTAATCCGCAATTTTTTCTCTGAAGCCTGTAGCACAGGGGCGACACATTTCAGCAAGAAAGTTCCCTCACTCCCATCAGGTCACGCAGCATCTCCCAACCCCCATTTTGACCTCAGTACAGCTCCCACCTTTGCACCCTTAAGCAAGAGGGCTGTAGACGGAGTGCACTTAATGCACGCCCGTTGCCATCCACTGCCAAATGTGGCTGGACCATGCCAGGCATCGCTGCACTTCCCTCTCTACTGTTAAATCCCCCAATTGCTCCAAGATCATTTTGGAGGATAGATTCAGTCAATTACTGTCCTGCCCACAGCACCAAGGAGGTATAAACAAATGTGTTTACATGCTTCGTGGGGGGGCGGGGGGGGGGGGTGGGGAGTACTTTAGATTCCCACATATATTCTCCTTTAAAAGGTGCATTTACATTACAACTATAGTGGTTCATGTGCTGCAGTTTTGATTCACGCAGGCACTTATAGGGTAACTGCAGCCTGAATCTGAGTGAGGACCTTACTTGACACCTCTTGGCAAAGGATGTTTAACTCCAATGGAGTTCACTTAACCCCCGATCTACACTCCAAGGTTAGTGTCGGTGCAAAACGGTTTCATCTTTGCGCCAGCGCTAAACCTGTGGATTGTGAATGTGCTGTTAGTCTAAAGAGACCATGTAACAAAAGAGTTACTAGCATCTACTTGGTACCAAATAACCATAGCCATCAATCCCAGTAGAACCAGTTAATGCAGGCATAGCAATCCACAGCACTTCTGCCGCGAATCGAAACATCAAGGTTTGGCATCAGAAATAAACATCTCATTACACAAGAATGCTAATGTAAAATGGTGACTTGAGCCCAGTTTTATTGAAACCCACAAAGTAGCTGAGGCTAACTCAAGGCAGTGAGGCAAAATACCCTTGAACATCTTGACAGGTCAAAGCAGAAACCAGCCCTTCAAATACACGATATAGAAATGTAGACACCTTTCTCTGATCCTGTAGTTCCAGGCCCAGATGCTAAATACTTGTTACTATGATGGTGGGAACTTTGAACGAGATTTGGAACAAAAGGAAGCTGGAAGGAAAAAAAATCTGGGTTTTTCATTTAGTGAACCACTTATCCTTACTGAACCAGTTTACAACCCTGATATAAAAACAGTTCATCACTTTCTTAACTGTTTAATTCAATGAATGAGGAGGGTAGGTGAAGAAATAACCTGGCAGTCTAACTATTTCTCTAATAACAATCAAGCATCTTACTTCTCGCCTGTGTTTTTGCGAAGTTTTTTTCAGAAAGGTTCCACAAAACTCAGTGCTTGGATGATTTAAACAGTATTGGATTGAAAATGTCCCGTGGCAGATATAGAGTTTGTTTCTGCTGGTCAGTAAACTTACTCATTCTTTCAATCAGAACGTGGACAAAGCTTTCGATATCCTCTTGCAATGGCTGCTGGGCCTTTAGGGGCACTGGGAGGTAGCCATAGTGCTCTCTGTTGCATATGTGCATCTGGATCTCTAAAACAAAACAGAGAAACAAAATGATTCAGCATTAGTTCCGTTAGAAGCACAATTTAAAAAAAAAAAAAAATTTGTTCCCAGGATGTGGGCGACAAAGGCAAGGCCATGTTTATTGTCCATCCCTAGTTGCCGAGTTACCGGCGGGTGATAGGCTTCTCCTTGAACCACTGCAGGTGGTGGCGGCGCTGGGTAGGGAATTCCTGGATATTGCCCCAATGACGATGAAGGAATGGCGAAATACGCCCATGTGCACTGATGCCTTCGTAACTAAGACAACATGGAAGCAAATTTACTGATGTCGCACTTCGTGCTCAAAGGAAGTGGTGCCTAATGGCAGCAGTGGTCAAAGAGTTGCTGCTACTGAGCAGTGGGCCTATCCATATGCCCTTTGTAGAATTTAACTGGTAGATTGAGGCACAATCAAGGTGTCCCTCGAATAGAATCTGAACTAGTGACCTGATTTCATAAAGATAGGAATATCCATATTTACAAGACATATTACCCCTCTAGTACAATAAACATATTGTTGCTATATAATTACAGATAAGTCCATTCATATGTCAGCCTGATATTAGTTTGCTCCTCACTGAGTCAGAGTTTTAACTGATACTTTTCAGAAAAGTAGCAGATCAGCAAACACTTTGTGAAAAAAAAAGTTTTCAATAGTACTGGTGTAACAATTCCTGTTCTTTTCTTATTTAATTTTTTTCCTCTTTGCTGATCAAAGTGAGGGATGCCAGTGCTGGGGAGGGGAATACTCTCCCTCTCAAGCACCCAGGGAAAGTATCAAGCACTCCCAGGTCAGGTACAGCACAGCTAGATGCACAGCAAAGCTCCCTGCAGTCTGCCCCAACAATGTGCTCTAGCTCCAGACTCAACCCAAAAAGAGCACCAGACTACACCAGCATGGCACTTCTATCTCCCACACCAACCATTCTTAGGCCTGTCTGACTGACTTTGGCAATTAGTGCTGAATTACGAGTGATGTTGCAGACCTATGCCCACTAGGAACGGCACTAAGACTGCCCGAAATCATTTCACATAGTCAGCAGACAGACTTTCAATCCATCAGTTTGGGCTGGACGTCATGTCCCAGAGATGGAAGGCTGGTGCCTCGCTTGTTGTGCCACCCACTTGTCTCCACCATGGGTGTCTAAGATACACAGGAACCCAACACAATGCATAAGGGTCTCCAGATCAAGTCAGAGAAATTCACACATGTGGGAGTTTGTTTGTCCGATACAGAATGTACACTAGCCCCACTTGCATTAAATCTAGGTTGATACTACAGCACAGTACTGAGGGAGCACTGCCCTATCGGAGGTGCCGTCTTTTGGCTGAGACTTTATACCGAGGCCCCATCTGCCCTCTCAGGTGGAAGCAAAAGCTCCAACACGATACGAAGAAGAGCAGAGGAGTTCTCTCCAGTGATCTGCCTCAACCAACGTCACGATAAAAGATTATCTGGTCATTAACTCATTGCTGTTTGTGGGATCTTGCTGTGCACAAATTGGCTGCTGCATTTCCTACATTACAACAATGACTACACTTCAAAAGTATTTCATGGGCTGTAAAGAGCTTTGGGATGTCCTGAGGTCATGAAAGCAGCTCTATAAATGCAAGTTCTTTCTTTCATAGGGACATGGCCCATTTACCTAAAACTAGAGTTGAGGCGAAGGCTGGAAGGGCCAAGGTTTAGGGACCCCCCCCAAGTGTGTTCAGGGTATTCTGCTGAATTTCAACCAACTAAAACTGTGTGGCCTTATAGAAGAGCACTGGTAGATTTCCCATTGTTTTTCTATTCAAGCAGGCACACGCATACCAATTTCTCATTATCTCTTCAAAGCTGATTAAAACAGGATCAGTTGCAAAAATTGGAATGGACTTGGACCACCATCGCCTCCTCTAAACGGGTTTCTATACAGGAATCAATCACATGATCCCTTCCATTATACAATCAAGAAATTAACAAGTGCAAACTTCTGATAGGCCCAAAGGCAATTTGTCCAGATTTTTGTATTTGAAATTGTGTTTAGACTTTGAATACAGGATAATGGTCTATGATTCAATTTTTTAAAAAGCAAGATTAGGAAGAAGTGTGTTTAAATATTGTGAAACGGTGCCCCTTCACCTTTAGAAACTAGTCCGGCTTTAAAGGAGTAAGATATCTTTTCTGTTGGCTGATAAAAACGACAAGGGAAATCTAGACATCTTGTAAGATAAAAACGTTATGTCAGCAGTGTTTTTACAGTGGTTCAGAAGGATATTTAAAACAGTAACTCAAGCAAAGTAAAATGTAAAAGAAAACAACACTGGAGAAGTGATTGACCTGAAACAGCTGGAGCATCTGCGTCAATAAGCACTGCTATTGTGTGCGAGACCTGCGATAGTAGCACTGGGTCCCCCAAGTGCAAGCCTCAAACAGCTGGCTGCACGCCAGATGGAACAGCTGTGACTTGAAGACCAGCTGCAGGAAGACCCATTTTTGGATCTCTTGGGGCAAGCATGACGGGTCTGATCACAGACAATTCCTGCACATTCCAGAATGTAAGGCTGCCCATTAAACACCCCAACGTGCAAATACAGTCCCTTTAACATAACAGCCTGAGACTGAAGTTGCATAGAATGGGAATGTTGTGTTGGAGCAGGGATGCTCGAGGAGGAATACATATCTGGCACCAGCATTCAGGGACTGTGACTCCCTCACTGTGATTGCACTGTCTATTGTTTCTCCCCCTCCCTTTACCCTCTTGTTTTTTTTCCCCCCCGAACCATACTAAAATGCTTACCTATCTTTTAGTTTTCAGTTCCGATGAAAGGAATATGAAATGAAACTCGAAATGAAATGTTAACTCATCTTTTCTCTCTAAAGATGCCAAATGAGCTGTTGTGTATTTCCAACATGTTCAGTTTCTTTACTTGTACAAGTCAGTGGCTGTATAGATTTTCTGCCTGTTAGATTGTCCAGAAAAGAGGTGTATTTTCCTTGTTTGCTATTTTTAGAAAAAAGTAGCTGTGTGTAAAGCAGCACGCCCCACTCTGTATACTAGAGGTTTTTTTTTAAACATTATAGAGGGTTTTGAGCGAATAAAGCAAATCAGATGTTGGGATGTATTAAAAAGGTCAATATTGAGCCAAAATAGTGAGGTAATCCTGCCACTTTGCAAATCATTGGTGCGACCGCACTTGGAATACTGTGCACAGTTCTGGTCGCCACCGAACAAAAAGGATATTGCAGCTGGTGAAAGGATACAGAAGCAAGCAACCAGAATGATTGAAGCTTTCCACTGCTGGGGTTTTCCTCACCTCAAGCTGGGTCTGTTGGAGACTAATTGTTAGAGATTGATTGCTGTGAGGTGGTTCATTTTGGTAAGAAGAATATCCAGATGGTGAAGGATAGAATAATACAGCCTAGTCTTCAGTTGCTTCCAAGCCTTTATTCTCAGATCCCCCTTACACATCACTCATTCCCTAGAAAAGCTCCCTCCTATAAATGGATAGGAGAGCGTCCCCAGTTGATACCCACCACTTGGATACAATTAACCCTAATTGATATAAATCACATGGTTACAACAGGTTCCCTTCTCTTTAAATAAAATAAAAAAATTAAACTTTATATATACACACACACAATACAAACTAAATTTCAAAAATTAAAAACTTCCATACTCTGTAAAACTTCTACTATTCAAAGCATTACATTGTGAGGCAACCCTTCTCCAGGACCCTTAATTTCTTCAAACTTGTACTTCTTTTAGTAAAACAATCTTTCAGTTGATGGCTTGAATCCACCCATTTAATTTGAGATTTCCTTTCTCTCCAGGATTTGTTTCAAGACAGCAAGGTCAATCCGTAATCTTTTCTCGCTCATTTTTCGTAGAGTGTACATTATCCCACAATAAACGATTGTCTACATAACATTCAATGGGTATACTATCTTTAGTACTCTCATTGTACAGGATGTCACTCAAGATATTTGCCAAATAGAATCCCATATCCACTGCGTCTGCAAGAGCGAATCTTTCAACAGCCAGAGTACTTCTAACAAACCTTTGTCTTTTCTTAGCTTCCCAAGCTAAAGGGCAGCATTTCCCATTCTCACCCATAAGAAATACTATGAAACCAACTGCACGAGAATACCCATCAAGAAGATTAGCAAGTGAAGCATCACTAAAGAGAACTAGCTTCATTTTCTTTGGGAACTTAAATACACGTTTATCTATACTTAATTTTCATAATGTTTTATTTGCCCGTAAAACGTTCTCTACTATGGGGTGTTTCATTGAATACTTAACCCCAACACATCAAAACTAGCATGTGGTCTAGTCTGAGTGCACAACCAGTTCAACTACCAATCAAGCTTTGTAATTGCTCTCTCCTTTAGATATAACATCACCTTTCTGTGATGACCTTGTAAGATTAACCAGGATGGGAGTAACACTCTAAACAGGACTGTCGATTTAAAGTTATAACCAGACCCACTCTGCTTAATATCTAAACCAATATATTTAAAAGCCCCACAGGCCTGACTCACAATTTTAAAGTTTACTCTAATCTTATTAATGGCAAATTTCTAAAATTCCGCAGTACCACCCCATAAGAAATCATCAACATGCATCATGAAGATGCCTGAAAATTTTCCGTTATGGTACCAATAAAACATTGTGGGATCTGATTTTAGTTGAACACAACCTATTTTCAGCAAAACAGATCTCACTGAAAAATACCATGCCCTGGAAGCATCATTCAGGCCATAGACGCATTTGTTTAGTTTCCATAGTTTTCCTTCCGTATCTGCTGCCTCTTTAGGCAGTTTCAGATACACTTCTCTGAAAAGTATCGCCCTGCAGAAATACAGCTTTTACGTCAATTGACCTTCACTCCCATGAATATGTTGCCAAAAGAGCCAAAAAGATTTTTAAGATTGCCTTTCCAGCAGCGGGAGAATCAACATCAACTTTCATTTATATAGAGCCTTTAATGTCATAAAACGTCCCAAGGTGCTTCACAGGAGTGTCATCAAACAAAATTTCACTCCGAGCGACACAAGGAGGTATTAGGACAAATGACCAAAAGTTCGGTCAGAGAGGTAGGTTTTAAGGAGCGTCTTAAAGGAGGAGAGAGAGGAGGAGAGGTTTAGGGAGGGAATTCTAGAACTTAGGGCCTAGGCAGCTGAAGGCACGGCCACCAATGATGGAGCAATTAAAATCGGGGATGTGCAAGAGGTTAGAATTGGAGGAGCGCAGAGATCTCGGAGAGTTGTAGAGCTGGAGGAGGTGACAGAGATAGGGAGAGGCGAGGCTATGGAGGGATTTGAAAGCAAGGTTGAGAATTTTAAAATCGAGGCGTTCCCGGACCGGGAGCCAATGTAGGTCAGCGAGCACAGGGGTGATGGGAGAACGGGACTTGGTGCAAGTTAGGATATGGGCAGCAGAGTTTTGGATGAGCTCAAGTTTATGGAGGGTGGATGATAGGAGGCCAGGAGAGCATTGGAATAGTCGAGTCTAGAGGTAACAATGGCATGGATGAGGGTTTTAACAGATGAGCCGAGGGAGGGGCGTAGATGTGAAATGTTATGGAGGTGGAATTAGGTGATCTTGGTGATGGAGCGGATATGCGGTTGGAAGCTCATCTCAGGGTCAAATAGGACACCAAGGTTGCGAACAGTCTGGTTCAGCCTCAGACAGTGACCAGGGAGAGGGATGGAGTCGGTGGCTCGGGAACGGAGTTTGAGGCAGGGACCAAAGACAATGGCTTTGGTCTTCCCAATATTTAGCTGGAGGAAATTTTTGCTCATCCTGGACAAGCAATGTGACAATTGACGGAGGTGATTGTGAGGTAGAGCTGGGTGTCGTCAGCGTACATGTAGAATCTGATTGTGTTTTCAGATGATGTCACCGAGGGGCAGCATGTAGATGAGAAATAGGAAGAGGCCAAGGATAGATCCTTGGGGGACTCCAGAGGTAACGGTGCGGGAGCGGAAAGTGAAGTCATTGCAGGCGATTCTCTGGCTACAACTGGATAGATAAGAATGGAACCAGGCGAGCACAGTCCCACCCAGGTGGTTTGTGGAGGAGAGGGGTTGGAGGAGGATGGTGTGGTCAACCGTGTCAAAGGCTGCAGACAGGTTGAGAAGGACGAGGAGAGATGGTTTACCATCGTCACAGTCACATAGGATGTCATTTGTGACTTTGATAAGGGCCGTTTCATTATTGTGGCAGGGGCAGAAACCTGGTTGGAGGGAGTCCACTCGAATATCTGTATCACCCAGTTTTTCTTCAAAACCCCGAGCTACCAACCTGACTTTGGCCTTATAAATCTCATCTGCAAGGACTTTTTCAGTACAAATCTATCTAGATGACAAAGCTGGTTGACTTCTGTTACCTCAGAATAACTCCAAATTCTTTCCAACTATCTAACTCCCTTTGTTTTGTCTCTCTTACTCGCTTATCCTCAAGTTTATTGGCAGCCACCAAAACTTTACGATCATGGGGACTTTTGATTCTAGTTCTGTTCTATGGCCTTTGTTTCATTGTCTGACTAGTCAAGCTACATCTTCTACTTCCACTTCTATGTCTGTAGGGACAACTGCTGCGAGATCTCCCTCTTTTATCACTAGTTCGCGATCGTTTTCTGACGCGAGATTCACTTCCGGACTCCCTGTCACCACTTGTACTCCGCTTTTGTACTCCCCACTCTTTTACCCCACTCTGCCAGTCCATGGACCTCGCTTCATGGCCATCATCCTGAACATTCAACCAAAATTTAAACCTACCATTAGCTTTGCTTGCACATCCTAACATTGTTGCATCCCTCCATTCATTAGTCCCTTCTGGAACATATGTCACCCGTGTACCCTCTTTGGGTAATTGTTCTGTGGGTGTGATAGCTCTGTCATGTTTTTCTTGATCACTGACATTACCACTGACCAGCCCTTGATCTACCTCAGTCTGTGCCTCAGGAACCTCATCAAAAAAAAATCATGAAAATCTGAGGCACAAGGTGCCTTGTTTACTTCCATCAACTGCTCAGAGTTTGAGATTTTATAATTAATTCCAATTAATTGTGAGGAATGAATCTTAACAGTTTGATTGCCGTGTTGGACAATTACTGTCTTACCATCATGACCTATTACCTTACCAGGGCCTTTCCATTCCCTATGACCCTCTCTTTTATAGTATACCAAATCTCCTGAATTGAACTCTGTCTCAGATGGTCTAATACGATGCCTCAGTGCTCTATGAATTTTCTCTGATACCTCAGCCTTGATAAAAGCCTGTCTCCCTGCATGCATGGCATTTAAATGCTCAGAAAAAAACGGCACTAATTGTAGTACCTGTGAGAGCAGGAGGATGAACACAAAGAACAGAAGGTAATTTGGGATTGCGCCCATACACTAGTTGGTAAGGATTATATCCTCCAACCATCTGAAGAGAATTTACACTCTGTTCGATCAGCCAAAATTTTATGCACCATGCTATCAATCACAGCATGATTGCTTTCACAAAGACCATTGCTAAAAGGGCTCTCAGCTGCTGTATTCATGATAATTACATTCATATTCTCACATATCTCTGAACTCCATGTTAGCGAATTCACCTCCGTAATCGATCAAAAATTTTGCTGGGGCCCCAAGCCCAGTCCCTATCCATTTTTTCATTATTCTAGATAAAATTACCTTCTTCTCCTTGCTATATATGAGTGGAGAAATACAAAATCTCATAGCCAGATCAATAAAATTTAAGATGAAAACATTTCTGTCTTTGTCTTATATCTTTAGATCCATGGCAGCTACTTTGTTAAAGTCACGTGCTAATGAAACAGTTAGAATAGGATGTGGGGGCGTTCATCTACACTTCTTACAGATTTCACAGTGCTCACTAATCTCTTCTATTAGCCTCATATACTCATCAACTACACCTGCATCTTTTAGCAGGTGTTTTAAACGTTGACAAGTAGGGTGGGAAAATTGTCTATGTAATTTTAAGACAATTTGCTTTTTTTCCTCTCTTATCCCTATCACCTGATGCCATTAATACTTGCCTAAACTGATGAGAAACATTGGGTTTTATTAAGGGGATACAATAATGCCCTGACTGGGTAAACTGCAGATCAACTGATTTCCCAAAAGTGATTGCATCATCGTGTTCCATGCCAAGTTTCATTTTTGCCTTTTTCATGAAAGATTTACCCAAAAGCATTGGTATCTCACGAGAGAGATCATCCATACTTATAAAATGGCTCACTCCAGCTATCTTACATGGAATTACCACTCTCGAGTGACCTCACGGTGTTGCCATCTCAAAACCTAAAACATGTATATTCCTTAATCTTGCTTCGATCCTCACTACTTAGTGAATCAAGATAACATTTTAACCAAACTACCCCGCATACAGTTGAAGTACATGCACTATTTAAACACCGCACAATTAAAGGAATCTGCGACCAATACATTCATCACAAGATTAAAACTCCTTGTGACCAGAATAATCTGCTCATATTCATCATTATCTTCATCCTGTTCCTCAGAACTAGTTTCTTCATGCATCATTTCAAAGACCCTGCGTCTTCACTTTGGGCAATTTGCCACATAATGATACTTAGAGTCACATCTAAAGCATCCACTGATTTTTCCTTGGAATTCATTTGTCCATTATTACTGTCTCAATTTTGTCTTCTGTTGATATAACTGGATTTGCTGTACCTGCTTTCATCACCAATCTGGCTCTCTTTAATCCTTCCGCCATATTGACACCTGCGTCCAGTCTCTTGAAAATTTTGAAACCTGGACTGGCTCCTGCGTTTAGTGTCCGGAACATTTCGAAACCTGGTAACCATCGAATTTTCCATTCTTTGTGTCACAGCAGAAGGCCCCATTTGTTCCATGAAGGCTGAAAGGAACGACTGTTCCCCCAGGATTTTTTTTTAAGGCAGCAGACATTTGATCCAACAGAGTCTCCTTTTCCAAAAACTGGATGCCAGTTAGGACCAGATGCCTGTCCATATGTGACACCTTAGCACAATCTAGTAATTTAAACACTAGTACTGATCCAGGGATTCCCAATTTGAATTTTGTCAACCTTTTGTACAATTAAAGTCCATGATATGCTCTTCCATTGAATGACCATCCATTTTCCAAAATCTATCAAATGCTGACCAGGCCTCATAGGCACTTAACAGGTAATCTTTCTTGTAGATTTGATCCAGAAATTCTATTAGAAAGGTAAAACCTTCATCATTATCCAAAAGATGGGCATCCATCTCAGAAAATACCGTACTTCTGACTTTACTTCGTTCAGGAAGCGACAACTCCAAGGCCATGCCTTGTTTTCTCTTTGATAAAGTAGTAATCAGTGTCCACATATCAACCACATTCTTCCACTGGTCATACGGTTCAAACTCCAAGAACATTGGAGGGAAATCGTACCTCAATGATTTAAACTTGCTTTCTGCCATTTTCCACAATGGCCACTAGGTGTTCAAGTTTTATGGAGAAAAAAAATCATAGTTTCCAACCTCCACCTTTAGGCAACCATTCTCTGTTACCTTGGATAGCCAGGTGGTGAAGGATAGAATACTAAAGACTAGTCTTCAGCTGCTTTCAAGCCTGTATTCTCAGAGACTCCCTTCCCTTCTCTATACATCATGCACCCCCTAGATAAGCTCCCTCCTATAAATGCATACAAGAGAGTCCCCAATTGATACCCACCATCTGAATAAACACTAATTGATATAAATCACGTGGATATGATTAACACTCTTTTCTCTAGAAAGGAGAAGATTGAGAGGTGACCTGATAAAGGTCTTTAAGATTATGAAAGGGTTTGCTAGGATAAACATAGAGAAGATGTTTCCACTCGCGGGGGAGACCAAAACTAGGGTCCGTAAATATAAGATAGTCACTAATAAATCCAGTAGGGAATTCAGGGGAAACTTCTTTGCCCAGAGAGTGGTTAGAATGTGGAATTCGCTACCACAAGGGGTAGTTAAGGGAAATAGCATAGATGCATTGAAGGGGAAGCTAGATAAGCACACGAGGGAGAAAGGAATAGAAGGATATGTTGATGGGGTTCGATGAAGAAGGGTGGGAGGAGGCTCGTGAGGAGCATAAACACCGGCATAGACCTGTTGGGCTGAATGGCCTGTTTCTGTGCTGTACATTCTATGAGTGGTCAACAACTCCATTATCATTGAATCATGCGACTCCCAGGATGGTAGAAGGTGAACTAGATGGACCTTGGTCTTTTTTCATCTAGCAATTCCTATGTTCCGAAATGCCTCGACTCTGTATCAAAAGTAAGTGCAGCAGCATCATCTAGTGGCTGCACAGTCTTTGCTTTTAGTTTAAAAAGTATATTTTGGAACGACCATCATCAAACAGGAAGAAAAATAGAAATTTTAATATAAATTCAGACGTATATATTGTACTGGAGTAAACACCCCTGAACTTTCACTTTTCACCTATTGTCAGAGGCAGAAAAACACAACTAAGTTCCTCAATGTAAAACCTGATACACAGTCCATATTACCGCCTTCGTTTATCGCTCAGCTGCAGGAGTCGGAGTTTAAATGCAGGTTTGTAAAAGGGCACTGAATTATTACTGTCAGTGCGTATAACCAAATTTGTTTAAAGATCATTGCATATAACATAAATGTTGGCGGAGATGATGCAATTGGGATCAGACTATTACTACCTAACTGGAACTTCACACTGCTTACTGGCTCAATTTACTGGATGCATAGAGTAGAACTTGGAATAATTTTGATCATGCAAGCGTCAGGGATCAATGTTTCAACAATGGACAGCAGTGTGCTAACAACATCAGAAGTCAGTGAGAAACGTTAGTCTATCCCTTCGCTCTATTATTTGCCTTCATTTGGTCAGTTTTTAATCCTTGCTGTTACCATCCATCAGTGACATAGGCCGGGTATTTTCAGGGGCAGGAGGGAGTGTTTAGGTATGAGCTTCTTGGACCAAACAAAACTACTTCAAAAGGTGGGTTTTTCAAATAGGAATTTCGCAATAAGGTTCAATTAGAAACTTTATCACTTCCGATTCTTGTGGGACAAAAGCTCTAAAGCACAAAGTCTGCACGTTGGTTATGTGTCACTGGTCTGTCAATAACTTCGCTACGATTCTCTGCAATATCTATGTGAGTGCAAGCCCAACTAATCGGTTTGTCCCTGGTCGAATTGCAGAACTGACCAGCTCTAGAAGAATATGCGTTATTTCTGTGTTCTGTCAAGTCATTTAAGGCACGTTCTTTTGAAAGAATGAGTGGCCTGATAAAAACAAATCATAGAAATTTCAGGGGCTCTTTGAACAGCCTCCATCCTTTCTATTGCCAGACACATTTCCTGTACTGGAGGAAGGACAACTGGTTGCCGAATTGCTAATGGCCACAGTCAGTCAGACAAGCTATGTCCTTCTCTTTCCAAATGGAGCACTCTGCTGCAATGAAGTCTCCCTCTAGTGGCTATGCAGAGAATTAACCAAAGGGGACCAATTGAAGATCACTGACAGTGACTATTGGTCAAGGACTCAACCTTGGATCTTCCAGATGGAAGTCCAATTCTCGACTGCTGGTATTGGATTACCAGATTGCTCTTCTAGGGTCTATTCTTTGAAGGAATGATGGGGACTTGACCTGACAACTAATAATGATTTATCAAATCATGCTAGAACATTTTGGGCACCACACTTTAGGAGGGATGTCAAGGCCTTAGTAGGGTGCAGAAGAGATTTACTAGAATGGTACCAGGGAGGAGGGACTTCAGTTATGTGGAGAGACTGGAGAAGCTGGGGTTGTTCTCCGTAGAACAGAGAAGGTTAAGGGGAGATTTGATAGAGGTGTTCAAAATCATGAACGGTTTTGTTAGAATAAATAAGTAGAAACTGTTTCCAGTGGCAGAAGGGTCGGTAACCAGAGGACACAGATTTAAGGTGATCGGCAAAAGAGCCAGAGGCGACACAAGGAAACATTTTTTTAGGCAGCAAGTTGTAATGATCTGGAATACACTGCCTGAAAGGGTGGTGGAAGCAGATTCAATAGTAACTTTCAAAAGGGAATTGGATAAATACTTGAAGGGAAAAGATTTACAGGACTATGGGGAAAGAGCAGAGGAATGGGACTAATTGGATAGCTCGTTCAAAGAGCCGGCACAGGCACGATGGGCCGAATCACCTCCTCCTGTGCTGTACCTACCAGGATACCATGAACAGCAAATTCTGAGAAAAGCTGCTTAATATTCACAGTGCAGTGTATGGTCCAATAAGGAATTTTAAAATGTAGTTAGGTTTGGAGGAACGGAATCAATAATGACGTAATGTGGAACTAATATGTGCAGTCAAACAAAAGCAGGGATATTGGTGTATTATTACATCACCTTATTTGCTGCAGGGAGCAGAGACAGAGGTCTGTGATATGCGTGTTTGTGAAGCTAACAATAAAAGTGCGTACGAGCGTTGAACTGCCTTGAGGGTTGAATTGATGTCGAGAACACCAAGGGGTGATACAAGTGTTGGCCATCCTGACACAAGGGGAACTTGTTCACACATCGTACTAGGAATTTGAAGCAAACATAAAACTTGCTGTGTGGATTAGTCCTTCCCCTGCACTTCCCCCCCCACCACACATTTTCTCCTTACTTTCACTGGCAGATGTTTCTACGGCTGGCCAGTGGTCCTTCAGTACCTCACGGTCACTCTCCGCGTGTGAGCAAGGACAGGCTCTTTGACCACTGAAGGCAGTGCTGTCCAAGCCTGATCTTGTCCTCACCCGACACCGACACCACCTCCCCCCCCGCCCTCCCAACACACACACACTTTCTAGCAGGGGTCGCTGGATAGCAATCCGGGTGGGAACCCGAGCTGATTTCCTCCCTCCCTGGCCCTAAGGGCCTAACTGCCCATGAGGCAATGGAAGGCACTGATTCCGAGAGTGGTAGTTCATCTTCAGAAGTGAAGAAGAAAACTAATAGGCGGGGGGCTGGGGGCAATCAACACACCTCGCTCGCACGTGGCTGCCTCGGAGAGTTGTAATACAGGGCGAGGAGCAGGCAGGTTTTATGTCCCATTTTGATTGGTGCCTGACGTAGCGTTCTGAGCATGAATTTAGGAGAAATTTAACTGCAAAAATATCAATTCAGAATTAAGTATGGCTGCACTCTTCATGTGCGTCATGGGAAAAGAAAGTAGTCTGATACCTGAGAAGTTCTGTGGATGAGAAAATTTATCCTCAACCCACTGGCAAATGCCATAGACACTGCAAGAGCCCATCGCCCCTGGACCCCGGTCTATGCATCCCAGTGGAATACATACTGCTGTTCTTGAATCCATCGTTACTTGAGAATCAAACAGTGCCTAGAATTTGAAATATATTTGGATAAATTGAGATAATTGAAAAACTCTGCCACAACCTCCCCCTGCTCTGTCCCTAGCTCCTGATCCCCTCCGCACTCAACTCCTGGTTATTCCTCCTGACCCCCATGCTAGCCCACCTTGTTAACTGCTCCCCTTGTTCCGGCACCATCACCTCTCCCTTTCAGAACATTTCACCCCCTCCTCAAAAAAACCCCAACCTCAACCCATCCAGCCTCTCCAAGTACCACTCCGTCTCTAACCTTCTTTTCCGTTCTAAACTCCTCAAGTGTGTCGCCATCTCTCCCAAAACTGCACACTCGAATCCCTTCGGTCTGGCTTCTGCCAAGTTCACAGCACTGAGTCCACCCTGTCAAAGCTCATGAAGGGCATCCACTGCGATTGTGATGAGTCATCACTCTTTGTCTTCCTTAACCTTGCTGCAACTTTTAATAAGCTGACCATGCCATTGCTTCTTACCCCGTTGCCCAGTTCAGTGGGGCTGCCCTCTCATGGTTCCGGTCCTGCTTATCCAAACCAACCACTGCATCTCCAGCAATGACTTCCCTTCCTGCTCCCACACAGTCACCTCTGGAGTCCCCCAAGGATTGACCCCCCCTACCTCCTTCTCCACAAGCTTTCCCTCAGCACCATCATCTGCATACATGTAAGCTGATGATATCCAGCTCTACCTCTCCTCCACTTCCCTTGAATCCACAACCATTTTCATACTGTCAGACTGCCTGTCCAACATCAAGTCATGGGTGACTCAAAACTTCCCCCAAGCGAACCATCATTTTCGGCCTCACCATAAACTCCACTCCCTTGCCACTGATTCTAACTCCTCTCTGGCCACTTGCCCAGGCTGAACCAGACCATACAAGACCTTGACCCCGAACTGAGTTAGTTCCACCTCGACAACAATGTCTGCCTTCGCCTCACCTCAGCCCCATCACTGAAACCCTTATCCAAGCTTTTGTCATCTCCAGATTCCAATTTCCAAATATCCTCCATAAACTCTAACTTGTTCAAATCTCAGCCGCCCACACCCTGTCCTTGCTGATTTACATTGGCTCCATGTCCCCAATATATTGAATTTAAAATCCTCATCTTCAAATCCCTCCACAGCCTTGCCTCACTCTATCGCTACGACCACTTAAGTCCCGTCCTGCACCCTTCAGTCAGCCAGCTCTGAGCTTTTATGCATCCCTCCCTCCCTTTGTCCCACCATTAATGACAGTGCTTTCAACCCCCCCTCAGTCCTACACTCTGGCACTCCCTCCATAAACCCCTCTGCCTCTCTACCTTGCTCACCACCTGTGGCTGTTTTCATTAATACAGAGGAGGTAATGGGGTGATTTGATAGAAGTGTTTAAAATTCAGAAGGGACAGGACAGAGTAGATAGAAACAGACTGTTTTTAGTGATAGAGGGGTCTAGAACGAGGGAGCATAGATACAAGATTACATTTGGGAAACTTAGGATAGAGAGTAGGAGAAGCTTTTTTTTACACAGAGGGTTGTATAGGAATGTATTACCAGACTGAACAGAGGCCACGTCAACATTTCAGAACAGGTTGGAATGGTGGTTGAAGGAAAAGGGAGATAAAAGGGATATGGGAACAGGGCAGGCTTATGGGATTAGGACTACTGCTTGTGTGGAGGATAAACTCCAATACAGACTGGTTGGACCGAATGGCCTGTTTCTGTGTTGTAATTTCTGTGTAATTCGATGTTTAAAATAATTTCCTCAAAACATAACTTTTCAACCAAGCTTTTGACGACTTCTCCTAGCCTTTCCATAACTGCCTCTCGCCACCTGCTCCGATAGATCTATTCTATTTTTATTCTCTCCCTCTGCAAATCATCTTGAGATGTTTTCTACGTTATAGCTAGGAAATAAATGGAGAAATGTGGTTTTCCTGTGTGTGGGACTGCTCATTCCTGCTACAACTATGGACAGTTACGTGCTGTGGAATCCACATCCTCTGTGAATGGAACTGGGAGCACATCAGGCTCATCTCATTGAACATTCAATATTTTTCTTACAGAATCCTGTGAATGTAAATGTTTATTTTTTTTTAAATCCTGCTTTCAAAATACTATGGAAATTCAGCAGAGTTAAATGGTTCTGAATGACATTTAACTCATTATTCACTGTCCGAAATGGCAGTCTATTCCAGCTGCAAGTGTGAAGAAACTCCTGCCTAACCTATGTTAAACTCTCAGCTTCCTCGTTTTAAAATGACGCTCCTGGCTTCTCACAGTCACCATATTGATTATTACCAGGGTTAGAGGAGCTGCAGATGTTGAGGTCCTGATTGGAGCTGAAATCTAATCAAAATTAACATGGTAAAATGTAACAGAAACAGGAGATAAATCAAAACTGACAATGAGATTGTGCCAAAAGATGAACTAAATGGCCCTTTCTCATTCATTAACTTCCCCAGTGGCTTTATTATGGGTTTTTGGGAGAGCTTTTGCCTCCCTTTCTCTCATTTTGTAACAAAGTTCTACATAATGGATTAGCACAAAAAAGTGCATTGCACAAAAGTAATAGATTATCATCTGTTTGTAGTTAACCAGCTACTGTGCCCCTCTGCGATGAATTTTCACAGAGAGTTTAAGTATAGCCAGCACCATTGTATTGAGTAAATTCTTAATGACCTCCGATCATTACCATATTATAGACCTATTCCTAAGGAGAGTAATGATTTTTTTTGCAACCCCGTCATGATCTAATGAATAGCTGCTGTCGGCGATGGATTAATGACTTTAGTTCTCAGGTACTTACTGGGCATATCAATGCTAAGTGGGGATCAGCTCAGATACTTCTAATGTTGTTTGCTCGATGGGAGAGTTCCCAATAGAAGGCCTCCCCTGTACTTTTAACAAGCAACATGGAAAAAATCTGTCATCTTACACTGAGGAACAAAACTTATGTATACATCCAGTATGCTTCTAAACATGGGGCCACAGCTAATGTCTTGTAACCCCAAGGTACGGGACATCACCAGTCCCAATCAGGATAGGAAAGATCCCAGCCAGACGCCCCTGCCCAGTTACCCACCAAGTCCAACACGAACAACATACCCTGATCCTCGAGCATGTAACACCATTCAATTATAACCCTTAAGCATGTACAACCCATGTGTATAACCCTGCAAATATAGTGTGGATAAAGTATACCATGACTCAACAGCTCTGTGTACTTATGCTCCCATCGAGCAAACAACATTAAAAGTATCTGGGGACCGCGGAGAGGGGTTGAAGAGATCTTTTAGAACAGTGCAGCCATTTTATACCACTCGATCAGCCTTTATTCACCAAGCAACAGCTATAATGAGGATATCTTTGAGGCATTTTAAATGAAGATGGACAAATGCCCTCCCCTTGAAAAAAACTAAAATGTTTTAAGACTAGGGGGGTTAAATTCGATAACCCCCGAATCCGGGCACAGGGGTCACGGTGCACGATTAACCCGCGCCCGCTCGTTCCGATGCAGGCAGCACGTGAGATTCGTGCTGCCTGCTCGTTTACCTGATTCCAGTGCGAGCAGCCAGGCCTAGCTGCGTTGTTCAGTGACTTCTCATCAGCAGGGGGGCCCAGATATCGCATGAGTGGCTAGCACCTCTTAAAGGCAGCCTGCACCTCTTAAAGGCAGCCTGCACCTCTTAAAGGCAGCCTGCACCTCTTATGTGCAAAAAATAAGATACGGGCTCGCACGGAGTCTGAATGGAGATCAGACATCGCAAACGTAAAACACAGATACAGCTCCCATCCCTACTAAATCCCACACCCTCCAATCTGCCAATCTGAGATTGCACCAGGCCTGTAAGAGAGCGTGCACCAAGGTTCTCTGCTGATGCACTAGAGGCCTTGGTGCAAGAGGTGGACAGAAGGAGGGGCATCCTATAACTACAGTGGGGCAAAAGGCCCTCCAGACATCTGCTCAAGATGCAGTGGGAGGCACTAGGGGACAAAGTCAATGCCAGGTGCATAGCACCTCGAACATGGATGCAGTGCAGGAACAAGTTCAATGCTTTGATATGAGGGGTCACGGTGAGTGAGGTCAACTGCCAAGTGGCGTCTCCTACCAACTGCACCATTAGCCGCATCCACTGCTCCACTCACTACATCCCCCCATCACCCACCTACCAACAAACTCTTTCAATCAATACTCAACTCTTCCAATCAGATGCTTTCGCTCAACTTTACACATTACCATTGTTGCAAGCCGCACACCCAAAACTCACAGGTCACACGCACTGCCAGCTATTCAACCATGACAGGCACATCACCCAAACATCCTGCAGGACACTCATCGACACACGTCCCATTTTCTTGCAGGAGAAGGTGGCGCATAACAGGAGGCAGCAAGCGGCAGTGGCATTTAGCCCCTCGAGCCTGTTTCGCCATTCAATGAGATCATGGTTGATCTGTGACCGAACTCCATATACCCGCCTTAGCCCCTATCCCTTAATACCTTTGGTTAACAAAAATCTATCAATCTCAGATTTCAAGTTAACAATTGAGCTAGCATCAACTGCCGTTTGCAGAAGAGTTCCAAACTTCTACCATCCTTTGCGTGTTGAAGCGTTTCCTAACTTCACTCCAGGAAGTTCTGGCTCTAATTTGTAGGCTATGTTCCCTAGTCCTAGTATTTAAGTGTAGGAGACCTCCAAAAACAGGTACAAATGCATCAGCAGCCAGAAGCAACAATCTAGCAACTAACACGTAAATCCTGCCTGGTCCCTTTAAATAGCACTGGCAGGAGGTCCTCCAGGCCGCCTATGATATGTTCAGCTGTTTGTGGTTAAAACAATGCACTGGCTGGAGCGTTGAGTTCAAAAATTGTATCTATCCCTTTAAATCAGCGTTGCACACTGATCTAACGCATATTCTCCCTACTTTACATGGTACCGGTGCTCATTATCTGCGCGTGCGCGAACGCCTTTACTAAGATGGCGTCCAGCACACATCACTCTAGAAGTATGTGCACGCATTCTGGACACCGTTTTGGGACCTCAGGAAGCCACGTAGCACCAAAAAAACGGGCGCTACAGAGCCGAATTTATAACCCTAAATGTTTAAGTCTAATTTTCCACTTAAAAAGATCCTTTGAATGAGGTACAAGACCAGCAGGTAATTCTTTAACAGGAATAGTTTGCACACGTTATATATGTTTACAAGATATTATAAAATAAAGCATTAACAATTAACCCTTTGTAATATATGACACAAATTGGTAAAGCATTGATGAAGGAATGTTTATAATACTACAGTTCCAGTCATGAGCTCGCACCTACCGCCAGGCTGAATCACATACATTTTTATTACACTTTCATCTACATTCCCCATAGCAGCATATCACAACTATGGTTAGCAAAACCTCCACATCCTCTCCATCAAAAGACCACCTACTTCCACCTCTGTAATATCACCCATCTCCGCCCCTGCCTCAGCTCATCTGCTGCTGAAACCTTCATCCATGCCTTTGTTACCTCCAGACTGGACTATTCCAATGCTCTCCTGGCCAGTCTCCCATCTTCCCCCGTCCGTAAACTTGAGCTCATCCAAAGCTCTGCTGCCCGTATCCTAACTCGCACTAAGTCCCGTTTACCATCACTCCTGTGTTCTCTGATCCACATTGGCTTCAGATCCGGAAATGCCTCGATTTAAAAATACTCATCCTCATGATCAAATCCCTCAATGGACTCACCCCCTCCCTACCTCTGTAACCTCCTGCAGCCCGACAACGCTCTGAGATCTCTGCGCTCCTCCAATTCTGACCTTTTGTGCATCCCCGATTTTCATCGTTCTGCCATTGGCGGCCGTGCCTTCAGCTGCCTAGGCCCTAAGCTCTGGAATTCCCTCAATAAACCTCTCCCCATCTCTACCTCTCTCTCCTCCTTTAAGTCGCTCCTTTAAACCTATCACTTTGACCAAGCTTTTAGTCACCTGTCCTAATATCTCTTTATGTGACACCATGTCAAATTTTGATTGATAATCGCTCCTGTGAAGCGACTTGGGACTTTTTTACAACGTTAAAGGTGCTATATAAATGCAAGCTGTTGTTGTTGTTGTTGTTGTTGTTGTTGTTGTTGTTGTTATTAGCATGCCTGCTGGATAATGATCAATGAATCAGACTTAAAAAAAGGACGGTTTATGGATAATGTCGTGTCCTTTAGTGTACAGACAATGCAGGGAAGCGCGAGGTGTATTTGAACATGACTCACCCAGCATGAACGTGTAATTTGATCCAGTTGCTGCCAGTCAGGCTGGAGGCCAGCAGTGCAACCTTATGCAGACATACCAATGTATAGTGGCACTGCAGGCATAACCCCATAGAGTTCAGACAACACACAGCGCTAACACCCCCGAGTTCAGACAAAGCACAGGGCTAACACTCCCGAGGGATAGACCGAGTAATTACAGGCCAGTCAGTCTAACCTCGGTGGTGGGCAAATTATTCAAATTATTATTGGGATCAATTCTGAGGGACAGGATAAACCGTCACTTAGAAAGGCATGGAGTAATCAAGGACAGTCAACATGGATTCGTTAAGGGAAGGTCGTGTCTGACTCACTTGATTGAATTTTTTGAGGCGGTAACAAGAAGGGTCGATGAGGATAGTGCATTTGATGTACTCGACATGGATTTTAGCAAGGCTTTTGACAAGGTCCCAAATGGCAGACTGGTCAAAAAAGTACAAGCCCATGGGATCCAAGGGAAAGTGGCTAGTTGGATCCAAAATTGGCTCAGTGGCAGGAAGCAAAGGGTAACAGTCGACAGGTGTTTTTGTGACTGGAAGGCTGTTTCCTGTGGGGTTCCCCAGGGCTCAGTACTAGGTCCCTTGCTTTTTGTGGTATATATTAATGATTTGGACTTAAATGTAGGGGGCATGATTAAGAAGTTTGCAGATGATTCAAAAATTGGCCATGTGGTTGATAGTGAGGAGGAAAGCTGTAGACTGCAGGAAGATATCAATAGACTGGTCAGGTGGGCAGAAAAGTAGCAAATTGAATTCAATACGGATAAGTGTGAGGTAATGTATTTGGGGAGGGCAAAAAAGGCAAGGGAATACACAGTAAATGGGAGGATACTGAGAGGTGTAGAGGAAGTGAGGGACCTGGGAGTGCATGTCCACGGATCCCTGAAGGTAGCAGGACAGGTCGATAAGGTGGTTAAGAAGGCATATGGAATGCTTTCCTTTATTAGCCGAGGCATAGAATATAAGAGCAGGGAGGTTATGCTAGAACTGTATAAAACACTGGTTAGGCCACAGCTTGAGTTCTGTGTAAAGTTCTGGTCACCACATTACAGGGAGGATGTAATTGCATTAGAGAGGGTACAGAGGAGATTTACGAGGATGTTGCCAGGACTGGATAATTTTAGCTATGAGGAAAGATTGGATAGGCTGGGGTTGTTCTCTTCGGAACAGAGGAAGCTTTGGGGTGATTTAATTGAGGTGTACAAAATTATGAGGGGTCTAGATAGAGTGGACAGGAAGGACCTAGTTCCCTTAGCAGAGAGGTCAATAACCAGGGGGCATAGATTTAAAGTAATTGGTACAAGGATTAGAGGGGAGCTGAGGAAAAGTTTTTTCACCCAGAGAGTAGTGGGGGTCTGGAACTCACTGCCTGAGAGGGTGGTAGAGGCAGAAACCCTCAACCCATTTAAAAAGTACCTGGATGTGCACCTGAAGTACCGTGACTTACAAGGTTACGGACCAAGTGCTGGAAAGTGGGATTAGGCTGGGTGGCTCATTTTCGGCCGGCGTGGACACGATGGGCCGGATGGCCTCCTTCTGTGCCGTAAATTTTCTACGATTCTATTCTATAATTCAGACGAAGCACACGCCAACACTCCTGAGTTGAGACAACACACAGTGCTCACACCCCCATGTTCAGACAAAGCACAGCGCTAACACTCCCATGTTCAGATAAAGCACAGCACTAACACTCCCGAGTTCAGACAAAGCACAGCACTAACACTCCCATGTTCAGATAAAGCACAGCACTAACACTCCCGAGTTCAGATAAAGCACAGCGCGAACACTCCCGAGTTCAGATAAAGCACAGCACTAACACTCCCGAGTTCAGATAAAGCACAGCACTAACACTCCCGAGTTCAGATAAAGCACAGCGCTAACACTCCCGAGTTCAGATAAAGCACAGCACTAACACTCCCGAGTTCAGATAAAGCAAAGCACTAACACTCCCGAGTTCAGATAAAGCACAGCGCTAACACTCCCGAGTTCAGATAAAGCACAGTGCTAACACTCCCGTGTTCAGATAAAGCACAGCACTAACACTCCCGAGTTCAGATAAAGCACAGCGCTAACACTCCCGAGTTCAGACAATGCACAGCGCTAACACTCCCGAGTTCAGACAATGCACAGCGCTAACACTCCCGAGTTCAGACAATGCACAGCGCTAACACTCCCGAGTTCAGACAATGCACAGCGCTAACACTCCCGAGTTCAGACAATGCACAGTGCTAACACTCCCGAGTTCAGATAAAGCACAGCACTAACACTCCCGAGTTCAGATAAAGCACAGTGCTAACACTCCCATGTTCAGATAAAGCACAGCACTAACACTCCCGAGTTCAGATAAAGCACAGCGCTAACACTCCCGAGTTCAGACAATGCACAGCGCTAACACTCCCGAGTTCAGACAAAGCACAGTGCTAACACTCCCGAGTTCAGATAAAGCACAGCACTAACACTCCCGAGTTCAGATAAAGCACAGCACTAACACTCCCGAGTTCAGATAAAGCACAGCGCTAACACTCCCGAGTTCAGACAAAGCACAGCACTAACACTTCCTAGTTCAGATAAAGCACAGCACTAACACTCCCGAGTTCAGATAAAGCACAGCGCTAACACTCCCGAGTTCAGACAATGCACAGTGCTAACACTCCCGAGTTCAGACAAAGCACAGCACTAACACTCCCGAGTTCAGACAAAGCACAGCAATAACACTCCCGAGTTCAGATAAAGCACAGCGCTAACACTCCCGAGTTCAGATAAAGCACAGCGCTAACACTCCCGAGTTCAGACAATGCACAGTGCTAACACTCCCGAGTTCAGACAAAGCACAGCACTAACACTCCCGAGTTCAGATAAAGCACAGCGCTAACACTCCCGAGTTCAGACAATGCACAGTGCTAACACTCCCGAGTTCAGACAAAGCACAGCACTAACACTCCCGAGTTCAGATAAAGCACAGCTCTAACACTCCCGAGTTCAGATAAAGCACAGCGCTAACACTCCCTAGTTCAGACAAAGCACAGCACTAACACTCCCGAGTTCAGATAAAGCACAGCGCTAACACTCCCGAGTTCAGATAAAGCACAGCACTAACACTCCCGAGTTCAGATAAAGCACAGCGCTAACACTCCCGAGTTCAGATAAAGCACAGCACTAACACTCCCGAGTTCAGATAAAGCACAGCGCTAACACTCCCATGTTCAGATAAAGCACAGCACTAACACTCCCTAGTTCAGACAATGCACAGCGCTAACACTCCCGAGTTCAGATAAAGCACAGCACTAACACTCCCGAGTTCAGACAAAGCACAGCGCTAACACTCCCGAGTTCAGACAAAGCACAGCGCTAACACTCCCATGTTCAGATAAAGCACAGCACTAACACTCCCGAGTTCAGATAAAGCACAGTGCTAACACTCCCGAGTTCAGATAAAGCACAGCACTAACACTCCCATGTTCAGACAAAGCACAGCGCTAACACTCCCGAGTTCAGACAAAGGACAGCACTAACACTCCCATGTTCAGACAAAGCACAGCACGAACACTCCCGAGTTCAGACAAAGCACAGCGCTAACACTCCCGAGTTCAGACAATGCACAGCGCTAACACTCCCGAGTTCAGATAAAGCACAGCACGAACACTCCCGAGTTCAGACAATGCACAGCACGAACACTCCCGAGTTCAGACAATGCACAGCGCTAACACTCCCGAGTTCAGATAAAGCACAGCACGAACACTCCCGAGTTCAGACAAAGCACAGCACTAACACACCCGAGTTCAGACAATGCACAGCACGAACACTCCCGAGTTCAGACAAAGCACAGCGCTAACACTCCCATGTTCAGATAAAGCACAGCGCTAACACTCCCGAGTTCAGACAAAGCACAGCACTAACACTCCCGAGTTCAGACAAAGCACAGCACTAACACTCCCGAGTTCAGATAAAGCACAGCGCTAACACTCCCGAGTTCAGATAAAGCACAGCGCTAACACTCCCGAGTTCAGACAATGCACAGTGCTAACACTCCCGAGTTCAGACAAAGCACAGCACTAACACTCCCGAGTTCAGATAAAGCACAGCGCTAACACTCCCGAGTTCAGACAATGCACAGTGCTAACACTCCCGAGTTCAGACAAAGCACAGCACTAACACTCCCGAGTTCAGATAAAGCACAGCTCTAACACTCCCGAGTTCAGATAAAGCACAGCGCTAACACTCCCTAGTTCAGACAAAGCACAGCACTAACACTCCCGAGTTCAGATAAAGCACAGCGCTAACACTCCCGAGTTCAGATAAAGCACAGCACTAACACTCCCGAGTTCAGATAAAGCACAGCGCTAACACTCCCGAGTTCAGATAAAGCACAGCACTAACACTCCCGAGTTCAGATAAAGCACAGCGCTAACACTCCCATGTTCAGATAAAGCACAGCACTAACACTCCCTAGTTCAGACAATGCACAGCGCTAACACTCCCGAGTTCAGATAAAGCACAGCACTAACACTCCCGAGTTCAGACAAAGCACAGCGCTAACACTCCCGAGTTCAGACAAAGCACAGCGCTAACACTCCCATGTTCAGATAAAGCACAGCACTAACACTCCCGAGTTCAGATAAAGCACAGTGCTAACACTCCCGAGTTCAGATAAAGCACAGCGCTCACACTCCCGAGTTCAGACAAAGCACAGCGCTAACACTCCCGAGTTCAGACAAAGCACAGCACTAACACTCCCATGTTCAGACAAAGCACAGCACGAACACTCCCGAGTTCAGACAAAGCACAGCGCTAACACTCCCGAGTTCAGACAATGCACAGCGCTAACACTCCCGAGTTCAGATAAAGCACAGCACGAACACTCCCGAGTTCAGACAATGCACAGCACGAACACTCCCGAGTTCAGACAATGCACAGCGCTAACACTCCCGAGTTCAGATAAAGCACAGCACGAACACTCCCGAGTTCAGACAAAGCACAGCACTAACACACCCGAGTTCAGACAATGCACAGCACGAACACTCCCGAGTTCAGACAAAGCACAGCGCTAACACTCCCATGTTCAGATAAAGCACAGCGCTAACACTCCCGAGTTCAGATGAAGCACAGCACTAACACTCCCGAGTTCAGATAAAGCACAGCACTAACACTCCCGAGTTCAGACAAAGCACAGCACTAACACTCCCGAGTTCAGATAAAGCACAGCGCTAACACTCCCGAGTTCAGACAAAGCACAGCGCTAACACTCCCGAGTTCAGATAAAGCACAGCGCTAACACTCCCGAGTTCAGACAATGCACAGCGCTAACACTCCCGAGTTCAGATAAAGCACAGCGCTAACACTCCCGAGTTCAGATAAAGCACAGCTCTAACACTCCCATGTTCAGATAAAGCACAGCGCTAACACTCCCGAGTTCAGACAATGCCCAGCGCTAACACTCCCGAGTTCAGATAAAGCACAGCGCTAACATTCCCGAGTTCAGACAATGCACAGCACTAACACTCCCGAGTTCAGACAATGCACAGTGCTAACACTCCCGAGTTCAGACAAAGCACAGTGCTAACATTCCCGAGCTCAGACAATGCACAGCACTAACATTGCCGAGTGCAGACAATGCACAGTGCTAACACTCCCGAGTTATGGCTAACAAAAGAAATTAAGGATAGTATTAGATCCAAAGAGGAGTCATATAAAGGTGCCAGAAAAAGTAGCAAGCCTGAAGATTGGGAGCAGTTTAAAATTCAATGCACAGCACTAACATTCCCGAGTTCAGACAATGCACAGCGCTAACACTCCCGAGTTCAGACAAAGCACAGCACGAACACTCCCGAGTTCAGACAAAGCACAGCGCTAACACTCCCATGTTCAGATAAAGCACAGCGCTAACACTCCCGAGTTCAGATGAAGCACAGCACTAACACTCCCGAGTTCAGATAAAGCACAGCACTAACACTCCCGAGTTCAGACAAAGCACAGCACTAACACTCCCGAGTTCAGATAAAGCACAGCGCTAACACTCCCGAGTTCAGACAAAGCACAGCGCTAACACTCCCGAGTTCAGATAAAGCACAGCGCTAACACTCCCGAGTTCAGACAATGCACAGCGCTAACACTCCCGAGTTCAGATAAAGCACAGCGCTAACACTCCCGAGTTCAGATAAAGCACAGCTCTAACACTCCCATGTTCAGATAAAGCACAGCGCTAACACTCCCGAGTTCAGACAATGCCCAGCGCTAACACTCCCGAGTTCAGATAAAGCACAGCGCTAACATTCCCGAGTTCAGACAATGCACAGCACTAACACTCCCGAGTTCAGACAATGCACAGTGCTAACACTCCCGAGTTCAGACAAAGCACAGTGCTAACATTCCCGAGCTCAGACAATGCACAGCACTAACATTGCCGAGTGCAGACAATGCACAGTGCTAACACTCCCGAGTTATGGCTAACAAAAGAAATTAAGGATAGTATTAGATCCAAAGAGGAGTCATATAAAGGTGCCAGAAAAAGTAGCAAGCCTGAAGATTGGGAGCAGTTTAAAATTCAATGCACAGCACTAACATTCCCGAGTTCAGACAATGCACAGCGCTAACACTCCCGAGTTCAGACAAAGCACAGCACTAACACTCCCGAGTTCAGACAAAGCACAGCACTAACAGTCCTGAGTTCAGACAAAGCACAGAGCAGAATGGGCTAAAGGTAAGTCAGAATTTTTCAGAAACAGTGAAGAATAGAATACAGATGTTTGTTCCTTTAAGGCTAGAAATGTGCTATTTCTCTGCATTCTTGAAATGACTGATGGGTTTTCTAAGAGGTCAGATTGCAGATGGGAACCTTGAGTTTGTTTGACTGACGGGTCAATTAACAAGTTGGAGAGAGCATGGAGTCAGTCTGTATTATTTTTACCTTCCTATTCTATCGATAGAACCTAGAGCGAATAACTCCTAAGTTTGCTTCGGGTTTTGAAGGGCCCATTCACGCAGGAGCCTCCCAAACCCAACTTGAGCTGATGGGGATTTGTTTGGTAGTGACATGAAATCAAGATGCATGTGAACAAAGCATGACAGGTAAACCATGAGATTAACATTACAATTCCTGTGAAGGTGTCTCCCACTGGTGTTGTCGAGAAACGTAACACCTAAGTGTGGACACATCAACTTTGAAACCCAACATACAAAATATTTAATTATGACTTTTCATTGGAGCATGTAACCTAAGTAAATATATATACATATATATACACATACATATATAGATTCTGGGCATCTTATTTCACAAGGTTAAGAGATCTGACTTACACTCAGTAAATGTTAGTGATATGAAGCAGATAAGGTGTGAGGGGTCAATCAGAAACACTCGGCCAGTTAAAAGCAGAATGATTTTACAAACATAATAATTTTATTTATGGAAGCAGGCACCTTGTTTCTTACTTGCTGTAGTTTTATTTCGCAAGTTAAAGGTTCTCATTCTCTGTACAATAATGAAAAATGGACCGCAATTAAAATGTTTGTGTCAGTCTTCAATGGGGAATTGGGGAGGGGGGCGGGGGAAGGTGCCAGTTTGTGTTTACATATATGGGAGAGACTGAGGTTTTCTGGCTTAGGCGACTCCTGGATGGTAGTCAGGACAGAAAGGATAGCAATTAGTGTCACTTCTGATTGGTAATGTGTCTGTAGCTAATGTTACACGAGTGACTCCCTGCAAATGATCTTCTATTTGTTAATATTAATGCCTGGACCACCAGCAGGTCCAGGAAACTCCAGTCTCCCTGTGAGAGGCTATTTTGTTGAAACAAATACTGATAATATGTTAATAATGGTACTCAAATCGAATGGGCAGCTTTCCTACTTTAATATGAACCCTGCATAACAAAAATACTTGAAAACAATTTGAATTAAAAATAAAACATGTTGAAGAATTTAACTGTATTTTTCTTTAATTAATCTAATTTTTCTGTATATTTTCCTTGAAGTATTTAATCCTAAGACATTTTGTTTACCTTGCTTCTTCCTTGTGGCTCACATGGTTCATTTTGAGAGTGGCACTAACTTTCCAAACACTGGGCTTTTGAATGGTTAAAAGTTGACTTCAAATTCCATTTATTTCAGCCAATTAGAAACCGAAGCACTGAAGGTTGTCACTGGTGAATTTCGGATACATGAAAAGGTGGCAGGGTTTCCAATGGACCGGTAAGCTCAGTGATGGTCCAGAGAGCAGGATTGTGGCAGGGGTGTGTAAACTCAGCCATGACACACTAAAGGTTAAGTGGTTGAATTTCCGTGACGGTTCTCCCAATCGTCAGGCGGAAGATCCACAGAAACCCCCGGAATAACGGGGTAAACTTAAGACATTTTACCAACAGCATCTTCACCGAGATCATGAACGAATGTGGGGACTCGTGAGAGTTCCACCACCTCTCCCTGAGGGGCTTGGTTTATACAAGGGCTTAATTAAAGCTAGAATAATTAACAACAGCCTTATGTTTCTTGTTTTAGAACCAATTAACCGTCCAATTTACAACTTCAACTTTGATCTCCTGACTTCTCGATTTAGTCGTAACATTCATGTGAGGGATTTATCAAATATCTTCTGAAAAATTAAGATATGACACGAAAATCCAATGCTTTAGCCTCATTCATTCCTTTTGCTATGCTCAAAAAATTCCTATAATAGAAGCTGGCTTTTATACACCCATGTTGGCTTATTATTTATTGCATGTCTTTACCTTGCTTTCTTTATATTCGATTTCAATATTTCTCACACTACATGAGAGTAAAATTTCTATGGGAAGAAGGGGTACCTAATCTCCCGCCATTACTGCCATTTATCTCAATTCTCTGGGGTTTCTGACGACATTCCGCGGAAGTTACAGCGGGAGATCAAGAAAACCACTGCGGAAATTACTGCCGCAGATATCAAACCTTGTCATTCAACATTAAATCAGTAAGTTCTTCTCCTATGGATTCTCTGCCATCTGTTCTCCTGTTTTCAACATTTAATAAGTATAATTTTAAAAAGATGAAGAAGGAATTCAAACTTGTACTGTTTACCTGCACTTTTTCAAAGCTCGAGATACAACTTTGCTTTGGGAAGTTTGTGAGGCATCGGACAATTGATAAAACACTTGCATTTAGAAAACTGAACATCTGTTTCATTAACATCTGAATCTAGGTGAGATGCTAATTAAACTCTCAGTGAGGTTTTCCCTCTATTCAGTCTATGCACCTTCACAGAGTAATAATTAACGTACTCTTGAGATTTACCCAAATATAAATTATGTACAAAGTTTGAAATTCCCTCCTGTCCCATACATCTATATGAATCAGCAGCTAGTTGGTCTGTCTACACTTCCAAGTTCTGATACCCACATATTTACTATTAAGAGTTTTCTGAGGGTATCAATTAACAACAGCTCGGCCTATATGTGGCCCACTTTTTAAAGGGCAGAATAATGATCAAGTGCCATTTCTTGCTTCTTCCCTGCTACCTCTTCCTGATGATAACTGCTTGTCTAACTAACCAAAGATGATATTAGTCGTGTGGTAGAGGGTAAAAGTGACTCAGCTATTGTTGAGTTTGTTGGTCTTGCCAATTGTAGGAAAGCCAACTTTACGTTATGTATTCAGGTAAGATGGGGAGGCATTTGCTGAAAGGTCATCTATCCATCCAATCAATGAACGAGTGCTAACACAAGGTTAGGCTTTCATTTGTTGCACCAGGATCAAGCAATCCACATAAAATGCAATGTATTTTACTATAAACTTTGCATCTTCATTCTTCATATGTGAACTCTGACAGCGAGTGCCCACAGACCACCCAATCACCACCGTGTCACAGCTGAGCCTGACTCCCCCCTTCCCACCTGATGCCCACTGATTTTTTAAAAATTCATTCTCGGGGATGTGGGCATCGCTGGCCATCCTGAGTTGCCCTTGAGAAGGTGGTGGTGAGCCGCCGTCTTCTTGAACCGCTGCAGTCCATGTGGTGAAGGTACTCCCACAGTGCTGTTAGGTAGGGATTTCCAGGGTTTTGACCCAGCAACGATGAAGAAGTGGCGACACATGTCCAAGACGGGGTGTTGTGTGACTTGGAGGGAAACTTGGAGGTGATGGTATTCCCATTGCTGCCCTTGTCCTTCTAGGTGGTGGAGGTCGCTGGTTGGGGAGGTGCTGTTGAAGAAGCCTTGATGATTGAGCCATTCGGAGCAGTAAGGTCCCAGTTTCAACTCCCAATAGATACTGATTCAGCTAATCTCAGCCCATGAAGGTAATTGTGAGTCTATAATTGACCTTGACAATGCTGGGTTAAGGAGGAAGAAAATCAGAGACTGAGGGTAATTTTAACCTTACTCGCCCGGTGGGAAACTAATGCGTTCAGATCGGCCGCCCATTTTATACGTCATGTTCCTGCTTCTTATCACTATTCAATAACCTGGTCTGGGAAGTGCACACCTGTGAGCAACAGGTGAGAACAGGAACAGGCCTAGCTGTGATGTCTCCATAATCAAATAGCGTACTGATGCTCACTGTATAAGTTTACATCTAAAGAATGGCCCACTTGACCAGCTGGGGCTCATGGAACAGTTCCTCAAAAAGAGTCAATACCTTCAGAACAGTCATGGAGCGATGAAGAGATCGGATCCAAATACATTTGGATCTTCCAAACCACCTTTGTTTGCACTTTTTGTCCAGAAACTCATTATTGCAATCATTACTGGCAAAATAAAAATTAAAGCTGCATGGCACGCAGCTTACACATGAATACAATTATTTAGGTGAGATACAGCAAGTTGTCATACAGAATACAAAGAGAACCACAAGCCATGAGATAAAATTAATACATCCTGTTGGTCGACTGGGGAAACAAATTGGCAGTTTTGGATTTTATCGTGTTCGTTTTCCACTAATGAAGACATTAATTGATGAGGATGTACGTTCTACGTATAATATTTACAGCCACTTGTGTGTTCCACATTTGTGACGTTTAACATTTGTAAGGACCCTTTTACTTAAAGCTTAAGATTGGCTAGATGTTATGTTGCAATTGATGCAAGTTAACAACACTCATGGCTGCTTTTACCTGGTAATGCCTGGGTGAACAGTTAAACAGCAAACATAACCAACCAAGTATAGTATCAGTGCTGTCAGGTGCTCTATGACCACTGCTTTGCTGGAATGTTGCCACTTGCCTGTTATTACAATTGGAGATGTAGGATGAGTGGATTTATCCCATCTTGGCTATAATCAAACATTGATTTCTATAAAATGGAAACAATTACCAGCCACTTTGCAGGAAAACGCAAAGGCAATGATGTCATCGAAAGCCCAGGTGTAGTCTGGGTGAGGAGGATGGAATGCCAGATTTTTCGTGGCTTTCCTGCGCAGGTCAATGAGGAACGTTGAATGCACCATAGGAACTGGATAACAACCCACACGATTCCACTCCCGGATTGGAAGGTAATCAGGAGTCCTCTTGTAGTATCCCTGGACAGAAATAGAAAACAGAAATGAACTCTGATTGAAGAAAAGGAACAAAATGATCACTACTGAGGTGTAACGGTGTCAATGTTACTCCTTCGCTGGTAATTTCATGCTGGCGTAAGAGTGGAGTGAGTCCAGTACAAAGCTTGGTATGCCTTAGTCCGTGGGGTTAATACTGGTTTCAAATGGTTTTGTATGGATTATATTGTGGGGTAGTTTGGCTGTTAAAGCTATAAAAAAAATGCATCATGACACACATACACATGAGATTTAGAATCATACATGTAACCTGTAAATCTTGCAAAATCTGACACTCTAAAAACAGTCACGAATATAGGCCTATGATATGTAATCGCACAGAAGGGGTAGTGGTCATAAGCCTGTCATACATTAAGCTGCAGGTCTACTCAACATTTTCCCATTTGCATTAGTGGAAGGTCTTGCAAAAATTCCCACCCACAGCATACAGCAGCTTTCAATCCCTTGGAGAAGCAACAGAAAGTATTAACCAGGAGTGGTGCTGAGGAAGGGAACAAGGGGTCCCCTTGAAAGGTGGAGCTGGGATTGGCACTGATTTTCATTCACAAATGTAGACTGGTAAAACGCTGCCTGTCCAGATGAAGGGTGAATGGTTGGCATGTATGTTATAATAATAAATCTCATGTTTTGCAAGTGTCTTACCTCAAAGAGAAAGGATCTGCTGGGAAATGTAATTAAAGAGGAGCAGTATTGGTTTTATCATGTTCTTGTTCATCAACAACTTAGAATAAACAAAGGTTACAAAATGTTGGGTGTGTATGAACCATCTGTTGAGTGACTAACTTGCTGAGGAACGACAAGTAACTTCATAGGAATGTGATACGAGGGACTGGGTGATGCAATGAGTTAGCATGCCACCCTTTCACTTCTAGAACCTGGATTCAAGTTCAACCCAGACTGATGGAATGAATGTCTCTCTTTGTTGGTTGTAAGGTTCAAAGTGAAATGAACTTGTGCAGTCTCAACCCAGTTCCTAGTGAGTGAGAGATTATGATTAATTATCACTATGATCAACAATTGACTTGAGAAGGGACAAGAGTAACTGGTGCGGGAAACGAAAATATATTTTTGGTGCAGTCAAGGGTGCTCGTCTGAGTTAAGGCACATTGTTGGGTCAGGCTAAAGGTTAGTTTTACATTTCACCTAAGCTTTGTTGTACCTGAGCTGGAGATGTAGATGCTGACATTATAACCACGGTTGCTGGTTGCACTGGCATAAAATGGGTGGCTAGGAGAGGAAAATGGGCAGAAGTCCCACGCTGCCGGATGGAACCAACGGCAGTGGGTGCCTCCCTCGTTTAGGTGGGTGCTTCATTTCAAAATTACTTTGAGGGGGAGGGGGGGTGGATGTCTATCCCGAACACTATTTCCCAAGCTTCTTTCATACAGGGTATCAGATGGGCACGATGCCCATGTAAAATGGGTGTAAAGGGTTACTAGACAGAAGTGCACTGGAAGTCATGGAAAGGACACAGTAAATAATATTAAGGTAAATGTATTTCAGCCTATTCTTGAACCATTTGATTTTACTTTTTTTGTGTTTTTTCCTCATGTCACTTGGGTTCTCTTGAGCCTTTGTGCCTCTTGTTTTACCTTAATTTTTACCCCCATGACTGGCACCAATGGGATTCCCAATGGGAACCCCCCACCATCTGATATATTTGGAAGACGAGGAGGAGGGATGCCAGGCAGGTCAGGCTGCACAAGAGATACTCTGTGCCCTCCAGCAGGTGTCCAGATCTGCAGACAGCGATACACATATCTCACTTAGGCAGATGATTAGTAATGATGGAGGCTCCTCCTTCCAAAGGAAGCTGGAACAGCAGAGTGAGTGACACCATTAAGACTGTATGAATGCCTGATTAACTGTAATATTGGAGGCTTCCTCAGAAGCAGCCCAATCATAGTAATTCATGCTTTCAATGACAGTCAAAGACCATGAGGCCCGTGTAACGTGATTGGCTTTGGCACACCTACTCGGCAGTGAACATGGGAAACTCTCTTCTCAGGGTCTGGGTCAACAGAGGCAGATTGGCTGCAAGGACACTTGGAGTTACTGTGCTGGCACATCGAGTGACAGTAATGGACAGCTATGGTCCGAAACTTGGCTACACTTCTTAGCAGGCATGTTGCAACGTTGACATAAGGGATGGTGCCATGCAGTGGTGTAGAGGGCCAACCTCCTAGCAACCACCTCAAGTAAAGAAAGAAAGTAATTCCAGGGGCAAAGTAAAAGGGAAGACCAAAGAGGAACTGATATTAGTCTGCTGGTTCCTCTGAATGAGTCACATTTCCCAAATTTTGACTCTGTCCCCGAGTACCACTGATCCGAGCCTTTATTTAAGAAAAGAAAGAACTTTCACAACCCCAGTTTTAGAATTGGATAGCCAGGCAGTGAAGGACTGATCACTTTTAATTGCTTACAAACTTTATTTGCTTGGATTCACAAGCCCGTACCCTCTCCCCAAGCCTATTCCCGTATCTATGGGAGCCAGAGAGTTCCCAATGCACCTGAACCTAATCATTCATCAACTGATGTAATTCATTTATATACAATTAACGCCCAGGATGTCCCAAAGGGCTTCACAGCCAGTGAAGTACTTTTGAAACGTAGTCACTGTTGTAACATAGAGAAACGCAGTAGCCAATTTGAGCACCTCAAATAGCAGGTCCCACAAATAACAATGTGACAATGACCAGATAATCTGTTTTGTTTTACTGATGTTGGTTGAGGGATAAATATTGTCCAGGACACCGGGGAGAACTCCTATGCTCGTCTTCAAAATAGTACCACGGGATCTTTTATGTCCGCCTGAGAGGGCAGATGGGGCCTCAGTTGAATGTCTCATCTGAAAGGCGGCACCTCTGACAGTGCAGCACTCCCTCAGTACTGCACTGGAGTGGTACAACCTTGGCTTTAGCAGCCGTCAAACAAGGGAGTTGGGAGCTGGGCTGCTCTTGTAAACTCGTGCCTGCACGTTCAGCTTCTTTTCACCTGTCTCTCCTTTGTCACTTGCCTCTTCGCCCTTAGGTTGCTTTTGGGTTGAAATGCCTTTTGAGGCTGTCCAAGGTCTTGGAGAGATTTTATTATACTTTTGTGACAGCCCCTTTCATTGCCTCAGAAGCAGCCCAATCATAGTAATTCATGCTTTCAATGACAGTCAAAGACCATGAGGCCCGTGTAACGTGATTGGCTTTGGCACACCTACTCGGCAGTGAACATGGGAAACTCTCTTCTCAGGGTCTGGGTCAACAGAGGCAGATTGGCTGCAAGGACACTTGGAGTTACTGTGCTGGCACATCGAGTGACAGTAATGGACAGCTATGGTCCGAAACTTGGCTACACTTCTTAGCAGGCATGTTGCAACGTTGACATAAGGGATGGTGCCATGCAGTGGTGTAGAGGGCCAACCTCCTAGCAACCACCTCAAGTAAAGTAAAGAAAGAAAGTCATTCCTTTAATAACATGTTCCCGACATCTGTCCAAATGTGCACCTGAAGTACTGACCTATGGAAATAGGGTGATAACAGCCTACTTCCTTTTCAGACAACTAAAACCCATCACAAACCAATCGGTTCTAATCTTTGTGAATAGAAGAAAACCTAAACTCAGATATCAAAAGTTTGATGAGCACAAAATTCAGTCAAATGCCTATTTTAAAAAACAATCTAGTGATGCGATTGCAGTAAATGAACTTATCAATTTGCAAAGCTCCCTACTCATTCTGTTTTACTACTTCTGTGGCACTTTTTTTTTGAAAATCCACAATAACTCATTTGAATTTGATAGCATTACATGGAGGAACATCGTCACCTAACATCAGCACCTTCCCCTATTCAAGAAGAGAGTGAGACAGAAAGCAGGTAACTATAGACCAGTTAGCCTAACATCTGTCATTGGGAAAATGCTAGAATCCATTATTGAGGAAGTAGTAACAGGACATTTGGAGACCCATAATACAATCAAGGAGAGTCAACATGGTTTTATGAAAGGGAAATCATGTCTGACAAATTTATTAGAGTTCTTTGAGGAAGTAACGGGCAGGATGGATAAAGGGGAACCAATGGATGCAGTATATTTGGATTTCCAAAAGGCATTCGATAAGGTGCCACATAAGATTACTGCACAAGATAAGAGCTCATAGTGTTGGGGGTAATACATTGGCAAGGTTAGAGGATTGGCGAACTAACAGAAAACAAAGAGTCGGGATAAAAGGGTCATTTTCAAAATGGCAATCTGTAACTAGTGGGGTGCCACAGGGCTCAGTGCTGGGGCCTCAACTATTTACAATATATATCAATAACTTGGATGAAGGAACAGAGTGTCTTGTGGCCAAATGTGCTGATGATACAAAGATAGGTGGAAAAGCAAGTTGCAATGAGGACACAAAGTGTCTGCAAAGGGATATTGACAGGTTAAGGGAATGGGCAAAAATTTGGCAGATGGAATTTAATGTGGGAAAATGTGAAGTCATCCACTTTGGAAGGAAAAATAAAAAAGCAAAATATTATTTGAATGGAGAAATATTACAAAATGCTGTGGTACAGAGGGATCTGGGTGTCCTCATACATGAAACACAAAAAGTCAACATACAGGTGCAGCAGGTAATCCGGAAGGCAAACGGAATATTGGCCTTTATTTCCAGGGGGATGGAGTATAAAAGCAGGGAAGTCATGCTACAACTGTACAGGGTGCTGGTGATTCCACACCTGGAGTTCTGCGTATAGTTCTGGTGCCCTTATTTAAGGAAGGACATACTTGCATTGGAGGTAGTTCAGAGAAGGTTCACTAGGTTGATTCCGGGAAACATACAAGATTCTGAGGGGACTCGATTGGGTAGATGCTGAGAGGATGTTACCCCTCATGGGGGAATCTAAAACTAGGGGGCATAGTCTCAGAATAAGGGGTCGCCCATTTAAGACAGAAATGAGGAGGAATTTCTTCTCCCAGAGGGCCGTGAATCTTTGGAATTCTTTATCCCACAAAGCTATGGAGGCTGAGTCATTGAATACATTCAAGGCTGAGTTAGACAAATTTTTGCTCACCAAGGGAGTCAAAGGACATGGGAAAAGGGCAAGAAAGTGGAGTTGAAGTAAAAATCAGATCAGCCATGATCTCATTAAATGGCGGAGCAGGCTCGAGGGGCCGAATGGCCTACTCCTGCTCCTATCTCTTATGGTCTTATAGTTCCTATTGTAAATAAAAAGAAAAAGGAACTGTAGGGCAGACTCTTGGTACCATTGTGAGGGATGTAGAGGAACAATCAATATAAAGATCAATAATTGGACAGAGACTGCTGTAAACTGACTTCTAAAGAACGTTCACATTTGGTGCTTTTATTTGCTCATTTGATTGGTCAGCTGGCAACATAGCAACAAAATTGATTCCCCAGGGTGATGGGGCGAAACCATTGAATAGAAACAAACCCTTATTACAGTAATTCGCCTGTCTGAAGACTAGCAGAGCTCAAGAGGGCTTGTGGAGATGAAGAAAACGCCCTTGTGCTCTCCTAGTCTTCAGGTAGAGGAAGAATAAACGCTATCAGACTATGCGAGAGATTTATTAAAAGTCAGGATTAAGCAGCGGTGAGTAGAACGGATTTCATTATATGGCATCATTTTTTTAAAAACAGAACCTATTTTAATCCTGGAAGTACCATAAAGAAAACAAAAATAACAAAATACGCCGTAGAAAAAATACTCTATTTTCACCCCCGGCTGGCCTGTGGTTGGTGTTGGCACCACTACACAGAGTATCAGAACACGGAACAGCTGCATCACTGTGTGCTTTTCAAGCTTAAAGATTCATTTTATTTTAACCTACGATCTATTTTTATTCTTGTTTTTTTAAACATAATTCTGAACCGTTTAGTGCAACTCTCAGATTGCCAGAGGGCATCCTGAATTAAGTGCAGTGCAGTCACGAGAATGAGACCATCACATTTATCAAGGTATCGGAGAGTTAAGAGCGGTAATTCCCATTGTCGCTGCACTGTCTGCAGCAGATCTGAGGGTTTGAGTCAAATCATAAAGCGCACTCCATTGTGTAGAAATCTCTAGCTGTGGGAACAACTAAAGAACTAGGTAAATCGTTGCACATTTATCCCCAGATAATTGCAACAATTTAAAAATGGCTGCTTTCCGGGAGGGATTTCTTTTGACTTTATGACGGGTACGGTGGTGTAGTGGTTATGCTACTGGACTAGTAATCCAGAGGCCCGGACTAACAATAATCCAGAGAACGCAAATTGATCCCACCGTGGCAGTTTTAGAATTTGAATTCTGTTTTAAAAATCTGGAAATAAAAAGTTGGTATCAGTAAAAGTGACCATGAAGCCTTTGCATTGTCATAAAAACCCAACGGGTTCACTAATGTCCTTTAGGGAAGGAAACCTGCCATCTTTACCTGGTCTGGTCTACATGTGACTCCAGTCCCACACCAGGTGGCTGACTCTTAACCGCCCTCAGAAGTGGCCTAGCGAGCCTCTCAGTCAGGGCAACTAGGGGGATGGGTAATAAAAGCCAGCCTTGCCAACGACGCCCACATCCCGAATGAAGAACAGAATACATAAACTGTCTGGGTTTAACAGCAAAGTAGCTTTTGTTTTCTATTTTGTCCGTAAAGAGTCCCTTGGTCGGGTACCGATCAGTTGGGTAGGCACTTCAGACGATATGTTGATATGTGTGAAGTTGCCCCTTGGAAAGAACATGCTATCATTATCCCTGCCAACTCAATTATCCAAAAATAAGATTTGTTTTTCAAAAGCTAACTGGGGCGCCAACTGTGTCCGAATCAACACCTCCCAGTTAAACCACGTGTCGGATGTTACTGCCAAATAAGGTGATTGCCACGCCATCATCTGCCACTGGGTCTTCGTTCTGATTCTTGATCGACATTTCTGTAGCCGGACGCTGCCTGAATCTGGGGATAAATGTGCAACGATTTCCCGAGTTCTTTAGTTGTTCCCACAGGTCCTTCACCTGTACGGGCTGCTGAGGTGAGGCAATACACTGTGAGTACAAAGGCCTGCACTGATATGAAAAGAACCTCAAAAATTCTTTTGAGGTTCTTTGAGTTCTGATGAAAGGTCATCGACCTGAAATGTTAACTCTGTTTCTCTCTCCACAGATGCTGCCTGACCTGCTGAGTGTTTCCAGCATTTTCTGTTTTTATCTCAAAAATTCTTTGTTCTTTGATTCAAGGAACACCGTTTTAAAGTAACAGCGAGAATTAAGCTCTTTATTTCATTTTAACCTGAATTAGTTCTATTTACATATGGTTTGTACGCATGGTGTCTGTCTTCTGCCAGTTCAGAAAGAACTCGAGCATATGGTTCACAGGCCATAATACTTTCAGTCCATACTGTAACGATAGTAGGTTCATTGTTCATCCTGTGACAATGCCAACCCAGATTTTTGTTGCATGAGGTCGAGTTTCAGTTCGTAGGAAGTGCGGGCTTGCCATTGAATTGACTTCTACGGTAAGCACACATCATACGTATTGGAAAGTAGCCCCAAGTAGCAATACTGTCACGGTTCCAAGGTGGTGAACCTGGTGAAGTAGCACTGTGTATATTCTCGGGCAGGTGGGAGGGAAAGAAAGGGTACCTTTATACGTTATATTTTATCGACCATTGGTAGTAGAATCACTAACTCACCCGTTTCTCCGACTAATAACTGGGTTTGGGATTGCTGCTTTAAAACAACTCACCTGGGCTGTCATACCGCACCAGAAATTTGAGTACAAAGTGCGAGAGTCCAGCATGGGGGCAACAACAGTCAAGTTTTCAGCTATCATCAAATTCAGTGTCTGCTCATTTGTCAGGAGGTTATCTGTATCTACAAACTGGAAGAAAAAAAAAGATGAGGAAAAACATTCAGTCATTTGCTATTGATAAAAGACTGTCTTGTGCCACTTAATGGTGTTTGTTTTTCCCAAATAATAATGATTAGTCAACACTCTTATATCCAAGTCTAGTTACATAAAACCTTTATAGACTGACCCAACCCGTTCCACACAACAGGAATTCGAGTAGAATTGTCCTATTTAGCTCTGACTGAAGGTCTGTGGTTAGAGATAATGTCCTGAATACATATTCTCCAAATTATTTTGCAGCACAAGTGTTGCAAATTGTTTCAATTCCAAATTATTTAAAAAACTGACCTTACAACTCTGGTACTGTACAAGAAAATGAATCCGCCAAAACAGAGATAATGGAGCACCTCTGATGGCTGAGAGGTTAAATGTTCAGCATGGTACAGAACCATTCATATCAGGCATACGTACTGATCTTAGGGTTGCCAACTCTGGTTGGACGTATTCCTGGAGGTATCGTCACATGACCCAACCGCCCCGCGCCCACATTCCCGCCATTGGTCGTCCGGCACGTCCATCCTCGCAGTGCTCCGCCTTCTCACGCCAATTGGAAAGTGAACAGACTCTTCGTTACCCGTTTGGATGATTCTTGACTGTTAGTCAAACAACTTTTCTCTCCCATCTTCAATATTTTTATAACTAATAAATGTAAGCGTTCACACATTGTTTTTTTTAACGCCCCCACGATTATTCTCCAGAGTTGCTGCAAGCATTGCCCAGGAGATTAATCTTTAATTCCTGGAGACACCAGGACAATCCTGGAGGGTTGGCAACCCTAACTGATCTCAGCTGTGGGTGGTGGGGTGGCGGGGGATGTGCAGGAGGGGGGGTTACAATTGGCTTAACTGTGGAGGGTACAAAAAAGAAAGTCAGCGACAGGTCCTAGTCCTAATTCCTATTCGGTGATGCTTCAGGTGAGAACAGCAACATGTTGACTGTGATACCCCTATGGTTTGAATAGCCTGTCGATTCAGACTGTTGGAACCAGACGGTTGGGGATACATGTGGAACCGCACTGCAGCCTGGCTAATGTTGTAGTAAAGACGGGGAGATAATTGGAAAACGAAAACCAAGAATGACAATAAAATGAAGGCCCCGAATGCAGCCGGAACCCCGTGCCTCCTCCCCCTGTGCTGTTTCTCTGCAAGTCGACCTGGCCAATCCTGGCGGCATGTCCATTCAAACAAAATTTGCCCCCGTTACCCCCCGAAAGGCTGTAACGGCCTCCTTCCCCTCCCTGTTGTCTGATTATTGAGATTGCCCCCCTCCTTCAGCTGAATGACATTTAGGGACTGACAGCTGAAGGAAAAAATAAATACTTGCCCCCCCACCAGCTGCAATACTTTCTGGGGCTAGCAGCTGTAGGACCAATCAACTCCTCCTCCTGTTGAAGGACTATTTGGGGCTGGCACCCCTCTCCTTCTTGCTGAAAGGCTTTTCAGACTTGGACAACCCCTCCCTTTGAAGTTGTAGGAACAATCCTCCAAACTCATAACCAGTGCTAGGTGTTGCTTTTTATTCTTTATCTCCTTCACTCAATCATATATTCCCTCACATACAGGCAAACCCTGCAGCATAACACAAGACATGGGGGGGGGCGAAATTGGTCTTTGTCACAGTTGAAGTCAACGGAAAAGAAAACCGAGCGGACTGTAAAAGGGGCGGCCGATTCACGAGCCCCCGCTTTGCCCCACTGCCAAAGACCAATTTCACCTGCCCCCCAACATGTCAACCTCTGTTTCAAGAAGGGGGTGATTGGTCTTACCATTAACATTCTAAAATGTGTTCTGTTTCTATTTCAATAAGAAGAGCTTGATCCCAATGACTAGCCTGAAACTATCAGCTCATAGCTCCCTGCATCACCCACTCCGACAGTGGCATGCACGAGCACAGAGGCCTCCAGTGCAGGAGTGTTGGTTGGTGAGCTGCAGGACAGAGCGCTCGATGAAGCACAGGGCTCGGTGAAGGGGAGCAAGTGCAGATGGAATTGTCAGTGCAAAGACCTTAGTATTGGACTGTCTCTTCATATATTCCACCAAAAAGACAGCTGGTAAGCAATTGAGCTGGAAGTGTTTTTGTCATCCTGAGTGACAATTGACGAATAGGACTCCTGATTGGTTTGAAAGAGACTGTAACCTGAAAGAAGTTTCACTCACCAGGATGTAGTCAGCCCACTTCTCCCTCGCAGTGTTCAGTGCCGTTTGCCTGAGTTTCATCACATGTGAGAACCTGGAATTGGTCCAGTGTTTTGGCCCTATTTCATCAGCATAGTACCTGGAAGCCAACCAAAGGCTGCTGGATCAGTGGTAGCATCAAAACCCATCTTGGAAGGACACAGTAACAGACCTCCGCTGACACTTCGGGGAGTGAAATTCAACTTTGGTGGGCGCGCGTTAATGGAAAAGAAGTTAGGGCAGGGCATATAACAGACGGCCAGTTCGCCACCACCAGTGTTAAATTGTTCCACCCCCCCACCCCCACCCCCACCCCCATTTCCTCTCTCACAAAGGAGAAGGTGATTTCCTGAGCCAAGTCAACCTCTTATTAAAGCAAAAAAAGAATTCTGAAGAGCATTCAAGTAAGAGAAATGCTGCTGCAAGGATCAGTGCGGCCGGCAATTTCATTCAAAGATAAGGAAAGGTCACTGGGCCCATTGAAATGCATTACCCTAGTCCCATTAACCCTCTCATGGCATCTATTGTATTCTGAGTAACATCACTGTCATGCAACATGCCAGCTGATTCAAGAGGATGATTAACACTGAGTGCCCTCTAATTAAAGTTAGATTTGTGGCAGCATGTTGTGTAGGTGTGGAATGCACAATTAACTGCTCACACATTCTCTCTATTTGGCCATCCTGCTTTGCATTGCTTTAAGTTGGGATATACTCTTTTTATTAAACAACAAGGAGACACTGGGTTGCCCCAGTGTCATCAATCAGAAATCGAACAAAAGTGCCTGCTTTTAAAGGGGCACAACCAATAGGAAACTAAAATCATAAAGAACAAAGTAAACTTATCAAATTAAATCAGAATATTATTTTCTGTGCCGACTACACACTCCAGTCCCTGTGGTGCCCACCGGTCACGGATGGCCTTGAGCGTACCGGAGGACACTGCGTGCTCCTTCTCCAGGGCAACCCGGGCATGGGAAAAGCCACGGACGAGAGGCAGGCAGCCAGTGCGGTCAAGCCCACTGACCGTGTCCAATGTACATTGGGTTATATTAGTTTGCTAATCTTATGAATCGCTTTCCTTTACAACTCTACCGAGTGGGCCTGTCCAGCCTGTTCTTTCTTCCACTCTGACAATTGTAATGCCATCCCTTTCCATACATGGGGAATTGGTCTCTTTATTACACAAGTATCTTTTACATAAAGATGTTCTCACTGCTGTACAGCTCTGTGTAGTTGTGTTCACCGTCGACTGTTAATTATAATCTTTCAGTCAATAGAGCTCAAGAAGCTGAACAGGTACGACACTGACTGAACGAACACTTCACTTGTACAGGACAGACACCTAGTTATTTATCCATTTCTGTACATATTAAAGGACAAAGTAGATCCAAATTAGATCGAACTTTTGATATTACTTTATCCCTTTTTGTTTATTTCCCTTTTCAGTTTGCATTGTGCACCACCACTTGGCTGAGAAGCAGGTAGATCGAACTCAGGCAGTCACCAGAGGGCTGCGTGATGTTTCTCCTTTTTTACAAGCTCTTCTGTTCCTGGCAGTTTTTTGTTCCCCTGACAACACAGTTGAGATGGGAATTTGCATTGAGGGGAACCATGCAGATGAACTCGCACTCTTTCTTACTTTGGCGCATGCAATGTTGCAACAATGCAATCATGTACTGCATTACTGGCACTCGGAAACCTGCAGCTTTGAATCCTGAGTCTTTTGACTTTTAGGAAACTATTGAGCTTATCGGATACCAAGTTTCTACTACATGACTTTAAATTAATGTGTTGCGTCTGATTTCAAATGATTTATTTACGGATATAAGTTGGAGTGCGATTATTAGACCAGAAGTTAATACGTTGATACCTATTACACATCATGCAGAGAATCTACAGGAACCTGTGGGAGAACCTACAACATTTTTTTTACTTTGGACTGTTGAAATAAACAGCTCGGCCTCCTCTAGGGTAAATACCCTAACTCTTATTTAGAATAGGATGTCAAACCTCATTACTGCAAATTCATTGGGTGCTACAAAGCAATTCCTCTTATTTATTCTTAGGTTAGATGTGGCCCAGGAATTTGGAGCTGGATTTCCTCCACTGATTATAATGGATCTCCTCCATAGACTATAAAGGATCTCCACCACCGACTATAATGGATCTCCCCCAATGACTATAATGGATCTCCCCCAATGACGATAATGGATCCCTTCACTGATTATAATGGACCTCCTCCAATGACTATAATGGACCTCCTCCATGGACTATGATGGATCTCCCCCATTGATTGTAATGGATCTCCTTCATTGTTTATAATGGACCTTCTCCACTGCATTTGATGGATCTTCTCCATTGATTATAATGGCTCTCCAGCATTGATTATAATGGATGTCCTCCACTGACTATAATGGATCTCATCCACTGACCACAATGGATCTTCTCCATTGATTATGATGAATCTCCTCCACTGACTATAATGGATCTACTCCACTGACCACAATTGATCTCCTCCACGATTATTATTGATCTCCTCTACCGACTATAATGGATCTCCTCCACTGACTATAATGGATCTCCTCCACTGATTATAATGGATCTTCTCCATTGATAACAATGGATCTCTGTCACTGACTGTAATGGATCTCCCTCACTGACTATAATGGATCTTCTCCATTGATTTTAATGGATCTACTCCACTGACTATAATGGATCTCCTTTATTGAATATAATGGATCGTCTCCATTGATTATAATGGATCTCTGTCACTGACTGTAATGGATCTCCTCCACAAACTATAATGGATCTATTCCACTGACTATAATGGATCTCCTATATTGAATATAATGGATCTTCTCCATTGATTATAATGGATATCCTCCACTGACTTTAATGGGGCTCCTCCACTGACTATAATGGATCTCCTACATTGAATATAATGGATCTTCTCCATTGATTATAATGTATTTTCCTCCACTGACTTTAAAGGGTCGCCTCCACTGACAATAATGGATCTCCGCACCAGACTATAATGGATCACCTCCATTCATTTTAATGGAAATCCTCCTTTGTTTATAACAGATCTCCTCCACTGCCTATAATGAATTTCTTCCACTGACTATAAAGATATCCTTCACCAACTAAAATGAATCTCCTCCATTGACTATAACGAATCTCCTCCACTGACGACAATGAATTTCCTCACTGACTATAATGAATCTCCTCCATTGACCATAATGAATCTCCTCTATTGACTATAATGAATCTCCTCCATTGACTATAATGAATCTCCTCCATTGACTATAATGAATCTCCTCCACTGACTATAATTAATTTCATCCATTGACTATAATGAATCTCCTCCACTGACTATAATGAATCTCCTCCACTGACTATAATGAATCTCCTCCATTGACTATAATGAATTTCCTCCATTGACAATAATGAATCTCCTCCATTGACTATAATAAATCTCCTCCACTGACTATAATGAATCTCCTCCACTGACGATAATGAATCTCCTCCATTGACTATAATGAATCTCCTCCACAGACTATAATGAATTTCCTCCATTGACTATAATGAATCTCCTCCATTGACTATAATGAATTTCCTCCATTGACCATAATGAATTTCCTCACTGACTATAATGAATATCCTCCATTGACCATAATGAATCTCCTCCACTGACTATAATGAATCTCCTCCATTGACTATAATGAATCTCCTCCATTGACGATAATGAATTTCCTCACTGACTATAATGAATATCCTCCACTGACTATAATGAATCTCCTCCATTGACTATAATGAATTTCCTCATTGACTATAATGAATATCCTCCACTGACTATAATGAATCTCCTCCATTGACTATAATGAATCTCATCCATTGACCATAATGAATCTCCTCCATTGACTATAATGAATCTCCTCCATTGACCATAATGAATCTCCTCCATTGACTATAATGAATCTCCTCCATTGACAAAAATGAATTTCCTCCATTGTCCATAATGAATCTCCTCCATTCACGATAATGAATCTCCTCCATTGACCATATTAAATTTCCTCACTGACTATAATGAATTTCCTCCATTGACTCGAATGAATCTCCTCCATTGACTATAATGAATCTCCTCCATTGACGACAATGAATTTCCTCCATTGACTATAATGAATCTCCTCCATTGACTATAATGAATTTCCTCCATTGTCCATAATGAATCTCCTCCATTGACTATAATGAATCTCCTCCATTGACTCTAATGAATTTCCTCCATTGTCCATAATGAATCTCCTCCATTCACTATAATGAATCTCCTCCATTGACCAGAATGAATCTCCTACATTGACCATAATGAATGTCCTCCATTGACTATCATGAATCTCCTCCATTGACCATAATGAATCTCCTCCGTTGACCATAATGAATCTCCTCCATTGACTATAATGAATTTCCTCACTGACGATAATGAATATCCTCCATTGACTATAATGAATTTCCTCACTGACTATAATGAATATCCTCCATTGACCAGAATGAATCTCCTCCATTGACTATAATGAATTTCCTCACTGACTATAATGAATATCCTCCATTGCCCACAATGAATCTCCTACATTGACTATAATGAATTTCCTCACTGACTATAATGAATCTCCTCCATTCACTATAATGAATCTCCTCCATTGACCATAATGAATCTCCTCCATTGACCATAATGAATCTCCTCCATTGACTATAATGAATCTCCTCCATTGACCATAATGAATCTCCTCCATTGACCATAATGAATCTCCTCCATTGACTATAATGAATTTCCTCACTGACTATAATGAATCTCCTCCATTGACTAGAACAAATTTCCTCACTGACTATAATGAATATCCTCCATTGACTATAATGAATTTCCTCCATTGACAACAATGAATCTCCTCCATTGACTATAATGAATCTCCTCCACTGACTATAATGAATCTCCTCCACTGACTATAATGAATCTCCTCCATTGACGATAATGAATCTCCTCCACAGACTATAATGAATTTCCTCCATTGATCATAATGAATCTCCTCCATTGACTATAATGAATCTCCTCCATTGACTATAATGAATTTCCTCCATTGACTATAATGAATTGCCTCACTGACTATAATGAATATCCTCCATTGACCATAATGAATCTCCTCCACTGACTATAATGAATCTCCTCCATTGACTATAATGAATCTCCTCCATTGACTATAATGAATTTCCTCACTGACTATAATGAATATCCTCCACTGACTATAATGAATCTCCTCCACTGACTATAATGAATCTCATCCATTGACTATAATGAATCTCCTCCATTGACTATAATGAATCTCCTCCATTGACTATAATGAATTTGCTCACTGACTATAATGAATATCCTCCATTGACCATAATGAATCTCCTCCACAGACTATAATGAATTTCCTCCATTGACCATAATGAATCTCCTCCATTGACTATAATGAATCTCCTCCATTGACTATAATGAATTTCCTCACTCACTACAATGAATATCCTCCATTGACTACAATGAATCTCCTCCATTGACTATAATGAATTTCCTCACCGACTATAATGAATCTCCTCCATTGACTACAATGAATCTACTCCACTGACTATAATGAATCTCCTCCACTGACTATAATGAATCTCCTCCACTGACTATAATGAATCTCCTCCATTGACTATAATGAATCTCCTCCATTGACAATAATGTATCTCCTCACTGACTATAATGAATCTCCTCCATTGACTATAATGAATTTCCTCACTGACTATAATGAATCTCCTCCACTGACTATAATGAATCTCCTCCATTGACCAAAATGAATCTCCTCCATTGACTATAATGAATCTCCTCACTGACTATAATGAATCTCCTCCACTGACTGTAATGAACTTCATCCATTGACTATAATGAATCTCCTCCACTGACTATAATGAATCTCCTCCATTGACGATAATGAATCTCCTCCAGTGACTATAATGAATCTCCTCCACTGACTATAATGAATCTCCTCCACTGACTTTAAAGAATCTCCTCCATTGACTACAATGAATCTCCTCCATTGACTATAATGAATTTCCTCCATTGACTATAATGAATCTTCTCCACTGACTATAATGAATCTCCTCCATTGACTATAATGAATCTCCTCCATTGACTATAATGAATCTCCTCCACTGACTATAATGAATCTCCTCCACTGACTATAATGAATTTCATCCACTGACTATAATGAATCTCCTCCATTGACTATAATGAATCTCCTCCACTGACTATAATGAATCTCCTCCATTGACTATAATGAATCTCCTCCACTGACTATAATGAATCTCCTCCATTGACGATAATGAATCTCCTCCATTGGCTATAATGAATCTCCTCCACTGACTATAATGAATCTCCTCCATTGACTATAATGAATTTCTTCCATTGACAATAATGAATCTTCTCCACTGACTATAATGAATCTCCTCAACTGACGAAAATGAATCTCCTCCATTGACTATAATGAATCTCCTCCACTGACTATAATGAATTTCATCCATTGACTATAATGAATCTCCTCCATTGACCAAAATTAATCTCCTCCACTGACTATAATGAATTTCATCCATTGAGTATAATGAGTCTCCTCCATTGACTATAATGAATTTCATCCATTGACTATAATGAATCTCCTCCATTGACTATAATGAATCTCCTCCATTGACCAAAATGAATCTCCTCCACTGACTATAATGAATTTCATGCATTGAGTATAATGAATCTCCTCCATTGATTATAATGAATTTCATCCATTGACTATAATGAATCTCCTCCATTGACTATAATGAATCTCCTCCATTGACCAAAATGAATCTCCTCCACTGACTATAATGAATTTCATCCACTGACTATAATGAATCTCCTCCACTGACTATAATGAATTTCCTCCACTGACTATAACGAATCTCCTCCACTGACTATAATGAATCTCCTCCATTGACCATAATGGATCACCTCCACTGACTATAATGAATCTCGTCCACTGACGATAATGAATCTCCTCCATTGACTATAATGAATCTCCTCCACTGACTATAATGAATCTCCTCCATTGACTATAATGAATCTCCTCCACTGACTATAATGAATCTCCTCCACTGACTATAATCAATCTCCTCCATTGACTACAATGAATCTCCTCCATTGACTATAATGAATCTCCTCCATTGACTATAATGAATCTCCTCCATTGACTATAATGAATCTCCTCCATTGACTATAATGAATCACCTCCACTGACTATAATGAATTTCCTCCACTGACTATAATGAATCTCCTCCACTGACTATAATGAATCTCCTCCATTGACTATAATGAATCTCCTCCATTGACTATAATGAATCTCCTCCATTGACTATAATGAATCTCCTCCACTGACTATAATGAATCTCCACCATTGACTATAATGAATCTCCACCATTGACTATAATGAATCTCCTCCACTGACTATAATGAATTTCATCCACTGACTATAATGAATCTCCTCCACTGACGATAATGAATTTCCTCCACTGACTATAACGAATCTCCTCCACTGACTACAATGAATCTCCTCCATTGACTATAATGAATCACCTCCACTGACTATAATGAATCTCGTCCACTGACGATAATGAATCTCCTCCATTGACTATAATGAATCTCCTCCACTGACTATAATGAATCTCCTCCATTGACTATAATGAATCTCCTCCACTGACTATAATGAATCTCCTCCACTGACTATAATCAATCTCCTCCATTGACTATAATGAATCTCCTCCATTGACTATAATGAATCTCCTCCATTGACTATAATGAATCTCCTCCATTGACTATAATGAATCTCCTCCATTGACTATAATGAATCACCTCCACTGACTATAATGAATCTCCACCATTGACTATAATGAATCTCCTCCACTGACTATAATGAATCTCCTCCATTGACTATAATGAATCTCCTCCATTGACTATAATGAATCTCCTCCATTGACTATAATGAATCTCCTCCACTGACTATAATGAATCTCCTCCATTGACTATAATGAATTTCATCCACTGACTATAATGAATCTCCTCCATTGAATATAATGAATCTCCTCCATTGACTATAATGAATCTCCTCCATTGACTATAATGAATTTCCTCCACTGACTATAACGAATCTCCTCCACTGACTACAATGAATCTCCTCCATTGACTATAATGAATCACCTCCACTGACTATAATGAATCTCGTCCACTGACGATAATGAATCTCCTCCATTGACTATAATGAATCTCCTCCACTGACTATAATGAATCTCCTCCATTGACTATAATGAATCTCCTCCACTGACTATAATGAATCTCCTCCACTGACTATAATCAATCTCCTCCATTGACTATAATGAATCTCCTCCATTGACTATAATGAATCTCCTCCATTGACTATAATGAATCTCCTCCATTGACTATAATGAATCTCCTCCATTGACTATAATGAATCACCTCCACTGACTATAATGAATCTCCACCATTGACTATAATGAATCTCCTCCACTGACTATAATGAATCTCCTCCATTGACTATAATGAATCTCCTCCATTGACTATAATGAATCTCCACCATTGACTATAATGAATCTCCTCCACTGACTATAATGAATCTCCTCCATTGACTATAATGAATTTCATCCACTGACTATAATGAATCTCCTCCATTGAATATAATGAATCTCCTCCACTGACAATAATGAATTTCATCCACTGACTATAATGAATCTCGTCCATTGGCTATAATGAATTTCCTCCATTGACTGTAATGAATCTCCTCCATTGACTATGATGAATTTCCTCCATTGACTATAATGAATCTCCTCCACTGACTATAATGAATTTCATCCACTGACTATAATGAATCTCCTCCATTGACTATAATGAATCTCCTCCATTGACTATAATGAATCTCCTCCATTGACTATCATGAATCTCCTCCACTGACTATAATGAATCTCCTCCATTGACTATAATGAATCTCCTCCACTGACTATAATGAATCTCCTCCACTGAATATAATGAATCTCCTCCATTGACTATAATGAATCTCCTCCACTGACTATAATGAATCTCCTCCACTGACTATAATGAATTTCATCCACTGACTATAATGAATCTCCCCCATTGACTAGAATGAATCTCCTCCACTGACTATAATGAATCTCCTCCATTGACTATAATGAATCTCCTCCACTGACTATAATGAATCTCCTCCATTGACTATAATGAATCTCCTCCACTGACTATAATGAATCTCCTCCACTGACTATAATGAATTTCATCCACTGACTATAATGAATCTCCTCCACTGACCAAAATTAATTTCATCCATTGACTATAATGAATCTCCTCCATTGACTATAATGAATCTCCTCCATTGACTATAATGAATTTCATCCACTGACTATAATGAATCTCCTCCACTGACCAAAATTAATTTCATCCATTGACCATAATGAATCTCCTCCATTGACTATAATGAATCTCCTCCACTGACTATAATGAATCTCCTCCATTGACTATAATGAATCTCCTCCACTGACTATAATGAATCTCCTCCATTGACTATAATGAATCTCCTCCACTGACTATAATGAACTTCATCCATTGACTATAATGAATCTCCTCCGCTGACTATAATGAATCTCCTCCATTGACGATAATGAATCTCCTCCATTGGCTATAATGAATCTCCTCCACAAACTATAATGAATCTCCTCCATTGACTATAATGAATTTCTTCCATTGACAATAATGAATCTTCTCAACTGACTATAATGAATCTCCTGAACTGACGAAAATGAATCTCCTCCATTGACTATAATGAATCTCCTCCACTGACTATAATGAATCTCCTCCATTGACTATAATGAATTTCCTCACTGACTATAACGAATCACCTCCATTGACTATAATGAATCTCCTCCACTGACTATAATGAATCTCCTCCATTGACTATAATGAATCTCCTCCATTGATTATAATGAATTTCATCCATTGACCAAAATTAATCTCCTCCACTGACTATAATGAATTTCATCCATTGAGTATAATGAGTCTCCTCCATTGACTATAATGAATTTCATCCATTGACTATAATGAATCTCCTCCATTGACCAAAATGAATCTCCTCCACTGACTATAATGAATTTCATGCATTGAGTATAATGAATCTCCTCCATTGATTATAATGAATTTCATCCATTGACTATAATGAATCTCCTCCATTGACTATAATGAATCTCCTCCATTGACCAAAATGAATCTCCTCCACTGACTATAATGAATTTCATCCACTGACTATAATGAATCTCCTCCACTGACTATAATGAATTTCCTCCACTGACTATAACGAATCTCCTCCACTGACTATAATGAATCTCCTCCATTGACTATAATGAATCTCGTCCAATGACGATAATGAATCTCCTCCATTGACTGTAATGAATCTCCTCCACTGACTATAATGAATCTCCTCCATTGACTATAATGAATCTCCTCCACTGACTATAATGATTCTCCTCCACTGACTATAATCAATCTCCTCCATTGACTATAATGAATCTCCTCCATTGACTATAATGAATCTCCTCCATTGACTATAATGAATCTCCTCCATTGACTATAATGAATCTCCTCCATTGACTATAATGAATCACCTCCACTGACTATAATGAATCTCCACCATTGACTATAATGAATCTCCTCCACTGACTATAATGAATCTCCTCCATTGACTATAATGAATCTCCTCCATTGACTATAATGAATCTCCTCCACTGACTATAATGAATCTCCACCATTGACTATAATGAATCTCCACCATTGACTATAATGAATCTCCTCCACTGACTATAATGAATTTCATCCACTGACTATAATGAATCTCCTCCACTGACTATAATGAATTTCCTCCACTGACTATAACGAATCTCCTCCACTGACTATAATGAATCTCCTCCATTGACTATAATGAATCACCTCCACTGACTATAATGAATCTCGTCCACTGACGATAATGAATCTCCTCCATTGACTATAATGAATCTCCTCCACTGACTATAATGAATCTCCTCCATTGACTATAATGAATCTCCTCCACTGAGTATAATGAATCTCCTCCACTGACTATAATCAATCTCCTCCATTGACTATAATGAATCTCCTCCATTGACTATAATGAATCTCCTCCATTGACTATAATGAATCTCCTCCATTGACTATAATGAATCTCCTCCATTGACTATAATGAATCACCTCCACTGACTATAATGAATCTCCACCATTGACTATAATGAATCTCCTCCACTGACTATAATGAATCTCCTCCATTGACTATAATGAATCTCCTCCATTGACTATAATGAATCTCCTCCATTGACTATAATGAATCTCCTCCACTGACTACAATGAATCTCCACCATTGACTATAATGAATCTCCTCCACTGACTATAATGAATCTCCTCCATTGACTACAATGAATTTCATCCACTGACTATAATGAATCTCCTCCATTGAATATAATGAATCTCCTCCACTGACTATAATGAATTTCATCCACTGACTATAATGAATCTCGTCCATTGGCTATAATGAATTTCCTCCATTGACTGTAATGAATCTCCTCCATTGACTATGATGAATTTCCTCCATTGACTATAATGAATCTCCTCCACTGACTATAATGAATTTCATCCATTGACTATAATGAATCTCCTCCACTGACTATAATGAATTTCATCCACTGACTATAATGAATCTCCTCCATTGACTATAATGAATCTCCTCCATTGACTATAATGAATCTCCTCCATTGACTATCATGAATCTCCTCCACTGACTATAATGAATCTCCTCCATTGACTATAATGAATCTCCTCCACTGACTATAATGAATCTCCTCCACTGACTATAATGAATCTCCTCCATTGACTATAATGAATCTCCTCCACTGACTATAATGAATCTCCTCCACTGACCATAATGAATTTCATCCACTGACTATAATGAATCTCCCCCATTGACTAGAATGAATCTCCTCCACTGACTATAATGAATCTCCTCCATTGACTATAATGAATCTCCTCCACTGACTATAATGAATCTCCTCCATTGACTATAATGAATCTCCTCCACTGACTATAATGAATCTCCTCCACTGACTATAATGAATTTCATCCACTGACTATAATGAATCTCCTCCACTGACCAAAATTAATTTCATCCATTGACTATAATGAATCTCCTCCATTGACTATAATGAATCTCCTCCACTGACTATAATGAATCTCCACCATTGACTATAATGAATCTCCACCATTGACTATAATGAATCTCCTCCACTGACTATAATGAATTTCATCCACTGACTATAATGAATCTGCTCCATTGACTATAATGAATCTCCTCCACTGACTATAATGAACTTCATCCATTGACTATAATGAATCTCCTCCATTGACTATAATGAATCACCTCCACTGACTATAATGAATCTCGTCCACTGACGATAATGAATCTCCTCCATTGACTATAATGAATCTCCTCCACTGACTATAATGAATCTCCTCCATTGACTATAATGAATCTCCTCCATTGACTATAATGAATCTCCTCCATTGACTATAATGAATCACCTCCACTGACTATAATGAATCTCCACCATTGACTATAATGAATCTCCTCCACTGACTATAATGAATCTCCTCCATTGACTTTAATGAATCTCCTCCATTGACTATAATGAATCTCCTCCATTGACTATAATGAATCTCCTCCACTGACTATAATGAATCTCCACCATTGACTATAATGAATCTCCTCCACTGACTATAATGAATCTCCTCCATTGACTATAATGAATTTCATCCACTGACAATAATGAATCTCCTCCATTGAATATAATGAATCTCCTCCATTGACTATAATGAATTTCATCCACTGACAATAATGAATCTCCTCCATTGAATATAATGAATCTCCTCCACTGACTATAATGAATTTCATCCACTGACTATAATGAATCTCGTCCATTGGCTATAATGAATTTCATCCACTGACTATAATGAATCTCCTCCATTGACTATAATGAATCTCCTCCATTGACTATCATGAATCTCCTCCACTGACTATAATGAATCTCCTCCACTGACTATAATGAATCTCCTCCACTGACTATAATGAATCTCCTCCACTGACTATAATGAATCTCCTCCATTGACTATAATGAATCTCCTCCACTGACTATAATGAATCTCCTCCACTGACTATAATGAATCTCCTCCATTGACTATAATGAATCTCCTCCACTGACTATAATGAATCTCCTCCACTGACTATAATGAATCTGCTCCATTGACTATAATGAATCTCCTCCACTGACTATAATGAACTTCATCCACTGACTATAATGAATCTCCTCCACTGACCAAAATTAATTTCATCCATTGACTATAATGAATCTCCTCCATTGACTATAATGAATCTCCTCCACTGACTATAATGAATTTCATCCACTGACTATAATGAATCTGCTCCATTGACTATAATGAATCTCCTCCACTGACTATAATGAATCTCCTCCATTGACGATAATGAATCTCCTCCACTGACTATAATGAATCTCCTCCACTGACTTTAATGAATCTCCTCCATTGACTATAATGAATCTCCTCCATTGACTATAATGAATCTCCTCCACTGACTATAATGAACTTCATCCATTGACTATAATGAATCTCCTCCACTGACTATAATGAATCTCCTCCATTGACGATAATGAATCTCCTCCACTGACTATAATGAATCTCCTCCACTGACTTTAATGAATCTCCTCCATTGACTATAATGAATCTCCTCCACTGACTATAATGAATCTCCTCCATTGACTATAATGAATTTCATCCACTGACTATAATGAATCTCCTCCACTGACCAAAATTAATTTCATCCATTGACCATAATGAATCTCCTCCATTGACTATAATGAATCTCCTCCACTGACTATAATGAATCTCCTCCATTGACTATAATGAATCTCCTCCACTGACTATAATGAATCTCCTCCATTGACTATAATGAATCTCCTCCACTGACTATAATGAACTTCATCCATTGACTATAATGAATCTCCTCCACTGACTATAATGAATCTCCTCCATTGACGATAATGAATCTCCTCCATTGGCTATAATGAATCTCCTCCACTGACTATAATGAATCTCCTCCATTGACTATAATGAATTTCTTCCATTGACAATAATGAATCTTCTCCACTGACGAAAATGAATCTCCTCAACTGACGAAAATGAATCTCCTCCATTGACTATAATGAATCTCCTCCACTGACTATAATGAATCTCCTCCATTGACTATAATGAATTTCCTCACTGACTATAACGAATCACCTCCATTGACTATAATGAATCTCCTCCACTGACTATAATGAATCTCCTCCATTGACTATAATGAATCTCCTCCATTGATTATAATGAATTTCATCCATTGACTATAATGAATCTCCTCCATCGACTATAATGAATCTCCTCCATTGACCAAAATTAATCTCCTCCACTGACTATAATGAATTTCATCCATTGAGTATAATGAGTCTCCTCCATTGACTATAATGAATTTCATCCATTGACTATAATGAATCTCCTCCATTGACTATAATGAATCTCCTCCATTGACCAAAATGAATCTCCTCCACTGACTATAATGAATTTCATGCATTGAGTATAATGAATCTCCTCCATTGATTATAATGAATTTCATCCATTGACTATAATGAATCTCCTCCATTGACTATAATGAATCTCCTCCATTGACCAAAATGAATCTCCTCCACTGACTATAATGAATTTCATCCACTGACTATAATGAATCTCCTCCACTGACTATAATGAATTTCCTCCACTGACTATAACGAATCTCCTCCACTGACTATAATGAATCTCCTCCATTGACTATAATGAATCACCTCCACTGACTATAATGAATCTCGTCCACTGACGATAATGAATCTCCTCCATTGACTATAATGAATCTCCTCCACTGACTATAATGAATCTCCTCCATTGACTATAATGAATCTCCTCCACTGACTATAATGAATCTCCTCCACTGACTATAATCAATCTCCTCCATTGACTATAATGAATCTCCTCCATTGACTATAATGAATCTCCTCCATTGACTATAATGAATCTCCTCCATTGACTATAATGAATCTCCTCCATTGACTATAATGAATCACCTCCACTGACGATAATGAATCTCCACCATTGACTATAATGAATCTCCTCCACTGACTATAATGAATCTCCTCCATTGACTATAATGAATCTCCTCCATTGACTATAATGAATCTCCTCCATTGACTATAATGAATCTCCTCCACTGACTATAATGAATCTCCACCATTGACTATAATGAATCTCCACCATTGACTATAATGAATCTCCTCCACTGACTATAATGAATTTCATCCACTGACTATAATGAATCTCCTCCACTGACTATAATGAATTTCCTCCACTGACTATAACGAATCTCCTCCACTGACTATAATGAATCTCCTCCATTGACTATAATGAATCACCTCCACTGACTATAATGAATCTCGTCCACTGACGATAATGAATCTCCTCCATTGACTATAATGAATCTCCTCCACTGACTATAATGAATCTCCTCCATTGACTATAATGAATCTCCTCCACTGACTATAACGAATCTCCTCCACTGACTATAATCAATCTCCTCCATTGACCATAATGAATCTCCTCCATTGACTATAATGAATCACCTCCATTGACTATAATGAATCTCCTCCATTGACTATAATGAATCTCCTCCATTGACTATAATGAATTTCATCCACTGACTATAATGAATCTCCTCCATTGACTATAATGAATCTCCTCCATTGACTATAATGAATCTCCTCCATTGACTATAATGAATCTCCTCCACTGACTAGAATGAATCTCCACCATTGACTATAATGAATCTCCACCATTGACTATAATGAATCTCCTCCACTGACTATAATGAATTTCATCCACTGACTATAATGAATCTGCTCCATTGACTATAATGAATCTCCTCCACTGACTATAATGAACTTCATCCATTGACTATAATGAATCTCCTCCACTGACTATAATGAATCTCCTCCATTGACGATAATGAATCTCCTCCACTGACGATAATGAATCTCCTCCACTAACTGTAATGAATCTCCTCCATTGACTATAATGAATCTCCTCCATTGACTATAATGAATCTCCTCCACTGACTGTAATGAACTTCATCCATTGACTATAATGAATCTCCTCCACTGACTATAATGAATCTCCTCCATTGACGATAATGAATCTCCTCCACTGACTATAATGAATCTCCTCCACTGACTTTAATGAATCTCCTCCATTGACTATAATGAATCTCCTCCACTGACTATAATGAATCTCCTCCATTGACTATAATGAATTTCATCCACTGACTATAATGAATCTCCTCCACTGACTATAATGAATTTCCTCCACTGACTATAACGAATCTCCTCCACTGACTATAATGAATCTCCTCCATTGACTATAACGAATCACCTCCACTGACTATAATGAATCTCGTCCACTGACGATAATGAATCTCCTCCATTGACTATAATGAATCTCCTCCACTGACTATAATGAATCTCCTCCATTGACTATAATGAATCTCCTCCACTGACTATAATGAATCTCCTCCACTGACTATAATCAATCTCCTCCATTGACTATAATGAATCTCCTCCATTGACTATAATGAATCTCCTCCATTGACTATAATGAATCTCCTCCATTGACTATAATGAATCTCCTCCATTGACTATAATGAATCACCTCCACTGACTATAATGAATCTCCACCATTGACTATAATGAATCTCCTCCACTGACTATAATGAATCTCCTCCATTGACTATAATGAATCTCCTCCATTGACTATAATGAATCTCCTCCATTGACTGTAATGAATCTCCTCCACTGACTATAATGAATCTCCACCATTGACTATAATGAATCTCCACCATTGACTATAATGAATCTCCTCCACTGACTATAATGAATTTCATCCACTGACTATAATGAATCTCCTCCACTGACTATAATGAATTTCCTCCACTGACTATAACGAATCTCCTCCACTGACTATAATGAATCTCCTCCATTGACTATAATGAATCACCTCCACTGACTATAATGAATCTCGTCCACTGACGATAATGAATCTCCTCCATTGACTATAATGAATCTCCTCCACTGACTATAATGAATCTCCTCCATTGACTATAATGAATCTCCTCCACTGACTATAACGAATCTCCTCCACTGACTATAATCAATCTCCTCCATTGACCATAATGAATCTCCTCCATTGACTATAATGAATCACCTCCATTGACTATAATGAATCTCCTCCATTGACTATAATGAATTTCATCCACTGACTATAATGAATCTCCTCCATTGACTATAATGAATCTCCTCCATTGACGATAATGAATCTCCTCCATTGACTATAATGAATCTCCTCCACTGACTATAATGAATCTCCACCATTGACTATAATGAATCTCCACCATTGACTATAATGAATCTCCTCCACTGACTATAATGAATTTCATCCACTGACTATAATGAATCTGCTCCATTGACTATAATGAATCTCCTCCACTGACTATAATGAACTTCATCCATTGACTATAATGAATCTCCTCCACTGACTATAATGAATCTCCTCCATTGACGATAATGAATCTCCTCCACTGACTATAATGAATCTCCTCCACTAACTGTAATGAATCTCCTCCATTGACTATAATGAATCTCCTCCATTGACTATAATGAATCTCCTCCACTGACTATAATGAACTTCATCCATTGACTATAATGAATCTCCTCCACTGACTATAATGAATCTCCTCCATTGACGATAATGAATCTCCTCCACTGACTATAATGAATCTCCTCCACTGACTTTAATGAATCTCCTCCATTGACTATAATGAATCTCCTCCACTGACTATAATGAATCTCCTCCATTGACTATAATGAATTTCATCCACTGACTATAATGAATCTCCTCCACTGACTATAATGAATCTCCTCCATTGACTATAATGAATTTCATCCACTGACTATAATGAATCTCCTCCACTGACTATAATGAATCTCCTCCATTGACAATAATGAATTTCATCCACTGATTATAATGAATCTCCTCCATTGACCATAATGAATCTCCTCCATTGACTATAATGAATTTCATCCACTGATTATAATGAATCTCCTTCATTGACCATAATGAATCTCCTCCATTGACTATAATGAACCTCCTCCATTGACTATAATGAATTTCATCCACTGATTACAATGAATCTCCTCCATTGACCATAATGAATCTCCTCCATTGACTATAATGAATCTCCTCCATTGACCACAATGAATCTCCTCCATTGACTATAATGAATCTCCTCCATTGACTATAATGAATCTCCTCCATTGACCACAATGAATCTCCTCCATTGACTATAATGAATCTCCTCCACTGACTATAATGAATCTCCTCCACTGACTATAATGAATCTCCTCCACTGACTATAATGAATTTCATCCATTGACTATAATGAATCTCCTCCACTGACTATAATGAATCTCCTCCATTGACTATAATGAATCTCCTCCACTGACTGTAATGAATCTCCTCCACTGACTATAATGAATCTCCTCCACTGACCATAATGAATCTCCTCCACTGACTATAATTAATTTCATCCATTGACTATAATGAATCTCCTCCACTGACTATAATGAATCTCCTCCACTGACTATAATGAATCTCCTCCACTGACTATAATGAATTTCATCCATTGACTATAATGAATCTCCTCCACTGACTATAATGAATTTCATCCATTGACTATAATGAATCTCCTCCACTGACTATAATTAATCTCCTCCCCTGACTATAATGAATCTCCTCCACTGACTATAATGAATCTCCTCCACTGACTATCATGAATTTCATCCATTGACTATAATGAATCTCCTCCACTGACTATAATGAATCTCCTCCATTGACTATAATGAATCTCCTCCACTGACTATAATGAATTTCATCCATTGACTATAATGAATCTCCTCCACTGACTATAATGAATCTCCTCCATTGACTATAATGAATCTCCTCCACTGACTGTAATGAATCTCCTCCACTGACTATAATGAATCTCCTCCATTGACAATAATGAATTTTATCCACTGACTATAATGAATTTCATCCATTGACTATAATGAATCTCCTCCACTGACTATAATGAATTTCATCCATTGACTATAATGAATCTCCTCCATTGACCACAATGAATCTCCTCCATTGACCATAATGAATCTCCTCCATTGACTATAATGAATTTCATCCACTGATTATAATGAATCTCCTCCATTGACCATAATGAATCTCCTCCATTGACTATAATGAACCTCCTCCATTGACTATAATGTATTTCATCCACTGATTATAATGAATCTCCTCCATTGACCATAATGAATCTCCTCCATTGACTATAATGAATCTCCTCCATTGACCACAATGAATCTCCTCCATTGACTATAATGAATCTCCTCCATTGACTATAATGAATCTCCTCCATTGACCACAATGAATCTCCTCCATTGACTATAATGAATCTCCTCCACTGACTATAATGAATCTCCTCCACTGACTGTAATGAATCTCCTCCACTGACTATAATGAATTTCATCCATTGACTATAATGAATCTCCTCCACTGACTATAATGAATCTCCTCCATTGACTATAATGAATCTCCTCCACTGACTATAATGAATCTCCTCCACTGACTATAATGAATCTCCTCCACTGACTATAATGAATCTCCTCCACTGACTATAATGAATCTCCTCCACTGACTATAATGAATTTCATCCATTGACTATAATGAATCTCCTCCACTGACTATAATGAATCTCCTCCATTGACCACAATGAATCTCCTCCAATGACCATAATGAATCTCCTCCACTGACTATAATGAATCTGCTCCATTGACCACAATGAATCTCCTCCATTGACTATAATGAATCTCCTCCATTGACTATAATGAATTTCATCCATTGACTATAATGAATCTCCTCCACTGACTATAATGAATCTCCTCCATTGACCACAATGAATCTCCTCCAATGACCATAATGAATCTCCTCCACTGACTATAATGAATCTGCTCCATTGACCACAATGAATCTCCTCCATTGACTATAATGAATCTCCTCCATTGACTATAACGAATCTCCTCCACTGACTATCATGAATCTCCTCCACTGACTATAATGAATCTCCTCCACTGACTATAATGAATTTCATCCATTGACTATAATGAATCTCCTCCACTGACTATAATGAATCTCCTCCATTGACTATAATGAATCTCCTCCACTGACTATAATGAATCTCCTCCACTGACTTTAATGCATCTCCTCCACTGAAATAATGAATTTCATCCATTGACTATAATGAATCTCCTCCACTGACTGTAATGAATCTCCTCCACTGACTATAATGAATTCCCTCCACTGACTATAATGAATTTCATCCATTGACTATAATGAATCTCCTCCACTGACTATAATGAATTCCCTCCACTGACTATAATGAATTTCATCCATTGACTATAATGAATCTCCTCCACTGACTATAATGAATTTCATCCATTGATTATAATGTATCTCCTCCACTGACTATAATGAATCTCCTCCATTGACTGTAATGAATTTCATCCATTGATTATAATGTATCTCCTCCACTGACTATAATGAATCTCCTCCATTGACTATAATGAATTTCATCCATTGATTATAATGTATCTCCTCCATTGACTATATTAGAGCTTGTACCAGGATTAAACAAAACGTTCTTTCTTTCCTTTTTTAATTTCCCTCCTCTTCCCTTATTTGGAATTTCCCCATGCCGTGTACTCTGCCTACTTGAGGGGTGTAGGAAACCTGCTCTCAGACCTCTGCCACTTTGTAGTGAACTCCTCGGAGATACACAAGGCCAACTTGGAGTGACTGGCCCTGCATGTTTTCCCTTTCTCCCCACCCTCCTTGCAGTGAAGAGTCTTGCTTCCGCTTTGGCACCTCCTCCTCACAGCATGCCTGAGACCAGGAACCCACCGTGTGGGGAATTGTGGGCGCCATAGTGGAGTTATATAGGTCCACTCCATGTTTTATGATAGGGTCAGCTAGGTGACACAGGAGGTATTCAGGGAGAGTGTGAGCTCAGAGCACATGGATGAGGAAGACAGTATAATAAGCAGCATGAATGAACAGCATGCACAATATACTGGAGCTGTTTATTTTTAAAAAGAAATGTGTCCTGCGATCTTCATTCACTTCAAACATGAACCTAAAACCTGCACACAAGCTGCCAAGTGTCATTCATTAGCAGTGATGATCATTCACTTTGGTTTAAAAATGTGACCAATTTTGAGGTTGGCCACTCTTCGAAAATAAACACAGCTCCATATGTTTAAACAGGTTTGCAACTTGTTTCACCCCTGGTATTTTCCCAATGCATGACAACTGTTGCTACACGATCTTGATGTTCCAATACAATCTGCACAACAAACATCTTTATACAATAGAGGATTCAGAAGAACAGTACTTGTCATGACATTTCACTGTAGTGGAGTTAAGCACTAGCTATTGAATAGAGGTCTTACTGTAGAGGTAATGAGCATCAAAAATTTAGGTGGCCAATATTGTGAATGACATAATACCTATCAGTAAATTCTAGCAAACAAAACATATCCTTATCGTGTTGACATTAAGACCACTCTGTAATTTCCTTTTCCAAATCATTCTTTCCCAGAACTTTCAAGCCCCGATTTTAACTTGGTAGGAGAGGGAGGAGGGGGCGGGCAGGGGGCCGGAGGCCGGGAATCCCCTACACGCGGGGTCTGGCCCATTTTATCTCCCGGGCCTCATTAGCATTTGGTGGGAGTGATGTCAGGGCCAGTGGGTGGGATTGGGAATTTGGGCGTGGCCAGGGACCCATGGGAATCTGTCTCCGGCCCAAAATTAGTGCTTGGTCGGGGCGGGCATTGAAAGGAGATGCCGACGCGAGGAGGGAGAGGCTTGGCCAGGGCTGGGGTTGGCTCAAGGTTCGCGCTGGCCAGGCTGGGTTAAAATCCGGGCTTAAAACTATGGAACTCCCTCCCTGACCCCTCTGCCTCCTTCTTCCAAATCTAGTGTTTTTTGTCAAAAAATTCTGTTCCTTCTGACCCCACAACAATAAGTTTTATACTTACCTCGTGGGGCTTTCTGCTGGGTGCCCTGCAGGTTTCACTGGTTGGAGAGTCTGTGGCTGTTAAAATTGCCTTGGGGTCCTCTCTGAACGACAGGACCCCGACTAGCATATACTAACGAGGCGCCTGTCTGACTCAGACTCAGGCCTGGGGCGGTATCGGAGCAGGAAATACAGCCGCTCGATTTTAACTCCCGTTCCGCCCCAGTTTATGGTGGGAGGTTGGGGGTCGGGGGTCGGGGGTGAGGGTGGAGCAGGAGTTAAATCCCTCCTTTGTGTTGATTTTCAGCCTATAAATAAAAAGGTAGCATTTTGAAACCAGCCGAGTGTTTCTCACGCCTAAATGAGTGACGCTTAGCAGGTCGGCGTCACTGTGTCTGGCATCACGAACCTTAAAGGTACCCTGCCTTCTTTAAAAAAAAGGGAGGAGTTTGACATTCCTGTTCCTTATTTGAAGGGGAGAAGAGGCTGAAAAGTGAAACTTTTGTCACGCTGACGTTGCACGCTCGTGACACAGTGATCTACCTCAGCATGCCACGCTTGTTAATATGAGGTTTGCATCAATTGCTTTTTTGATGACAGCATGCCCCTTTAATTGCTCTTATTCTATTTCAAAGCGAACAGAAATATTTTCTCATGTCAATTGCACAGACACCTCGTTGAACGAGGTTTCTGTGAAAATAATCGGAAGTCGCCTAAAATATGCCTTTGAAGGTTTAAATGAGGGGACGTGCGTTGACTGGGATGGCTCTGCAATGGAGATTACTCACTTGGGCTCATCCAGGGGCCTCCACTCCACATAGTGATAGTCCTGCTGGACATTCTTTAACCATTCCCGCAGTACAGCTGTCGTGTTGTCAATGTTGTGATCAGTGGCGGCCCTGTAGAAAGATACAGATAAATTCACCACTGGTTGAACAAAGCTGAACTGACTTAGAATTTAAAATACAACAAATTTGTCAACACAGTCGCCCAGCATTCATTTTATTTTAAATGCAAAAATAAAATGTTGTTGCTTTTCTGTCAGCGCGAAACAAAAGGTGGACACTTTATAAATGATTTTGATACTGGGCTGTTGTTCAGGGAAGAGAGTCATTTAAAATATCACCATGACTGATACTATCCGCAACCCCATTTTTAAAAACGTTCATTGTCACAAGCTTCATGTGGAACAATGCCTCATGTTGACTGTGATACTGTGGTGCAGAAGGAATTAGTGCAGAGACAGAAGAGAAATATTGACAGTCCCTCACATTTATCCCACGTCAGTTAAAACAAACAAAAAATTCCTAGGTTCAATGCAGGGCTATGGAGAAAGAGCAGGCGAGTGGGACTAATTGGATAGCTCTTCCAAAGAGCTGACACAGCCATGATGGGCCGAATAGTCTCTTTCTGTGCTGTAAGATTCTATGATTTAATCCAATGCCTAGGCTGCTTTTTTTTTCATTCTCGGGATGTGGGCGTTGCTGGCAAGGCCAGTATTTATTGCCCATCCATAGCTGCCCTGGCCGAGTGGCTTGCTAGGCCATTCCAGGGGCCGGTTAAGAGTCAACCATGTTGGTGTGGGACTGGAGTCACCTATAGACCAGACCGGGTAAGGATGGCAGGTTTCCTTCCCTGAAGCACATTAGTGAACCAGTTGGGTTTTTAGGACCATCCGACAGCTTCATGGTCACTTTTACTGATACCAACTTTTTGTTCAGTTAGCTGATCTCGACAAGATGGCAGTAGGGGAGCTACAATTGGCTTCAGCAACGCTACACCAGGGAAAGGAAAGCAGCCAGTGTTCCCACTTCACTATCTGGCGAACCCTATGAGTGAATCCTGTATAAGGAGAGGATCAGGCTCGTCAGTGAGGCCCCAATGGTCACGTTGTTGCCTGCTGATGCTCACTGCCTTGACTGACCCAGAATATTTTAGTGAGCCCCGAAGAAGCACTCCTGCCCCTCGGGGGCCCATGTAAATAATTCAAGGCTTATCTATGGAGGGCCTCTTCTCTACCATCAGCCGTGAAACTGATTGAAGCCTGCACTGCCCTAGCTCCAATCAGTTCCTACATAAAATGGCGATTGGGGTCCGACTTACGTCATAGGGCCCCGATTTCCATATTAAAACGGGCCTGTTGCCTGAAAGAGGCGGGCACTTTGGACGCCCGGCGGAAGGCCCATTTCAAAATGAAGCTGGCCACATTTCTGGTGTTAACGGGGGTGGTAAGGCTCCCGACTCCATTTTGAGGCCGTTACCACCCCATTAACAGCAGTCGAAGCCACTCAAAATCGACACCAACAACTTTAGGACAGCCAGGGAGAAAATTGGTAAAAAATAATTCAAAGAAATTTACAAGTGCCAGTGATATGGTTCTCACTGTTATAGCGCCAGCCAAAAAAAATTATAATATAATATAAAACCCTGTTGTAAATGTTAATATATTAATTGCTGAATCAGGCTCATAATGCAACTGTTACTTTATAATTCACATTTATTGACGTTTCAGCCTCTTTAATATCTGTTAAGAGTTTGAGAATAAGTAGCACTACGCACGAAAATAAATGATGACGTATAAGGTGAGAACGCTCAGCATAATAACTAGTGGAGTCTGTCGTGAGTTCACACTGTAGCTTTCTAAATGTTCATTATGAATTGTACAGATAGAAAGAAAACTGCAAATGCTGGAAGTAAAAGCAGTAATTGGTAGGAATACAAAGCAAGTATCTGGTACTGTACAAAATGTTTTGCTCGTATCAAGGGGTTTGCTTACTTCAACTATCCAGTCCTGACCAAGGGCCTGCATCCTTGTTGATCACCTGCTTTTTCAGATGCTGACAGACCTGCTGTGTATTTCCTGCCGTACTTCATTAGAAATGACACTTTGTGTCAATTTATGCTTTAATTAAAAGACAAGATTGAAATATTTGGCTTATGTCAAATTATCAACAACCTCTCATCAACTGTGTATGAGAACGGTATTTGCAGTATTCATTAGGGAGCTGTTCCTATGTCCTAACAAACATCATCCCTCAACCACTAAAACAGATTTATTGCTTATTTATCTTCATTTTTGTTGTTGGTGGGACCGTGCAAATTGGCTGCTGTGTTTACCTACATAACAACACTTAAAAAGTAATTCATTGGTTGTAGAATACTTTGGATATCTTGAAAGACATTGTACAAATGCAACTTTGGTCTTCTTTATTTAAATGTTTGATTTGAAATAAGCAACGAGCCAATCATGTCTATCTTTAGAAATCAGAAAAAAAAATTAAAATCTGCAATTCTTTCCTCTCGATTTTCTTCACAGGACAGTGCTGGCTTATGCTGAGATACAACCACCTACTACTGTCCTATTAGATCAGCTAACTTAACAAAGACCTACCACTGTCTTATTAGATCAGCTAACTTAACAAAGACCGACTGCAGATCTATTAGATCAGCTAACTTAACAAAGACCAGGGATTGAACCTGCAACCTCCATGGTCTGTATGGTTCAGTACCACACCAGATGCACCAATGCATTTACCCATTCATCCATTATAGAAGCCATTTGACATACAAGTTTAGCATGTCAAATGCAAAAATCTATTATAAATACTAACACCATCATCAGGGATCAGTGCTGGGACCACTGCTTTTTTTGATATATATTAATGACTTGGACTTGTATAGAGCACAATTTCAAAATCTGCAGATGACACAAAACTTGAACGTGTAGTAAACAGTGAGGAGGATAGTAATAGACTTCAATAGGACATAGACAGGCTGGTGGAATGGGCAGACACATGGCAGATGAAATTTAATGCAGAGAAGTGCGAAGTGATACATTTTGACAGGAAGAACGAGGAGAAGCAATATAGACTAAATGGTACAATTCTAAAGGGGGTGCAGGAACAGAGAGACCTGGGGGTATACATGCACATATCTTTGAAGGTGGCAGGACAGATTGAGAAAGCGGTTAAAAAAGCATATGGGATCCAGGGCTTTATAAAAAGAGGCATAGAGTACAAAAGCAAGGAAGTTATGTTGAACCTTTATAAAACACTGGTTCAGCCACAACTGGAGTATTGTGTCCAATTCTGGGCACCGCACTTTAGGAAGGATATGAAGGCCATAGAAAGGGTACAGAAAAGATTTACTAGAATGGTTGCAGGGATGAGAGACTTCAGGATAGACTGGAGAAGCTGGGATTGTTCTCCTTAGAGCAGAGAAGGTTGAGAGGAGATTTGATAGAAGTGCTTAAAATCATGAAGGGATTAGATAAAGTAAATAAAGAGAAACTGTTCCCATTGGCGGAATGGTCGAGAACCAGAGGACAGAGATTTAAGGTGATTGGCAAAAGAACCAAAGGCAATGTGAGGAAAAACTTTTTTATGCAGCGAGTAGTTCTGGAATGATCTGGAATGCGCTGCTTGAAAGGGTGGTGGAAGCTGATTCAATCGCGGCTTTCAAAAAGGAATTGGATAAATACCTGAAGAGAAATAATTTGCAGGGCTACGGGGAAAGAGCGGGTGAACTGGATTGCTCTTACAAAGAGCCGGCACAGGCTCGATGGGCCGAATGGCCTCCTTCTGTGCTGTAACGATTCTGTGATTCTATGAATCTAAACTTGCAGTTACTGATTTTTTTTCCCTGCAAAAAGATTTTGGGTTCCATTTTGTATTTCAGATCAGTCAAAAGGCTGTTTCCGAATGAGTGGGATGTCAGTGCAGCGGACAGGAATTACAGACATTACTCCAAGAACAAACGACTCCCTCCCCCGGTAAAGTTACATATCACTTCATCCCTTCAACTTGCTGAGCTTTGAAGAATCTTTATAGAAGTAAACAGAGTTGAAGAACAGAACTTGTCTTTCGGCCCCACTCTGCGGTCCACAGACCAGCCTGAGAAATGATTCACAACTGCACACTTACCTAAAACCACAACACTTTCCTGTGAAAGAGGAAGTAGAATCTTTGAGGGTAGTTTAGAATGTCGTGACTGTGTGTTTTGTAGCAACTTCTCAGAGCCGCTATTAATTGGCCATTATCGTGAAGAATTTCTGGCTTGCAGGCCAGAAATTCCTGACGTAAACAAATTGGCCACTCAGCACCACTTTGACGCGAGACAGCGTCTTGTGAATCCACGTCAAACTTTTCACTGTCAGCATTTTAGAGGCTTCAGTATGAAGACTGAACAGTACCAACATATCTGATCTTGTGTGGAGCTGGAGATGAACAGCTTGAGACCCTTGAGTTCACACCTTGACACCTAAGAATTTCTGTAACTCTGAAATTGTTATGATTAAAATAATCACGTGTAGCTTCATTTAAAACCGGCTTCTCATTAGAGCTTATCTCTTGTCACTAACAAGGTTTCACATATTGTGCTGATAATACTGGGACCTAATCTCCTGGGAATTCTGGGTACGGTTGCACAGTGGTTATGTTACTGGACTAATAATCCAGAAGCCTGGACTAATAATCCGGAATCATGAGTTCAAATCCCGCCACGGCAGCTGGGGCATTTAAATTCAATTAATTAAATAAAATCTGGAATAAAAAAGCTAGTATCAGTAATGGTGGTTATGAAACTACCAGATTGTTGTAAAAACCCATCTGGTTCACTAATGTCCTTCAGTGAAGGAAACCTGCCGTCCTTACCCGGTCAGGTCTATATGTGACTCCAGACCCACAGCAATGTGGTTGATTCTTAAACGCCCTCTGAAATGGCCTAGCAAGCCAATCAGTTGTACAATCTCACTGCAAAAATTCATAATAAGATTAACTCCCGACCTAACAGCAGTGTGGGAGAACCTTCACCACACGGACTGCAGCAGTTCACCACCACCTTCTCAAGGGCAATTAGGAATGGGCAATAAATGCCGGCCTTGCCAGTGACGCCCACATCCCATGAATGAATTTTTAAAAAGTCTCCCATTCCTCCTACAATCTACAGGATGATAAAACCCAAACTCAGCCTCATCCAACTGCTACTTCTTGAGATAGCTCATCTTCCCTCCTACTCTTTACAGCCTCGGCAGGGTCTTGCACAGTGGGCCTTGGCTCTTAAGTGAGCTTTCGCAATAATAATAATAATTGCAGGATTAGCCACAAGATGTGTGCTGATCCCAAAACACCAAAGATTAAATTATAGGCATTACCATCCATACTTTCATATCACAGTCTCAGTGAGATTAAAGCAATGCTAATTATGGTTCAAGGTAGCACTGAAGTTACATTGAGATTAAAGTCTGTAAAGAGGCTGTTGGGTCCAATGTACCATCACGTTGCGATAATGGTGCCACAAATTTCACAGCAGAATATAATCGGGGGATTATTTGGTAGTTCTAGAACACAATTAGAAGAGAATTAAGAGTGCAGCACATTGAAAAGATTGTATCCAACTGCTGTACTCACATTCTATTATCGAACGACAGGGATGTCCAAACTATGGCCCCCTAAACCATGGGAGTTTGGCCCTTTAAGCTTAGGTGGATTCAGGGTTGTCTACCCGAAACGCTAACTCTGTTTCTCTCTCCACAGATGCTGCCTGACCTGCTGAGTGTTTCCAGCCTTTCTCCGTATTTGTGTTCAAAAGAAAATTGAAATTTTGAACGCAGCATCAGTGCTTCTTTTAAAATTTGAATGGTTACAAAAATAATTATGATTATTGTTAAACGGATTTGTTTAAACAGATTAAATCTGAGGCGTTGATTTGGAAAGGCTGCAGAGCCCAACCATGTGAGAAAACTGAATTAACACATGTTGATGTTGAACTGCTTTTACTGATGCTGACTCAGCTCTGTCAGTCAGACTAATTAGTTCCTTTAATACCATCAACAATGTCATCAATACTCACACTTGGGGTAATTTTGACATTAGACGATAGTGTAAAATTGGCGACATCGGCTCGACCACCCATTAAACGTCTCTCCTGATTGTCGTTTCCATTGACTTCAAAGAGGAGAGCTTGCTTTTTGTGATATATATTAATGATTTGGACTTGAATGTGGGGAGCTTGATCAAGAAGTTTGCAGATGATACAAAAATTGGCCGTGTGGTTGATAGTGAGGAGGAAAGCTGTAAACTGCAGAAGATATCAATGGACTGGTCAAGTGGGCAGAAAAGTGGCAAATGGAATTCAATCCAGAGAATTGTGAGGTAATGCATTTAGGGAGGGCAAACAAGGCAAGGGAATACACAATAAATGGGAGGATACTGAGAGGTGTAGAGGAACAAAGGGACCTTGAAGTGCATGTCCACAGATCCCTTAAGGTAGTAGGACAGGTAAAAAGGCTTTTGGGATCATTTCCTTTATTAGCCGAGGCATAGAATATAAGAGCAGGGAGGTTATGCTAGAGCTGTATAAAACATTGGTTAGGCCACAGCTTGAGTACTGCGTACAGTTCTGGTCACCACATTACAGGAAAGATGTTGCACTAGAGAGGGTACGGAGGAGATTTATGAGAATGTTGCCAGGGCTGGAGAATTTTAGCTATGAGAAAAGACTGGATAGGCTGGGGTTGTTTTCTTTGCAACAAAGGAGGCTGAGGGGAGATTTAATTGAGGTATATAAAATTATGACGGGACTAGATAGAGTGGATAGGGAGGACCTATTACCCTTAGCAGAGGGTTCAGTGACTAGGGGGCATAGATTTAAAGTAATTGGTAGAAGGATTAGACAGGATCTGAGAAGAAATTTTTTTCACCCAGAGGGTGGTAGAGGCAGAAACCCTCAACTCATTTAAAAAGTACTTGGATGTGCACTTGAAGTGCCGTAACCTACTGGGCTGTAGACCAAGTGCTGGAAAGTGGGATTAAGCTGGATAGCTCTTTTTCGGCCAGCACGGCCACGATGGGCCGAATGGCCTCCTACTGTGCCGTAACTTTCTATGACTCTATAAGTGGTGATAATGGGTGACCGAACTGATATCGCCTGATTTACACCATCGCCCACCGTCAAAATTACTCTTAACATATTTGAAAATAACAAAATAAGAACAAGAGTGATATTAAGATGAAACCTGATTTTCTTTTAAACAAAAACAGAAAATGTTAGAGACACCACAGCAGGTCAGGCAGCATCCGTTGAGAAAACAAGAGAAAGCTGTCCTTTAAGGCACAAAAAAACTTTCCTCAGAACTGACTTTTTTAAATGAGATTTCTCGGTTGATTCGATCAATGTTTTAAAAAAATTCTAAAATCCAAGAGGATTTACAGCTCTAACAAGCTCTATCCAGCTCTAACAGGCTCTATCCAGCTCTAACAGGCTCTATCCAGCTCTAACAGGCTCTATCCAGCTCTAACAGGCTCTATCCAGCTCTAACAGGACACCGAGGAAGATTTCCTGTTCATCACTTGGAGAGAAATTGTGAACAAGAGTCTAATTTTGCTGCAAACAAACAGGAAGCCATGACCCATTGGAGCAGCACTCCAACTCAGTGGCAACGGTGCAGATTTCTGACACCAACTCCTTTATTAGCAAACTAGTTTACCTGGAATGGCAATGACTGTATGTCTGTTGACTACTGTAGTAATAGCAGGGTGGGTGATTGAATGAGCTTTATTTATTTTCCGATTACCTTGCAGGCTTTTCTTTTGTTCTTGTAGCGAATATATAATTGTAATGAGATAAAGTGGAGTCCCTTTGTGTGGTCAGTGCGTCATTGCACTGATCATTATGGAACTGAGTCACACAGACCAGTGAGCTCTGACGAAAGGTCTTCGACCTGAAACGTTAACTCTGTTTCTTTCTCCACAGATGCTGCCTGACTTGCTGAGTATTTCCAGCATTTTCTGTTTTTATTTTAGACCAGTGAGCTACCAAGTTTGACCCCTGGTTCCTACGATTTTTGAACTTATCTCAGCTGTGGTAGCAGTTGAGATGTTACAATTAGATTCTGCACCCCTAGTACAGGGAAGAAGAAAGAAAAAGTCAGCCATGGTTTCTGCTCTTGATCGCTCTCCAGTGATCCCTGCTAGAAGTGCTCGTGTGTGTGGGCACCAGGTAAGGACAGATCATGTTTGGCTGTGATAGCCCCATAGTCTTGCTGGTACTCAGTCTCTGACCTCACACATGACGATGCCCATTTCGATGAGGCACCAGAGGGTGCTGGCACCTATGGAACCCTACTGCATGAATCAGCACCTTCAAGTCACTGCAATGCAGATTGATCACTTTGGGAGGTGCAATAAAAGCATGAATCTTACCTTTTCATCTTTAATGTTTTAAGAAAATTATGGTGTGTCTTAAAAAATAAAAACAAGTTTGAGTTTATTCAAACTGAACTTCACAGTCTGTCATGTCTTTTACTCTCGCACCTGTTTGATGGAAACATTCAAACCGTAACATTATCTACCCTTTAAAGATCAATTTGTACGCAGATGAAGTGATGTAATTCAACGGCATTATAAACATTATCACTGGACAGACAGAGATGCACAACCAGCAGAGGTGATAGTGAGAAAAATTGAAATAAAATGAACTCAAATTACTTTCAGTTTTCTTTAATTTTGACAGATAAATGACAGGAGTTAAAATGCATTTTTTCTCAGGTTCCCCAAATTAAAACAGTTGCTTTTTGTTAAAGGAAAGTCCATTCTACTTGTGAGAAAGGCCCTTGCCATACGCAGCCTTATTGTGGACATCGTGGCTTTGACATCATGGCTTTGACTGAAACGTGGTGACACTTTACCTCTTACTTTAGCCTCCCCACATGGCTATACTTTCCAGCACCTGCCCCAGCCAAACTGGTGGGGTAGTGGTGTTACACTGCACTGAAACTACAGCACAGAAACAGGCCATTCGGCCCAACTTGTCTACGCCAGCGTTTATGCTGCATACGAGCCTCCTCCCTCCCTACTTCATCTTGCCCTATCAGCATATCCTTCTATTCCTTTCTCTCTCCCGTGCTTATCTAGTTTCCCCTTAAATGTATCTATGCTATTTGCCTCAACTACTCCTTGTGGTAGCGTGTTCCACATTCTTACCACTCTTTGGGTAAAGAAGTTTCTCCTGAATTCCCTATTGGATTTATTAGTGACTATTTTCTATTTATGACCTCTAGTTTCGGACTCCCCCCACAAGTGGAAACATTTTCTCTATGTCGACCCTATCAAACCCTTTCATTACATTAAAGACCTCCATCAGGTCACCCCTCAGCCTTCTCTTTTTGAGAGAAAAGAGCCTGATAACTATTCCTGCTAACACCTCTCAGTTCTGATATCATCCTTGTGAATCTTTTTTGCACCCTCTCCAATGCCTCTATATCCTTTCTATAATATGGAGACCAGAACTGTGTACAGTACTCCAAGTGTGGTCTAAACAAGGTTCTATTCAAGTTTAACATAACTTCTCTGCTTTCCAATTCTATCCCTCGAGAAATTAACCCCAGTGCTTGTTTTCCTTTTTTACGGCCTTTTTAACCTACATCGCTACTTTTAGTGATTTGTGTATCCTAACCCCGAGATCCCTTTGCTACTCTATCCTGTTTAGACTCTTATTATCCAAATAGTACGTGGTCTCCTTATTCTTCCTACCAAAATGCACCACCTCACACTTATCTATATTAGGAACATAGGAACAGGAGTAGGCCATTTAGCCCCTCGAGCCTGTTCCACCATTCAATGAGATCATGGCTGATCTGTGACCTAACTCCATATCCCTTAGCCCCATATCCCTTAATACCTTTGGTAAACAAAAATCTATCAATCTCAGATTTAAAATTAACAATTGAGCTCGCATCAACTGCCGTTTGTGGAATAGAGTTCCAAACTTCTACCATCCTTTGCGTGTAGAAGTGTTTCCTAACTTCACTCCTGAAAGTTCTGACTCTAATTTTTAGGCTATGTCCCCTAATCCTAGACTCCGAACCAGCGGAAATAGTTTCTCTCTATTGACCCTATCAGTTCCCCTTATTATCTTGAAAACTTTTGATTAAATCACCCTTTAATCTACTAAATTCCAGAGAACACAACCCTGATTTGTGTAATCTCTCCTTGTAATTTAATCCTTGGAGTCCAGGTATCATTCCAGTAAATCTACGCTGCACTCCCTCCAAGACCTAAGGTGCGGTGCCTAGAACTGAACACGGTACTCCAGATGTGGTCTAACCAGGGCTTTGTAATTAAAATTCATTTGCCAATGGCATGCCGATTCTGCAAGTTAATTTAAGCCCTCTTGCACTTTGACCGCATTCTTCCTTTGCATTAATTACACCGCCCAATTTGGTGTCGTCCGCTAATTTTGAAATTGTACTTCCGATTCCCGAATCCAAATCATTAATGTAAATTGTGTGGTTCTTATTACCAAATCATAGTGAGGTCTGTCCCCCTACTCCTCTGGCGCTTTCTCCTCCTTTGAACACCTCACCTTGTTCCACCCCTCACACCGCTCCTTTAAAATTGCCGTTCTCTATCACCCTCTCAAGCCGTATCCCAAGTATCTCCCGAAATATTCCCTCTTCTTTCCTTCCTCAGCCTTTGCACTGAACAACTCATCATCTTTGGTGATTTCAATCTCCATCTCAACTTCCCTTGCCCTATCTCCTCTGATTTCACTGCCCTCCTGTCCTCTCTAAATCTCTCCCTCTACATAAATTCTTGTACCCATATTTACAGGCTCTCCTTCGGCCTTGTCTTTTCACATGGTGTCTCTACTCCCATGGTCTTGATCACGGACAACGCCATCTCCGACACTTCCTTGTATCCCTCAACACCTACATTTCCCTACCCTCTTCAACACCACAGCGTGGGAAAGCGGGCCTTCCATTCACCACAAAACTTCTACAGCTGTTAATCTGCTCAACCACTCCCTCATCTCCACCTTTGATGCCCTTGTCCCCAGTAAAACCCCATCTCTCTTCCATCCATCATTCCCCCCAGTATGGCCCCTATCTTCACTCCCTGAAGTTCAAGGGGTGCAGACTTGAGTGTATCTGGCACACAACTGGTTTAGTCATTATTAGTAGATTTGGCTGGATCACATCAAGTGCTATCGGACCTCACTCTCCTCTGCCAAAACTGCCCACTACTCCTGAACCATGCTGGAGAGCAAAGATAAACTCTGGCTGCTTTTCTCCAATGCAAACTGTCTCCTTAAACTCTGCTCCCTTCACTCTCACTCCAACAACAAGTGCGAGGAGCTCATGGACTTCTTTGTAACTAAGATCGAGACATCTAATAAGCTGCCTCTGCTGCTTCTCCCTTTACCCATTGCCCACCAAGCCAATCTCTCCCCAGACTCACCCCTGCCCTAGGCCTGATCCTGCACCTTTCTCTAGTTTCTCTCCTATCTTCCCTTGCGCCCTCTACAAGCTCATCAGGTCCATGAGACACACCTCCTGCTCCCTTTAACCCTATTTCCACTAAACTGCTTACCACACAACTTCCCTTCCTGGCTCCCATGCCAACTGACATTATAAATGGCTCCCTCTCCTCAGGTACTGTCCCCCTCCCTTTCAAAAGCTTTGTCATGACCCTGCTTCCAAAAAATCCACCCTTGACCCCTCTGTCCTTGCAAACTACTGCCCCATCTCCAACCTCCCTTTCCTCTCCAGAGTCCTTGAATGTGTTGTCACCTCCCAAAACCATGCTCATCTTTCCCACAACTCCATGTTTGAATCTCTCCAATCAGATTTCCGCCCCTGCCACAGCACTGACATCGTCTGTGATTGTGACCGTGATGATTTTCCCTCCTCAATCTCTCTACAGCCTTTGACAACGTTGACCTCCTCTAGTGCCTCTCCTAAGTTGTCCAGCTCAGTGAGACTGCCCTCGCTCGGTTCCACTCTTAAGTTCCCAACTGTAGCCACAGCATCTGCACCAATGGCTTCTCTTCCAGGCCCGACACTGTTACCTCTGAGGTCCCCCAAGGATCAATCCTTGGCTCCCGCTCGTCCTCGTCTACATCTTGCTGCCCTTTGGCGACATCATCCGTTTCTATCTGTACGCTGATGACACCCAGCTTTACCTCTCTGCCACCTTTCTTGATCCCCTCGCTTCCTCTGTGCTGTCTCATTGCTTGTCCAACATGCAGTCTTGGATGACCCGGCATTGCCTCCCAGTTAAATATTGGGAAGACTGCAGCCATCATTATCAGCACCGCTACAAATTCCGTACCCTTCCCACCAATTCTATTCCCTTCCCCGGCCACTGTCTCGGGCTGAACCAGATTGCACATGACATCACTGTCCTATTCAACCCCAAACTGAGCTTCTGACCCCATATGCTCTCCATTAAAAAAAACGCCTATTTCCACCATCGTGACATTCCCTGCCTCCGCCCCCACCTCAGCCCATCTGCTGCTGAAACTCTCATCCATGCTTTTGTCACCTCCAGACTCGACTATTCCAATGCTCTCCTGGATGGTCTCCCTTCCTCCATGCTCTGCCAATTTCAGCTCATCCAAAACTCTGCTTCCCCTATCCTATCCCACATCAAGTCCCGCTCACCCATCACACCTGTCCTTGCTGACCTACATTGGCTCTTCATCCCCCAATGCCTCCAATTTAAAATTCTCATTCTTATGTTTAAATCCTTTATGTCCTTTCCCTTCCCTCTAGATGTAACCTTTACAATCCCCACACCTCTCTCTGGCCTCTTGTGCATTCTCCCCTCCCTTCGTGTCATCATTGGCGGCCGTGCCTTCAGTCGTCTGGGCCCCAGATGCTGGAATTCCCTCCCTAAAACCCTCTGCCTCTCCAGCTCCCTCTCCTCCTTTAACAGCCTCCTTAAAACCCATGTTTTTGACCAAACATTTGGTCGCCCTTCCTAATATCTCCTTCTTTGGCTCAGCATCCATTTTTGTCTGATTATGCCTCTGCGAAGCAGCTTGGGACATTTTTCTACATTAAAGATGCAATATAAATGCAAGTTATTGTTGTTGTCAAGATTTTTTAATTTGCGTTTTATTTTGAAGTGTAGATTTAAACTGGAGCAACGGGGGCTTAGGCATTTAGTATGCAAAATACAAATAGAAAGTTTTGGAAATAAGAAATTGCAGAAAAGGTTTCCCCTGAAAAAAACAGATTCACGACAGACTTCCTTGGATGAAGATGTAGGTGACAGGTCCATCTCTGGTAGACCATCAATGAGCTAACTGAGGATCAGCATTTTTCCCTGCCCTGGAAATGGACTGTAATTGGAATGTAACTTGAAGGCAAGTGCCAGCCGAGACTTCAAATCAGACTGCACTGAGCTTTAAAGTTACATTCCAGCACCAGAAAATATGCTGCTTCTCACTCAGCTCAGGGGCAGCTGGCCAATTAAAAAAAAGGTTTATCGGACATGTCATCCAACCAGTTTCCAGATAACAGACTCAATATGAGAAGTCTCCATGAGGCTTCATTTTTACTTTAGATTAAAACACTCTTCGCCCCAGAGTACTATTCCCTTGCGAGGTGAACTACATTGATGGACTAGTTATATTTAGACAAGCTATGGTTGGCGCTACAATGGTTAATGAGTTTACCCTGCTTGACGTGAATCTGTTGATTGTCTACATGGGCAAGACATTTTTCTTTTATTGTTGACAACCATCGGGCATCGAGTACAGTCTAACATACATTTTGCAGTGATCACAATTTTTCTGTCAAGGCAAACTTTTTAAAAAATACTAGGCCCCAGCTGAAGGCCTACTATAACCAGCAGAGAAATCAAAATCTTGATCAGATGAACCCATAATGAGAAGCAATCTGTCAGTCCCTACAAGATTGTTATGATGATTGTCACAGTACGAAGCAGCTGGGTGATCTTGCCTTTTAATCTCTGGCTTTAATGTCATTTTTTTTTAAGATTATGTAACAGATGATTTCAATTAGCAGAGCTGTTGCTGTGGGTTATTATATTGTTTAGACCATGCACTTCAATCAGCTGCATGCTGTCTGACATTCTTTGATGTTGTGTGTGGAATTTTCCTCGACTGATCTTTACCAAAACACAGCTGAGCTTTGAAAAGGCAGCATTGGTTTTGTTCCCCCCAACACCTGAAGCAGCCTTCCTTGATCTATCATCGCTTATCTCAGCAAAAATGATCAGGAAAGCTGACGGACTGTCATAAAGATCGAAATGGGTCACCTCAGTGGAAGGGAGCCTGAAACCCACCCTTGTCTGGTCTGATCGACACGTGACTCCAGTCACCATCCCCTGGAATGTGCTGTCCCACCGTCAGGATAGATCCACCAGAGTGGTATATAATTGGGTGGGAGTGACCTATGGAGGCCTCAACGTTGACCCTGGACCCCATGAAGCTTCATGGCTTTAGGTCAAATAAGGTCAAGGAAATCTCCTGCTGAACACCACCCAACTGGCGAATCAGTACTCCTCCATGTTGAAGATCACTCAGAGGAAGCACCGAGGGAAGCAAGGGCACACAATGGACATTGGAAGAAAGTGTGACATTTAGAGGAAGTGCATACTGTAGTGTGTGTGTATATCATATCAAACACACAAATCTCAGTGTCAATCTTAAAAAAACCAATCCTTTCCCACTGGATACAATGAAGTATCCCCAGTAATGGAGAATATACTCAAATTAGATCCATGATCTGTCTCCAAGCAATTAATTTCAAATTGAACTTGGGATATGCCTGTACTGCAATAAGACTTTGTGGGCCTATTAAAGAGGAACACTCACAGCGACATCTTAGCAACAGAATAGTAGCTTCTGTGTAACACGATATGATGGTCCTTTCCTTGTAAAACAGCAGATCTTCTAACTTACCATAAGCAACACCATAGAAGATCTACTGGTGATAAAAATAATACTTTTTTTTATTCATTCATGGGATGTGGGCGTCGCTGGCAAGGCCAGCATTTATTGCCCATCCATAATTGCCCTTGAGAAGGTGGTGGTGAGCCGCCTTCTTGAACCGCTGCAGTCCGTGTGGTGAAGGTTCTCCCACAGTGATGTTAGGAAGGGAGTTCCAGGATTTTGACCCAGCGACGATGAAGGAACAGCGATATATTTCCAAGTCGGGATGGTGTGTGACTTGGAGGGGAACGTGCAGGTGGTGCTGTTCCCATGTGCCTGCTGCTCTTGTCCTTATAGGTGGTAGAGGTCGCGGGTTTGGGAGGTGCTGTCAAAGAAGCCTTGGCAAGTTGCTGCAGTGCATTCTGTGGATGGTATACACTGCAGCCACAATGCGCCGGTGGTGAAGGGAGTGAATGTTTAGGGTGGTGGATGGGTTGCCAATCAAGCGGGCTGCTTTGTCTTGGATGGTGTCGAGCTTCTTGAGTGTTGTTGGAGCTGCACTCATCCAGGCAAGTGGAGAGTATTCCATCACACTCCTGATTTGTGCCTTGTAGATGGTGGAAAGGCTTTGGGGAGTCAGGAGGTGAGTCACTCGCCGCAGAATACCCAGCCTCAGACCTGCTCTTGTAGCCACAATATTTATATGGCTGGTCCAGTTAAGTTTCTGGTCAATGGTGACCCCCAGGATGTTGATGGTGGGGAATTCGGCGATGGTTACGCCATTGAATGTCAAGGGGAGGTGGTTAGATTCTCTCTTGTTGGAGATGGTCATTGCCTGGCACTTGTCTGGCGCGAATATTACTTGCCACTTCTCAGCCCAAGCCTGGATGTTGTCCAGGTCTTGCTGCATGCGGGCATGGACTACTTCATTATTTGAGGGGTTGCGAATGGAACTGAACACTGTGCAATCATCAGCGAACATCCCCATTTCTGACATTATGATGGAGGGAAGGTCATTGATGAAGCAGCTGAAGATGGTTGGGCCTAGGACACTGCCCTGAGGAACTCCTGCAGCAATGTCCTGGGACTGAGATGATTGGCCTCCAACAACCACTACCATCTTCCTTTGTGCTTGGTATAACTCCAGCCATTGGAGAGTTTTCCCTCTGATTCCTATTGACTTCAATTTTACTAGGGCTCCTTGGTGCCTCACTCGGTCAAATGCTGCCTTGATGTCAAGGGCAGTTACTCTCACCTCACCTCTGGAATTCAGCTCTTTTGTCCAAGTTTGGACCAAGGCTGTAATGAGGTCTGAAGCCGAGTGGTCCTGGCGGAGCCCAAACTGAGCATCGGTGAGCAGGTTATTGGTGAGTAAGTGCCGCTTGATTGCACTGTCGACGACACCTTCCATCACTTTGCTGATGATTGGCTGGATTGGATTTGTCCTGCTTTTTGTGGACAGGACATACCTGGGCAATTTTCCACATTGTCGGGTAGATGCCAGTGTTGTAGCTGTACTGGAACAGTTTGGCTAGAGGCGCAGCTAGTTCTGGAGCACAAGTCTTCAGCACTACATCCGGGATGTTGTCGGGGCCCATCGCCTTTGTTGTATCCAATGCGCTCAGCTGTTTCTTGATATCCCGTGGAGTGAATCGAATTGGCTGAAGACTGGCTTTTGTGATGGTGGGGATATCGGGAGGAGGCCGAGATGGATCATCCACTCGGCACTTCTGGCTGAAGATGGTTGCAAACGCTTCAGCCTTGTCTTTTGCTCTCACGTGCTGGGCTCTGCCATCATTGAGGATGGGGATGTTTACAGAGCCTCCTCCTCCCGTTAGTTGTTTAATTGTCCACCACCATTCACGACTGGATATGGCAGGACTGCAGAGCTTTGATCTGATCCATTGGTTGCGGAACGGAGACTGTGCCAGCAAACAAACAGATTAACTGATTAACCATCTCCTGATGCTTGTGAGCCATTGCTGATGCTGAATGGCTGCTGTGTTCGCATAATAGTGACTGTTCTCCGAAAGAAATTGTATTACAAACAGACAAAATTCGAGGGCAGGAAAAGGCGAGCTGGCCCATCAAGCCTGCCCCAGACTGGGAGCATCAAGTCTAAATGCCTCCTCCCCCCCGCCTCCCCTCCCCCCTCCCACGCAGCCATGTAATCTCCTGGCAGCGGCAAAAAAAGAGGAAAAAAACAGCGCCAATAAGGAAAAAAATACTCTGTAAAATTCCCCTCCGACCCCCTCAGGCGATCGAAACCAGTTGAGGAGATCACATGGTCTAAGTTTTATCTGTTAATCCACTCACTTTCTATCTGATGCGATCTCTTCGAGTCAAGAACTGGTCCAGCCTCCCTCTTGCACATTGTGCAAGTATTTTGAGAATGCTTCAGCAACATGCTGGGAGGATGTAACAGTGCTCTCCCCTTTGTCAGATGGACTGGATACTGTGCCTTTTCCACGGATCCCGATGTGCACTTCTCCAATCTTTCCAGTGGCAGAATTGACGATCACTCTGGTAAGACGAGGTCCATAACAAATTAAGAAGCTGGTTTATTCTGCAGAATGCATGTGACTGAACAAAAGTGGCAAGTCCTGACTTTTTAAAACTTCCCTTACAATGCTTCCCAAAACACAACAAAAACATGCTGCACTATCCTGTATAGCGGACGGGATATTCCATTTTTTTTCACTTCCTTTCACGTCAGCCACTGGCAAAACCGACTGAACTTGGCATTTCTTTTCACTCCTTTTTGTTAATTCTATCTCCAACAAGTGGAATCTCACCAGATCACCCTGTCAACTACCCCTACCGACTTCAAATGAACCTCAACTCGATTAGAGGTGAACGATCACTGAAATATCCAAACTAACTTTCATTGTCTGAGGCATGCTGGTTCAGACACCCTGACTGAATCCTAATCTATCTCTACCAGCCCTGCTACCCTGTGAATTTAACGGTTTGAGAGCTATGTTTAACTCCATAATGGTATTTTTAACATATTACACTGAGGTGCCCCTCTGTGCCAGCCGAGTCTGAAATCCAGAAGCATGATAGCCAGCGAGGAGAAATTTTTATTTTACTTTTCATCAGTACCCATTGCAAATGGGTGGTCTTTCAACTGGGCTCAGGCACTCCATCTGCATTTTAGGGAGGCCCCCTAATTTGAATATTTTTCAGGGCTATATTCGGCCTTGCACACAGTTTGTGAGCAGCCTCCCAAAGCCCTTCGGGTTGGGTGGCACCATTGGGTTGTTCTGAATCCATCAGTCATGTTGAAGGCCTCACATTATTGGCCCATAAATTTTATTCACCAAAATGCAATAGAGACCTGAGATTGCTGTAAATGCAGTGGGGCCTCAGTTACTGACACTCCTGTCATCATTCCAATCTATCTCATTCACCTTATCGCACCCTCTCATTCATCTTACAATCTATCTCATTCACCTTATCGCACCCTCTCATTAATCTTACAATCTATCTCATTCACCTTATCGCACCCTCTCATTCATCTTACAATCTATCTCATTCACCTTATCACACCCTCTCATTCATCTTACAATCTATCTCATTCACCTTATCGCACCCTCTCATTCATCTTACAATCTATCTCATTCACCTTATCACACCCTCTCATTCATCTTACAATCTATCTCATTCACCTAATCGCACCCTCTCATTCATCTTACAATCTATCTCATTCACTTCATCGCACCCTCTCATTCATCTTACAATCTATCTCATTCACCTTATCGCACCCTCTCATTCATCTTACAATCTATCTCATTCACCTAATCGCACCCTCTCATTAATCTTACAATCTATCTCATTCACCTTATCGCACCCTCTCATTAATCTTACAATCTATCTCATTCACCTTATCGCACCCTCTCATTAATCTTACAATCTATCTCATTCACCTTATCGCACCCTCTCATTCATCTTACAATCTATCTCATTCATCTTATCACACCCTCTCATTCATCTTACAATCTATCTCATTCACCTTATCGCACCCTCTCATTAATCTTACAATCTATCTCATTCACCGAATCGCACCCTCTCATTCATCTTACAATCTATCTCATTCATCTTATCACACCCTCTCATTCATCTTACAATCTATCTCATTCACCGAATCGCACCCTCTCATTCATCTTACAATCTATCTCATTCACCTTATCACACCCTCTCATTCATCTTACAATCTATCTCATTCACCTTATCGCACCCTCTCATTCATCTTACAATCTATCTCATTCACCTTATCGCACCCTCTCATTCATCTTACAATCTATCTCATTCACCTAATCACACCCTCTCATTCATCTTACAATCTATCTCATTCACCTTATCGCACCCTCTCATTCATCTTACAATCTATCTCATTCACTTCATCGCACCCTCTCATTCATCTTACAATCTATCTCATTCACCTTATCACACCCTCTCATTCATCTTGCAATCGATCTCATTCACCTTATCACACCCTCTCATTCATCTTACAATCTATCTCATTCACCTTATCACACCCTCTCATTCATCTTACAATCTATCTCATTCACCTTATCACACCCTCTCATTCATCTTACAATCGATCTCATTCACCTTATCACACCCTCTCATTCATCTTACAATCTATCTCATTCACCTTATCACACCCTCTCATTCATCTTACAATCTATCTCATTCACCTTATCGCACCCTCTCATTCATCTTACAATCTATCTCATTCACCTTATCGCACCCTCTCATTCATCTTACAATCTATCTCATTCACCTTATCGCACCCTCTCATTCATCTTACAATCTATCTCATTCACCTTATCGCACCCTCTCATTCATCTTACAATCTATCTCATTCACCTTATCGCACCCTCTCATTCATCTTACAATCTATCTCATTCACCTTATCACAACCTCTCATTCTCCTTACAATCTATCTCATTCACCTTATCACACCCTCTCATTCATCTTACAATCTATCTCATTCACCTTATCGCACCCTCTCATTCATCTTACAATCTATCTCATTCACCTTATCGCACCCTCTCATTCATCTTACAATCTATCTCATTCACCTTATCGCACCCTCTCATTCATCTTACAATCTATCTCATTCACCTTATCACACCCTCTCAATCATCTTCCAATCTATCTCATTCACCTTATCGCACCCTCTCATTCATCTTACAATCTATCTCATTCACCTTATCACACCCTCTCAATCATCTTACAATCTATCTCATTCACCTAATCACACCCTCTCATTCATCTTACAATCCTTCTCATTCACCTTATCACAACCTCTCATTCTCCTTACAATCTATCTCATTCACCTAATCACACCCTCTCATTCATCTTACAATCTATCTCATTCACCTTATCACACCCTCTCATTCACCTTACAATCTATCTCATTCACCTAATCACACCCTCTCATTCATCTTACAATCCTTCTCATTCACCTTATCACAACCTCTCATTCTCCTTACAATCTATCTCATTCACCTAATCACACCCTCTCATTCTCCTTACAATCTATCTCATTCACCTTATCACACCCTCTCATTCATCTTACAATCTATCTCATTCACCTTATCACACCCTCTCATTCACCTTACAATGCTATCTCATTCACCTTATCACACCCTCTCATTCATCTTACAATCTATCTCATTCACCTTATCACACCCTCTCATTCATCTTACAATCTATCTCATTCACCTAATCGCACCCTCTCATTCATCTTACAATCTATCTCATTCACTTCATCGCACCCTCTCATTCATCTTACAATCTATCTCATTCACTTCATCGCACCCTCTCATTAATCTTACAATCTATCTCATTCACCTTATCGCACCCTCTCATTCATCTTACAATCTATCTCATTCACCTTATCACACCCTCTCATTCATCTTACAATCTATCTCATTCACTTCATCGCACCCTCTCATTCATAGAATCATAGAAGTTACAACATGGAAACAGGCCCTTCGGCCCAACATGTCCATGTCGCCCAGTTTATACCACTAAGCTAGTCCCAATTGCCTGCACTTGGCCCATATCCCTCGATACCCATCTTACCCATGTAACTGTCCAAATGCTTTTTAAAAGACAAAATTGTACCCGCCTCTACTACTGCCTCTGGCAGCTCGTTCCAGACACTCACCACCCTTTGAGTGAAAAAATTGCCCCTCTGGATCCTTTTGTATCTCTCCCCTCTCACCTTAAATCTGTGCCCCCTCGTTATAGACTCCCCTACCTTTGGGAAAAGATTTTGACTATCGACCTTGTCTATGCCCCTCATTATTTTATAGACTTCTATAAGATCACCCCTTAACCTCCTACTCTCCAGGGAAAAAAGTCCCAGTCTGTCTAACCTCTCCCTGTAAGTCAAACCATCAAGTCCCGGTAGCATCCTAGTAAATCTTTTCTGCACTCTTTCTAGTTTAATAATATCCTTTCTATAATAGGGTGACCAGAACTGTACACAGCACTCCAAGTGTGGCCTCACCAATGCCCTGTACAACTTCAACAAGACATCCCAACTCCTGCATTCAATGTTCTGACCAATGAAACCAAGCATGCTGAATGCCTTCTTCACCACCCTATCCACCTGTGACTCCACTTTCAAGGAGCTATGAATCTGTACTCCTAGATCTCTTTGTTCTATAATCTCCCCAACGCCCTACCATTAACGGAGTAGGTCCTGGCCCGATTCGATCGACCAAAATGCATCACCTCACATTTATCTAAATTAAACTCCATCTGCCATTCATCGGCCCACTGGCCCAATTTATCAAGATCCCGTTGCAATCCCAGATAACCTTCTTCACTGTCCACAATGCCACCAATCTTGGTGTCATCTGCAAACTTACTAACCATGCCTCCTAAATTCTCATCCAAATCATTCATATAAATAACAAATAACAGCGGACCCAGCACCGATCCCTGAGGCACACCGCTGGACACAGGCATCCAGTTTGAAAAACAACCCTCGACAACCACCCTCTGTCTTCTGTCGTCAAGCCAATTTTGTATCCAATTGGCTACCTCACCTTGGATCCCATGAGATTTAACCTTATGTAACAACCTACCATGCGGTACCTTGTCAAATGCTTTGCTGAAGTCCATGTAGACCACGTCTACTGCACAGCCCTCATCTATCTTCTTGGTTACCCCTTCAAAAAACTCAATCAAATTCGTGAGACATGATTTTCCTCTCACAAAACCATGCTGACTGTTCCTAATTAGTCCCTGCCTCTCCAAATGCCTGTAGATCCTGTCCCTCAGAATACCCTCTAACAACTTACCCACTACAGATGTCAGGCTCACTGGTCTGTAGTTCCCAGGCTTTTCCCTGCCGCCCTTCTTAAACAAAGGCACAACATTTGCTACCCTCCAATCTTCAGGCACCTCACCTGTAGCGGTGGATGATTCAAATATCTCTGCTAGGGGACCCGCAATTTCCTCCCAAACCTCCCATAACGTCCTGGGATACATTTCATCAGGTCCCGGAGATTTATCTACCTTACAATCTATCTCATTCACCTTATCGCACCCTCTCATTCATCTTACAATCTATCTCATTCACTTCATCGCACCCTCTCATTAATCTTACAATCTATCTCATTCACCTTATCACACCCTCTCATTCATCTTACAATCTATCTCATTCACCTTATCGCACCCTCTCATTAATCTTACAATCTATCTCATTCACCTTATCGCACCCTCTCATTAATCTTACAATCTATCTCATTCACCTTATCACACCCTCTCATTCATCTTACAATCTATCTCATTCACCTAATCACACCCTCTCATTCATCTTACAATCTATCTCATTCATCTTATCACACCCTCTCATTCATCTTACAATCTATCTCATTCACCTTATCGCACCCTCTCATTAATCTTACAATCTATCTCATTCACCTTATCACACCCTCTCATTAATCTTACAATCTATCTCATTCACCTTATCACACCCTCTCATTCATCTTACAATCTATCTCATTCATCTTATCGCACCCTCTCATTAATCTTACAATCTATCTCATTCACCTTATCGCACCCTCTCATAAATCTTACAATCTATCTCATTCACCTTATCGCACCCTCTCATTCATCTTACAATCTATCTCATTCACCTTATCACACCCTCTCATTCATCTTACAATCTATCTCATTCACCTAATCACACCCTCTCATTCATCTTACAATCTATCTCATTCACCTTATCGCACCCTCTCATTCATCTTACAATCTATCTCATTCATCTTATCACACCCTCTCATTCATCTTACAATCTATCTCATTCACCTTATCACACCCTCTCATTAATCTTACAATCTATCTCATTCACCTAATCACACCCTCTCATTCATCTTACAATCTATCTCATTCATCTTATCGCACCCTCTCAATAATCTTACAATCTATCTCATTCACCTAATCACACCCTCTCATTCATCTTACAATCTATCTCATTCATCTTATCACACCCTCTCATTCATCTTACAATCTATCTCATTCACCTTATCACACCCTCTCATTCATCTTACAATCTATCTCATTCACTTCATCGCACCCTCTCAATAATCTTACAATCTATCTCATTCACCTTATCACACCCTCTCATTAATCTTACAATCTATCTCATTCACCTAATCACACCCTCTCATTCATCTTACAATCTATCTCATTCATCTTATCGCACCCTCTCAATAATCTTACAATCTATCTCATTCACCTTATCGCACCCTCTCATTCATCTTACAATCTATCTCATTCACCTTATCGCACCCTCTCATTCATCTTACAATCTATCTCATTCACCTTATCACACCCTCTCATTCATCTTACAATCTATCTCATTCATCTTATCACACCCTCTCATTCATCTTACAATCTATCTCATTCACCTAATCGCACCCTCTCATTAGTCTTACAATCTATCTCATTCACTTCATCGCACCCTCTCATTAATCTTACAATCTATCTCATTCACCTTATCGCACCCTCTCATTCATCTTACAATCTATCTCATTCACTTCATCGCACCCTCTCATTCATCTTACAATCTATCTCATTCACCTTATCACACCCTCTCATTAATCTTACAATCTATCTCATTCACCTTATCACACCCTCTCATTAATCTTACAATCTATCTCATTCACCTTATCACACCCTCTCATTCATCTTACAATCTATCTCATTCACCTTATCGCACCCTCTCATTCATCTTACAATCTATCTCATTCACCTTATCGCACCCTCTCATTCATCTTACAATCTATCTCATTCACCTTATCACACCCTCTCATTAATCTTACAATCTATCTCATTCACCTTATCACACCCTCTCATTCATCTCACAATCTATCTCATTCACCTTATCACACCCTCTCATTCATCTTACAATCTATCTCATTCACCTTATCGCACCCTCTCATTCATCTTCCAATCTATCTCATTCACCTTATCACACCCTCTCATTCATCTTACAATCTATCTCATTCACTTCATCGCACCCTCTCATTCATCTTACAATCTATCTCATTCACCTTATCACACCCTCTCATTCATCTTACAATCTATCTCATTCACCTTATCACACCCTCTCATTAATCTTACAATCTATCTCATTCACCTTATCACACCCTCTCATTCATCTTACAATCTATCTCATTCACCTTATCACACCCTCTCATTCATCTTACAATCTATCTCATTCACCTTATCACACCCTCTCATTCATCTTACAATCTATCTCATTCACCTTATCACACCCTCTCATTCATCTTACAATCAATCTCATTCACCTTATCACACCCTCTCATTCATCTTACAATCTATCTCATTCACCTTATCACACCCTCTCATTAATCTTACAATCTATCTCATTCACCTTATCGCACCCTCTCATTCATCTTACAATCTATCTCATTCACCTTATCACACCCTCTCATTAATCTTACAATCTATCTCATTCACCTTATCACACCCTCTCATTCATCTTACAATCTATCTCATTCACCTTATCGCACCCTCTCATTCATCTTACAATCTATCTCATTCACCTTATCACACCCTCTCATTCATCTTACAATCTGTCTCATTCACCTTATCACACCCTCTCATTCATCTTGCAATCTATCTCATTCACCTTATCACACCCTCTCATTCATCTTACAATCTATCTCATTCACCTTATCACACCCTCTCATTCATCTTACAATCTATCTCATTCACCTTATCATACCCTCTCATTCATCTTACAATCTATCTCATTCACCTTATCACACCCTCTCATTCATCTTACAATCTATCTCATTCACCTTATCACACCCTCTCATTCATCTTACAATCTATCTCATTCACCTTATCACACCCTCTCATTCATCTTACAATCTATCTCATTCACCTTATCATACCCTCTCATTCATTTTACAATCTATCTCATTCACCTTATCGCACCCTCTCATTCATCTTACAATCTATCTCATTCACCTTATCACACCCTCTCAATCATCTTACAATCTATCTCATTCACTTCATCGCACCCTCTCATTCATCTTACAATCTATCTCATTCATCTTATCACACCCTCTCAATCATCTTACAATCTATCTCATTCACTTCATCGCACCCTCTCATTCATCTTACAATCTATCTCATTCATCTTATCACACCCTCTCAATCATCTTACAATCTATCTCATTCACCTTATCACACCCTCTCATTCATCTTACAATCTATCTCATTCACCTTATCACACCCTCTCATTCATCTTACAATCTATCTCATTCACCTTATCACACCCTCTCATTCATCTTACAATCTATCTCATTCACCTTATCATACCCTCTCATTCATCTTACAATCTATCTCATTCACCTTATCACACCCTCTCATTCATCTTACAATCTATCTCATTCACCTTATCACACCCTCTCATTCATCTTACAATCTATCTCATTCACCTTATCACACCCTCTCATTCATCTTACAATCTATCTCATTCACCTTATCACACCCTCTCATTCATCTTACAATCTATCTCATTCACCTAATCACACCCTCTCATTCATCTTACAATCTATCTCATTCACCTTATCGCACCCTCTCATTCATCTTACAATCTATCTCATTCACCTAATCACACCCTCTCATTCATCTTACAATCCTTCTCATTCACCTTATCACACCCTCTCATTCACCTTACAATGCTATCTCATTCACCTTATCACACCCTCTCATTCATCTTACAATCTATCTCATTCACCTTATCACACCCTCTCATTCACCTTACAATCTATCTCATTCACCTTACCACACCCTCTCATTAATCTTACAATCTATCTCATTCACCTTATCACACCCTCTCATTCATCTTACAATCTATCTCATTCACCTTATCGCACCCTCTCATTCATCTTACAATCTATCTCATTCACCTTATCACACCCTCTCATTCATCTTACAATCTATCTCATTCACCTTATCGCACCCTCTCATTAATCTTACAATCTATCTCATTCACTTCATCGCACCCTCTCATTCATCTTACAATCTATCTCATTCACCTTATCACACCCTCTCATTCATCTTACAATCTATCTCATTCACCTTATCACACCCTCTCATTCATCTTACAATCTATCTCATTCACTTCATCGCACCCTCTCATTCATCTTACAATCTATCTCATTCACCTTATCGCACCCTCTCATTCATCTTACAATCTATCTCATTCACCTTATCACACCCTCTCATTCATCTTACAATCTATCTCATTCACTTCATCGCACCCTCTCATTCATCTTACAATCTATCTCATTCACCTTATCACACCCTCTCATTCATCTTACAATCTATCTCATTCACCTTATCACACCCTCTCATTCATCTTACAATCTATCTCATTCACCTAATTGCACCCTCTCATTCACCTTACAATCTATCTCATTCACCTGATCACACCCTCTCATTCATCTTACAATCTATCTCATTCACCTTATCACACCCTCTCATTCATCTTACAATCTATCTCATTCACTTCATCGCACCCTCTCATTCATCTTACAATCTATCTCATTCACCTTATCACACCCTCTCATTCATCTTACAATCTATCTCATTCACCTTATCACACCCTCTCATTCATCTTACAATCTATCTCATTCACCTAATTGCACCCTCTCATTCACCTTACAATCTATCTCATTCACCTGATCACACCCTCTCATTCATCTTACAATCTATCTCATTCACCTTATCGCACCCTCTCATTCATCTTACAATCTATCTCATTCACTTCATCGCACCCTCTCATTCATCTTACAATCTATCTCATTCACCTTATCACACCCTCTCATTCATCTTACAATCTATCTCATTCACCTTATCACACCCTCTCATTCATCTTACAATCTATCTCATTCACCTTATCGCACCCTCTCATTCTCCTTACAATCTATCTCATTAACCTAATCGCACCCTCTCATTCTCCTTACAATCTATCTCATTCACCTTATCACACCCTCTCATTCACCTTACAATGCTATCTCATTCACCTTATCGCACCCTCTCATTCTCCTTACAATCTATCTCATTCACCTTATCGCACCCTCTCATTCTCCTTACAATCTATCTCATTCACCTTATCACACCCTCTCAGTGACAGTGTGGATACAAAATTGGCTAGGGGTCAGAAAGCAGAGAGTAATGGTGAATGGTTGTTTTTCAGACTGGAGTTAACTATACAGTGGTGTTCCCCAGGGGTCAGTATTAGGACCACTGCTCTTTTTGAAACATATTAATGTCCTGGACTTGGGTATATGTTATAGTTTCAAAGTTTGCAGATGACATGAAACTCAGAAATGTAGTAAATAATACGGAAGATAGTAACTGACTTCAAGAGGACATAGGCAGTCTGGTGAAATGGGCAGATGAAATTTAATGCAGAGAAGTGAGAAGTGATGCATTTTGGTGGGAAGAATGAGGAGAGGCAATATAAACTAAAACCAATTTTAAAGGGGATGCAGGAACAGAGAGACCTGGGGGTTCACATACACAAATCTTTGAAGGTAGCAGGACAAGTTGAGAAGGCTGTTTAAGAAAACATTTGGGATCCTGGGCTTTATTAATAGAAGCATAAAGTACAAAAGCAAGGAAGTTATGCTAAACCTTTATAAAACACAGGTTAGGCCTCAGCTGGAGTATTGTGTTCAATTCTGGGCACCACACTTTAGGAAGGATGTCAAGGCTTCAGAGAGGGTACAGAAGAGATTTACTAGAATGGTGCCAAGGATGAGGGACTTTAGTTATGTGGAGAGACTGGAGAAGCTGGATTTAGTAACCAGAGGACACAGATGTAAGGTGATTGGCAAAAGATCCATAGGAAAAAAAAATTTATGCAGGGAGTTGTATTGATCTGAAAAGGTGGTGAAAGCAGATTCAATAGTAACTTTCATAAAGGAATTGGATAAATACTTGAAGGGAAAAAATTTCCACAGTTATGGGGAAAGAGCAGAGGAATGGGACTAATTGAATAGCTCGATCAAAGAGCTGGCACAGGCACGATAGGCCGAATTGCCTCCTCCTGTTCTGTACCTACTATGATACCATGAACACTCATTCACCTTACAACACTCATTCATCTTACAACACCCTCATTCACATTACAACACTCTCTCATTCACATTACAACACTCTCTCATTCACCTTACAACATTCCCCCATTCACATTACAACACTCTCTCATTCACCTGACAACACTCTCTCATTCACCTTACAACACTCTCTCATTCACCTTACAACACTCTCTCATTCACATTACAACACTCTCTCATTCACCTTACAACATTCCCCCATTCACATTACAACACTCTCTCATTCACCTGACAACACTCTCTCATTAACCTTACAACACTCTCTCATTCACCTTACAACACACTCTCTTTCACCTTACAACATTCTCTCATTCACGTTACAACATTCTCTCATTCACCTGACAACACTCTCTCATTCACATTACAACACTCTCTCATTCACCTTACAACACACTTTCATTCACCTTACAACATTCTCTCATTCTCCTTACAACACTCCCTCATTCACCTTACAACACTCTCATTCACCTTACATCACTCTCTCATTCACCTGACTATCGTGGATAGCACGTTCAGTGGGGTGGTCACACCGCAGGTAAAGATTACGCAGGCAGAAAGGAAATGGGTGACCGCCAGGCAGAGTAAAAGGACTAGGCAGGTAGAGCAGGAGTCTCCTGGGGCCATCTCCCTCTCAAACAGATATTCTGCTTTGGATGCTGTTGGGGGAGATGGCTTATCAGGGGAAAGCAGCAAGAGCCAAGTTCGGTGCACCACGGGTGGCTCTGCTGCACAGGAGGGGAGGAAGAAGAGTGGCAGGGCAATAGTGATAGGAGATTCAATTGTAAGGGGAGCAGATAGGCGTTTCTGCGGCCGCAAACTTGACTCCAGGATGGTATGTTGCCTCCCTGGTGCTAGGGTCAAGGATGTCACGGAGTGGCTGCAGGGCATTCTGGAGGGGGAGGGTGAACAGCCAGTAGTTGTGGTCCATATTGGTACCAATGACATAGGTTAAAAAAAGGGATGAGGTCCTGCAAGGTGAATTTAAGGAGATAGGAGATAAATTAAAAAGCAGGACTTCAAAGGTAGTGATCACAGGATTACTACCAGTACCACGTGCTAGTGAGTATAGGAACAGGAGAATAGACCGGATGAATGCGTGGCTGCAGGGATGGTGTAGGAGGGAGGGATTTAGATTCCTGGGATATTGGGACCGGTTCTGGGGAAGGTGGGACCTGTACAAGCGGGACGGGTTACACCCGTGCAGGACCGGGACCAATGTCCTCGCGGGGGTGTTTGCTAGTGCTGTTGGGGAAGGTTTAAACTAGAGTGGCGGGGGGATGGGAACCTGAGCGGGGAGTCAGAAGGGAGTAAAGTTGAGAGCAGCAAGAGAGGGGAAGACCCTGGGGAAATTTACAATACAAATAGTACAAACATTTGTTCAAGAACAAGTGAAAGGGAAAAGCGTAGAGCAGCGGAAAGAAAGTGTACTTTAGATACTACAGATAAAGTGAAAACTAGAAGGCGTAAGGCGATTAACCCAGCATCAAAGCAGAAGGTCAGGCTAGGGTGTGTGGCCCAACTAAGAGTTCTATATACAAATGCACGCAGTATAAGGAATAAATTAAATGAACTGCAGGTTCAAATTCAAATTGGAGGGTATGACATGATAGCTATTACTGAGACATGGCTGCAGGATGGTCAGGATTGGGAACTAAATATACCGGGTTCTAAGGTCTACAGGAGAGATAGGGAAAATGGAAGAGGGGGAGGAGTAGCCTTAATGATTAGAGATGAAGTCACTTCAATGATAAAGGGGGATATAATGAGAGGTAAGCAGCCAACAGAGACCTTATGGGTTGAATTGAGAAATAGGAAAGGATCTAAGACTATAGTGGGAGTTGTGTATAGGAGCCCTGGCAGCAGCTCTGAAGTGCTAGATTGCATAAATGCAGAGATTAGACAAGCGTGTAAGTAGGGCATAGTGGTCTTAATGGGGGACTTTAACCTTCACAGAGATTGGGAAAAGCAGACCAGCAACTGTCAGAAAGGTAGTGAATTTCTTGAGTGTGTCCGGGATAGTTTTCTACAGCAATATGTCCTGGAGGCAACAAGGGGGCAAGCCATACTAGATTTAGTAATGAGTAATGCACCAGATTTAGGTAACGGCTTAACTGTACGTGAACATCCATCCAATAGTGATCATAACATGATCGAGTTCAATGTAGTGTTTGAAAGGGAAAAAAGTGAATCAGCTGCTAAGATTCTAGACTTGGGTAAGGCCGACTTCAATGGGATGAGACAGAGACTGTCCACAGTAAACTGGGCAAATCTGTTAATGGGTATAACGACTGATGATCAGTGGGAAATCTTTAAAGAAACATTTAACGAGATACAGAATCGGTTTATACCCCTGAGGGGCAAGAACTCTACTTGCCAAAAAAAACAGCCATGGACAACTAAAGAGGTAAGGGACAGTATCAGACATAAGGAAAGGGCATACAAAAAGGCAAAAAATGGCACAGATCCTGGTGAATGGGAAAGATACAAAGATCATCAAAGGGTCACAAAACAGATAGTAAGAGCTACAAAAAGAGAGTATGAAAAGAAACTCGCAAGGGATATCAAAACCAATACAAAGAACTTTTATAGTTATATTAGGAAAAAGAGGGTGGTCAGGAGCAGTGTTGGCCCCTTAAAAACTGAAAGTGGGGATATTGTCATTGACAATGGGGAAATGGTGGACATGTTGAACAATTACTTTACGTCAGTATTTACAGTCGAGAAAGAGGATAGCATGCCGGAAATCCCAAGAAAACTTATATTGAATCGGGGACAGGGACTCGATAAAATTAACATAAGCAACAGCAATGAAGAAAATAATAGCACTAAAGAGTGACAAATCCCCAGGACCAGATGGTTTCCATCCCAGGGTTTTAAAGGAAGTAGGTGAGCACATTGCGGATGCCCGAACTATAATCTTTCAAAGTTCTCTAGATTCAGGAACTGTCCCTCCAGATTGGAAAATTGCACATGTCACTCCACTTTTTAAGAAAGGAGAGAGAGGGAAACCGGGGAATTATAGACCAGTTAGCCTAACATCTGTTGTGGGGAAAATGCTGGAGTCTATAATTAAGGATAGAGTGACTGAACACTTCGAGAATTTTCAGTTGATCAGAGAGAGCCAGCATGGATTTGTGAAAGGTAGGTCGTGCCTGACAAACCTGATAGAATTTTTTGAAGAGGTGACTAAAGTAGTGGACAGGGGAATGTCAAATGATGTTATTTATATGGACTTCCAGAAGGCATTTGATAAGGTCCCACATAAGAGACTGCTAGCTGAGATAGAAGCCCATGGAATCGAGGGACATGTACGGACTTGGTTAGGAAGTTGGCTGAGTGAAAGGCGACAGAGAGTAGGGATAATGGGTAGGTACTCACATTGGCAGGATGTGACTAGTGGATTCCTGCAGGGATCTGTCCTGGGGCCTCAATTATTCACAATATTTATTAACAACTTAGATGAAGGCATAGAAAGTCTCATATCTAAGGGTGCCCATGACACAAAGATTGGTGACATTGTAAGCAGTGTAGATGAAAACATAAAATTACAAAGTGATATTGATAGATTAGGTGAATGGGCAAAACTGTGGCAAATGGAATTCAATGTGGACAAATGTGAGGTCATCCACTTTGGATCAAAAAAGGATAGAACAGGGTACTTTCTAAATGGTAAAAAGTTAAGAACAGTGGATGTCCAAAGGGACTTCAGGTATACAGATCATTGAAGTGTCATGAACAGGTGCAGAAAATAATCAAGAAGGCAAATGGAATGCTGGCCTTTATATCTAGAGGACTGGAGTACAAGGGGGCAGAAGTTATGCTGTAGCTATAGAAAACCCTGGTTAGACCGCACCTGGAGTACTGTGAACAGTTCTGGGCACCGCACCTTCGGAAGGACATATTGGCCTTGGAGGGAGTGCAGCGTAGGTTTACTAGAATGATACCCGGACTTCAAGGGTTAAGTTACGAGGAGAGATTACACAAATTGGAGTTGTATTCTCTGGAGTTTAGAAGGTTAAGGGGTGATCTGATCGAAGTTTATAAGATATTAAGGGGACCAGATAGGGTGGATAGAGAGAAACTATTTCCGCTGGTTGGGGATTTTAGGAGTAGGGGGCACAGTCTAAAAATTAGAGCCAGACGTTTCAGGAGCGAGATTAGAAAACATTTCTACACACAAAGGGTTGTAGAATTTTGGAACTCTCTTCCGCAAACGGCAATTGATACCAGCTCAATTGCTAAATTTAAATCTGAGATAGATAGCTTTATGGCAACCAAAGGTGTTAAGGGATATGGGCCAAAGGCAGGTATATGGAGTTAGATCACAGATCAGCCATGATCTTATCAAATGGTGGAGCAGGCACGAGGGGCTGAATGGCCTACTCCTGTTCCATTGCTCCTATGTTCCTAACACTCCCACATTCACCTTACAACACTCTCTCATTCACCTTACAACATTCTCTCATTCACCTTACAACACTCCCCCATTCACCTTAAAACACTCTCTCATTCACCTTACAACACTCTCTCATTCACCTTACAACATTCTCTCATTCACCTTGCAACACTCCCCCAATCACCTTAAAACACTCCCCCATTCACCTTACAACATTCTCTCATTCACCTTAAAACACTCTCTCATTCACCTTACAACACTTTCTCATTCACCTTAAAACACTCTCTCATTCACCTTACAACACTCCCCCCATTCACCTTACAACACTCTCTCATTCACCTCACAACACTTTCTCATTCACCTTAAAACACTTTCTCATTCACCTTACAACACTCTCTCATTCACCTTACAACACTCCCCCATTCACCTTACAACACTCTCTCATTCACCTTAAAACACTCTCTCATTCACCTTACAACATTCTCTCATTCACCTTACAACACTCCCCCATTCACCTTACAACACTCCCCCATTCACCTTACAACATTCTCTCATTCACCTTACAGCATTCTCTCATTCACCTTACAACACTCTCTCATTCACCTTACAACATTCCCTCATTCACCTTACAACATTCTCTCATTCACCTTACAACATTCTCTCATTCACCTTACAACACTCCCCCATTCACCTTACAACACTCCCCCATTCACCTTACAACACTCTCTTATTCACCTTACAACATTCTCTCATTCACCTTACAACACTCTTTCATTCACCTGACAACATTCTCTCATTCACCTTACAACATTCTCTCATTCACCTTACAACACTCTCTCATTCACCTTACAACATTCTCTCATTCACCTTACAACACTCTTTCATTCACCTTACAACATTCTCTCATTCACCTTACAACATTCTCTCATTCACCTTACAACATTCTCTCATTCACCTTACAACATTCTCTTATTCACCTTACAACACTCCCCCATTCACCTTACAACACTCTCTTATTCACCTTACAACACTCCCCCATTCACCTTACAACATTCTCTCATTCACCTTACAACATTCTCTCATTCACCTTACAACACTCCCCCATTCAACTTACAACACTCCCCCATTCACCTCACAACACTCTCTCATTCACCTTACAACACTCTCTCATTCACCTTACAACACTCCCCCATTCACCTTACAACACTCCCCCATTCACCTTACAACATTCTCTCATTCACCTTACAACATTCTCTCATTCACCTTACAACACTCTCTCATTCACCTTACAACATTCTCTCATTCACCTTACAACATTCTCTCATTCACCTTACAACACTCTCTCATTCACCTTACAACACTCCCCCATTCACCTTACAACATTCTCTCATTCACCTTACAACATTCTCTCATTCACCTTACAACACTCTCTCATTCACCTTACAACATTCTCTCATTCACCTTACAACACTCTTTCATTCACCTTACAACATTCTCTCATTCACCTTACAACATTCTCTCATTCACCTTACAACATTCTCTCATTCACCTTACAACACTCTCTCATTCACCTTACAACACTCCCCCATTCACCTTACAACACTCCCCCATTCACCTTACAACACTCCCCCATTCACCTTACAACATTCTCTCATTCACCTTACAACATTCTCTCATTCACCTTACAACACTCTTTCATTCACCTGACAACATTCTCTCATTCACCTGACAACATTCTCTCATTCACCTTACAACATTCTCTCATTAACCTTACAACACTCTCTCATTCACCTTACAACATTCTCTCATTCACCTTACAACACTCTTTCATTCACCTGACAACATTCTCTCATTCACCTTACAACATTCTCTCATTCACCTTACAACATTCTCTCATTCACCTTACAACACTCTCTCATTCACCTTACAACACTCCCCCATTCACCTTACAACACTCCCCCATTCACCTTACAACATTCTCTCATTCACCTTACAACATTCTCTCATTCACCTTACAACATTCTCTCATTCACCTTACAACATTCTCTCATTCACCTTACAACACTCTCTCATTCACCTTACAACACTCCCCCATTCACCTTACAACACTCCCCCATTCACCTTACAACACTCCCCCATTCACCTTCCAACATTCTCTCATTCACCTTACAACACTCTCTCATTCACCTTACAACACTCTCTCATTCACCTTACAACACTCCCCCATTCACCTTACAACACTCCCCCATTCACCTTACAACATTCTCTCATTCACCTTACAACATTCTCTCATTCACCTTACAACACTCTCTCATTCACCTTACAACACTCCCCCATTCACCTTACAACACTCCCCCATTCACCTTACAACACTCCCCCATTCACCTTCCAACATTCTCTCATTCACCTTACAACACTCTCTCATTCACCTTACAACACTCCCCCATTCACCTTACAACACTCCCCCATTCACCTTACAACACTCCCCCATTCACCTTACAACACTCCCCCATTCACCTTACAACATTCTCTCATTCACCTTACAACACTCTCTCATTCACCTTACAACACTCCCCCATTCACCTTACAACACTCCCCCATTCACCTTACAACACTCCCCCATTCACCTTGCAACATTCTCTCATTCACCTTACAACACTCTCATTCACCTTACAACACTCCCCCATTCACCTTACAACACTCTCTCATTCACCTTACAACACTCCCCCATTCACCTTACAACACTCCCCCATTCACCTTGCAACATTCTCTCATTCACCTTAAAACAATCTCTCATTCACCTTACAACACTCTCTCATTCACCTGACAACACTCCCCCATTCACCTTACAACACTCTTTCATTCACCTGACAACACTCTCTCATTCACCTTACAACACTCCCCCATTCACCTTACAACATTCTCTCATTCACCTTACAACACTCTCTCATTCACCTTACAACACTCTTTCATTCACCTGACAACACTCTCTCATTCACCTTACAACACTCTCTCATTCACCTTACAACACTCTCTCATTCACCTTACAACACTCTTTCATTCACCTGACAACACTCTCTCATTCACCTGACAACACTCTCTCATTCACCTTACAACACTCCCCCATTCACCTTACAACATTCTCTCATTCACCTGATAACACTCTTTCATTCACCTGACAACACTCTCTCATTCACCTTACAACACTCCCCCATTCACCTTAAAACACTCCCCCATTCACCTTACAACATTCTCTCATTCACCTTACAACATTCTCTCATTCACCTTAAAACACTCTCTCATTCACCTTAAAACACTTTCTCATTCACCTTAAAACACTCTCTCATTCACCTTACAACACTCTCATTCATCTTACAACACTCCCCCATTCACCTTACAACACTCTCATTCACCTTACAACACTCCCCCATTCACCTTACAACACTCCCCCATTCACCTTACAACACTCCCCCATTCACCTTACAACACTCCCCCATTCACCTTACAACACTCTCTCATTCACCTTACAACACTCTCTCATTCACCGTACAACACTCCCCCATTCACCTTACAACACTCCCCCATTCACCTTACAACACTCTCTCATTCACCTTACAACACTTTCTCATTCACCTTACAACACTCTCTCATTCACCTTACAACACTCTCTCATTCACCTTACAACACTCTCTCATTCACCTTACAACACTTTCTCATTCACCTTACAACACTCTCTCATTCACCTTACAACACTCCCCCATTCACCTTACAACACTCTCTCATTCACCTTACAACATTCTCTCATTCACCTTACAGCACTCTCTCATTCACCTTACAACACTCTCTCATTCACCTTACAACACTCTCTCATTCACCTTACAACACTCTCTCATTCACCTTACAGCACTCTCTCATTCACCTTACAACATTCTCTCATTCACCTTACAACACTCTCTCATTCACCTTACAACATTCCCTCATTCACCTTACAACATTCTCTCATTCACCTTACAACATTCTCTCATTCACCTTACAACACTCCCCCATTCACCTCACAACACTCCCCCATTCACCTTACAACACTCTCTTATTCACCTTACAACATTCTCTCATTCACCTTACAACACTCTTTCATTCACCTGACAACATTCTCTCATTCACCTTACAACATTCTCTCATTCACCTTACAACACTCTCTCATTCACCTTACAACATTCTCTCATTCACCTTACAACACTCTTTCATTCACCTTACAACATTCTCTCATTCACCTTACAACATTCTCATTCACCTTACAACATTCTCTCATTCACCTTACAACATTCTCTTATTCACCTTACAACACTCCCCCATTCACCTTACAACACTCTCTTATTCACCTTACAACACTCCCCCATTCACCTTACAACATTCTCTCATTCACCTTACAACATTCTCTCATTCACCTTACAACACTCCCCCATTCAACTTACAACACTCCCCCATTCACCTTACAACACTCTCTCATTCACCTTACAACACTCTCTCATTCACCTTACAACACTCCCCCATTCACCTTACAACACTCCCCCATTCACCTTACAACATTCTCTCATTCACCTTACAACATTCTCTCATTCACCTTACAACACTCTCTCATTCACCTTACAACACTCCCCCATTCACCTTACAACATTCTCTCATTCACCTTACAACATTCTCTCATTCACCTTACAACACTCTTTCATTCACCTGACAACATTCTCTCATTCACCTTACAACATTCTCTCATTCACCTTACAACATTCTCTCATTCACCTTACAACACTCTCTCATTCACCTTACAACATTCTCTCATTCACCTTACAACATTCTCTCATTCACCTTACAACACTCCCCCATTCACCTTACAACACTCCCCCATTCACATTACAACATTCTCTCATTCACCTTACAACATTCTCTCATTCACCTTACAACATTCTCTCATTCACCTTACAACATTCTCTTATTCACCTTACAACACTCTCTTATTCACCTTACAACACACTCTCTTTCACCTTACAACATTCTCTCATTCACGTTACAACATTCTCTCATTCACCTGACAACACTCTCTCATTCACAATGCAACACTCTCTCATTCACCTTACAACACACTTTCATTCACCTTACAACATTCTCTCATTCTCCTTACAACACTCCCTCATTCACCTTACAACACTCTCATTCACCTTACATCACTCTCTCATTCACCTGACTATCGTGGATAGCACGTTCAGTGGGGTGGTCACACCGCAGGTAAAGATTACGCAGGCAGAAAGGAAATGGGTGACCGCCAGGCAGAGTAAAAGGACTAGGCAGGTAGAGCAGGAGTCTCCTGGGGCCATCTCCCTCTCAAACAGATATTCTGCTTTGGATGCTGTTGGGGGAGATGGCTTATCAGGGGAAAGCAGCAAGAGCCAAGTTCGGTGCACCACGGGTGGCTCTGCTGCACAGGAGGGGAGGAAGAAGAGTGGCAGGGCAATAGTGATAGGGGATTCAATTGTAAGGGGAGCAGATAGGCGTTTCTGCGGCCGCAAACTTGACTCCAGGATGGTATGTTGCCTCCCTGGTGCTAGGGTCAAGGATGTCACGGAGTGGCTGCAGGGCATTCTGGAGGGGGAGGGTGAACAGCCAGTAGTTGTGGTCCATATTGGTACCAATGACATAGGTTAAAAAAAGGGATGAGGTCCTGCAAGGTGAATTTAAGGAGATAGGAGATAAATTAAAAAGCAGGACTTCAAAGGTAGTGATCACAGGATTACTACCAGTACCACGTGCTAGTGAGTATAGGAACAGGAGAATAGACCGGATGAATGCGTGGCTGCAGGGATGGTGTAGGAGGGAGGGATTTAGATTCCTGGGATATTGGGACCGGTTCTGGGGAAGGTGGGACCTGTACAAGCGGGACGGGTTACACCCGTGCAGGACCGGGACCAATGTCCTCGCGGGGGTGTTTGCTAGTGCTGTTGGGGAAGGTTTAAACTAGAGTGGCGGGGGGATGGGAACCTGAGCGGGGAGTCAGAAGGGAGTAAAGTTGAGAGCAGCAAGAGAGGGGAAGACCCTGGGGAAATTTACAATACAAATAGTACAAACATTTGTTCAAGAACAAGTGAAAGGGAAAAGCGTAGAGCAGCGGAAAGAAAGTGTACTTTAGATACTACAGATAAAGTGAAAACTAGAAGGCGTAAGGCGATTAACCCAGCATCAAAGCAGAAGGTCAGGCTAGGGTGTGTGGCCCAACTAAGAGTTCTATATACAAATGCACGCAGTATAAGGAATAAATTAAATGAACTGCAGGTTCAAATTCAAATTGGAGGGTATGACATGATAGCTATTACTGAGACATGGCTGCAGGATGGTCAGGATTGGGAACTAAATATACCGGGTTCTAAGGTCTACAGGAGAGATAGGGAAAATGGAAGAGGGGGAGGAGTAGCCTTAATGATTAGAGATGAAGTCACTTCAATGATAAAGGGGGATATAATGAGAGGTAAGCAGCCAACAGAGACCTTATGGGTTGAATTGAGAAATAGGAAAGGATCTAAGACTATAGTGGGAGTTGTGTATAGGAGCCCTGGCAGCAGCTCTGAAGTGCTAGATTGCATAAATGCAGAGATTAGACAAGCGTGTAAGTAGGGCATAGTGGTCTTAATGGGGGACTTTAACCTTCACAGAGATTGGGAAAAGCAGACCAGCAACTGTCAGAAAGGTAGTGAATTTCTTGAGTGTGTCCGGGATAGTTTTCTACAGCAATATGTCCTGGAGGCAACAAGGGGGCAAGCCATACTAGATTTAGTAATGAGTAATGCACCAGATTTAGGTAACGGCTTAACTGTACGTGAACATCCATCCAATAGTGATCATAACATGATCGAGTTCAATGTAGTGTTTGAAAGGGAAAAAAGTGAATCAGCTGCTAAGATTCTAGACTTGGGTAAGGCCGACTTCAATGGGATGAGACAGAGACTGTCCACAGTAAACTGGGCAAATCTGTTAATGGGTATAACGACTGATGATCAGTGGGAAATCTTTAAAGAAACATTTAACGAGATACAGAATCGGTTTATACCCCTGAGGGGCAAGAACTCTACTTGCCAAAAAAAACAGCCATGGACAACTAAAGAGGTAAGGGACAGTATCAGACATAAGGAAAGGGCATACAAAAAGGCAAAAAATGGCACAGATCCTGGTGAATGGGAAAGATACAAAGATCATCAAAGGGTCACAAAACAGATAGTAAGAGCTACAAAAAGAGAGTATGAAAAGAAACTCGCAAGGGATATCAAAACCAATACAAAGAACTTTTATAGTTATATTAGGAAAAAGAGGGTGGTCAGGAGCAGTGTTGGCCCCTTAAAAACTGAAAGTGGGGATATTGTCATTGACAATGGGGAAATGGTGGACATGTTGAACAATTACTTTACGTCAGTATTTACAGTCGAGAAAGAGGATAGCATGCCGGAAATCCCAAGAAAACTTATATTGAATCGGGGACAGGGACTCGATAAAATTAACATAAGCAACAGCAATGAAGAAAATAATAGCACTAAAGAGTGACAAATCCCCAGGACCAGATGGTTTCCATCCCAGGGTTTTAAAGGAAGTAGGTGAGCACATTGCGGATGCCCGAACTATAATCTTTCAAAGTTCTCTAGATTCAGGAACTGTCCCTCCAGATTGGAAAATTGCACATGTCACTCCACTTTTTAAGAAAGGAGAGAGAGGGAAACCGGGGAATTATAGACCAGTTAGCCTAACATCTGTTGTGGGGAAAATGCTGGAGTCTATAATTAAGGATAGAGTGACTGAACACTTCGAGAATTTTCAGTTGATCAGAGAGAGCCAGCATGGATTTGTGAAAGGTAGGTCGTGCCTGACAAACCTGATAGAATTTTTTGAAGAGGTGACTAAAGTAGTGGACAGGGGAATGTCAAATGATGTTATTTATTTGGACTTCCAGAAGGCATTTGATAAGGTCCCACATAAGAGACTGCTAGCTGAGATAGAAGCCCATGGAATCGAGGGACATGTACGGACTTGGTTAGGAAGTTGGCTGAGTGAAAGGCGACAGAGAGTAGGGATAATGGGTAGGTACTCACATTGGCAGGATGTGACTAGTGGATTCCTGCAGGGATCTGTCCTGGGGCCTCAATTATTCACAATATTTATTAACAACTTAGATGAAGGCATAGAAAGTCTCATATCTAAGGGTGCCCATGACACAAAGATTGGTGACATTGTAAGCAGTGTAGATGAAAACATAAAATTACAAAGTGATATTGATAGATTAGGTGAATGGGCAAAACTGTGGCAAATGGAATTCAATGTGGACAAATGTGAGGTCATCCACTTTGGATCAAAAAAGGATAGAACAGGGTACTTTCTAAATGGTAAAAAGTTAAGAACAGTGGATGTCCAAAGGGACTTCAGGTATACAGATCATTGAAGTGTCATGAACAGGTGCAGAAAATAATCAAGAAGGCAAATGGAATGCTGGCCTTTATATCTAGAGGACTGGAGTACAAGGGGGCAGAAGTTATGCTGGAGCTATAGAAAACCCTGGTTAGACCGCACCTGGAGTACTGTGAACAGTTCTGGGCACCGCACCTTCGGAAGGACATATTGGCCTTGGAGGGAGTGCAGCGTAGGTTTACTAGAATGATACCCGGACTTCAAGGGTTAAGTTACGAGGAGAGATTACACAAATTGGAGTTGTATTCTCTGGAGTTTAGAAGGTTAAGGGGTGATCTGATCGAAGTTTATAAGATATTAAGGGGACCAGATAGGGTGGATAGAGAGAAACTATTTCCGCTGGTTGGGGATTTTAGGAGTAGGGGGCACAGTCTAAAAATTAGAGCCAGACGTTTCAGGAGCGAGATTAGAAAACATTTCTACACACAAAGGGTTGTAGAATTTTGGAACTCTCTTCCGCAAACGGCAATTGATACCAGCTCAATTGCTAAATTTAAATCTGAGATAGATAGCTTTATGGCAACCAAAGGTGTTAAGGGATATGGGCCAAAGGCAGGTATATGGAGTTAGATCACAGATCAGCCATGATCTTATCAAATGGTGGAGCAGGCACGAGGGGCTGAATGGCCTACTCCTGTTCCATTGCTCCTATGTTCCTAACACTCCCACATTCACCTTACAACACTCTCTCATTCACCTTACAACATTCTCTCATTCACCTTACAACACTCCCCCATTCACCTTAAAACACTCTCTCATTCACCTTACAACACTCTCTCATTCACCTTACAACATTCTCTCATTCACCTTGCAACACTCCCCCAATCACCTTAAAACACTCCCCCATTCACCTTACAACACTCTCTCATTCACCTTACAACACTCCCCCATTCACCTTACAACATTCTCTCATTCACCTCACAACATTCTCTCATTCACCTTACAACACTCCCCCATTCAACTTACAACACTCCCCCATTCACCTTACAACACTCTCTCATTCACCTTACAACACTCTCTCATTCACCTTACAACACTCCCCCATTCACCTTACAACACTCCCCCATTCACCTTACAACATTCTCTCATTCACCTTACAACATTCTCTCATTCACCTTACAACACTCTCTCATTCACCTTACAACACTCCCCCATTCACCTTACAACATTCTCTCATTCACCTTACAACATTCTCTCATTCACCTTACAACATTCTCTCATTCACCTTACAACATTCTCTCATTCACCTTACAACACTCTCTCATTCACCTTACAACATTCTCTCATTCACCTTACAACACTCTCATTCACCTTACAACACTCCCCCATTCACCTTACAACACTCTCATTCACCTTACAACACTCCCCCATTCACCTTACAACACTCCCCCATTCACCTTGCAACATTCTCTCATTCACCTTACAACACTCTCATTCACCTTACAACACTCCCCCATTCACCTTACAACACTCTCTCATTCACCTTACAACACTCCCCCATTCACCTTACAACACTCCCCCATTCACCTTGCAACATTCTCTCATTCACCTTAAAACAATCTCTCATTCACCTTACAACACTCTTTCATTCACCTGACAACACTCTCTCATTCACCTTACAACACTCCCCCATTCACCTTACAACATTCTCTCATTCACCTTACAACACTCTCTCATTCACCTTACAACACTCTTTCATTCACCTGACAACACTCTCTCATTCACCTTACAACACTCTCTCATTCACCTTACAACACTCTCTCATTCACCTTACAACACTCTTTCATTCACCTGACAACACTCTCTCATTCACCTGACAACACTCTCTCATTCACCTTACAACACTCCCCCATTCACCTTACAACATTCTCTCATTCACCTTACAACACTCTTTCATTCACCTGACAACACTCTCTCATTCACCTTACAACACTCTCTCATTCACCTTACAACATTCTCTCATTCACCTTACAACACTCCCCCATTCATCTTACAACACTCCCCCATTCACCTTACAACACTCTCATTCACCTTACAACACTCCCCCATTCACCTTACAACACTCCCCCATTCACCTTACAACACTCCCCCATTCACCTTACAACACTCCCCCATTCACCTTACAACACTCTCTCATTCACCTTACAACACTCTCTCATTCACCGTACAACACTCCCCCATTCACCTTACAACACTCCCCCATTCACCTGACAACACTCTCTCATTCACCTTACAACACTCCCCCATTCACCTTACAACATTCTCTCATTCACCTTACAACATTCTCTCATTCACCTTACAACACTCTTTCATTCACCTGACAACATTCTCTCATTCACCTTACAACATTCTCTCATTCACCTGACAACATTCTCTCATTCACCTTACAACACTCTCTCATTCACCTTACAACATTCTCTCATTCACCTTACAACACTCTTTCATTCACCTTACAACATTCTCTCATTCACCTTACAACATTCTCTCATTCACCTTACAACATTCTCTCATTCACCTTACAACACTCCCCCATTCACCTTAAAACACTCTCTCATTCACCTTACAACACTCCCCCATTCACCTTACAACACTCCCCCATTCACCTTACAACATTCTCTCATTCACCTTACAACATTCTCTCATTCACCTTACAACATTCTCTCATTCACCTTACAACATTCTCTTATTCACCTTACAACACTCTCTTATTCACCTTACAACACTCCCCCATTCACCTTACAACATTCTCTCATTCACCTTACAACACTCTCTCATTCACCTTACAACATTCTCTCATTCACCTTACAACACTCTTTCATTCACCTTACAACATTCTCTCATTCACCTTACAACATTCTCTCATTCACCTTACAACATTCTCTCATTCACCTTACAACACTCCCCCTATCACCTTACAACACTCCCCCATTCACCTTACAACACTCCCCCATTCACCTTACAACACTCTCTCATTCACCTTACAACACTCTCTCATTCACCGTACAAGACTCCCCCATTCACCTTACAACACTCCCCCATTCACCTTACAACACTCTCTCATTCACCTTACAACACTCCCCCATTCACCTTACAACATTCTCTCATTCACCTTACAACATTCTCTCATTCACCTTACAACACTCTTTCATTCACCTGACAACATTCTCTCATTCACCTTACAACATTCTCTCATTCACCTTACAACATTCTCTCATTCACCTTACAACACTCTCTCATTCACCTTACAACATTCTCTCATTCACCTTACAACACTCTTTCATTCACCTTACAACATTCTCTCATTCACCTTACAACATTCTCTCATTCACCTTACAACATTCTCTCATTCACCTTACAACACTCCCCCATTCACCTTAAAACACTCTCTCATTCACCTTACAACACTCCCCCATTCACCTTACAACATTCTCTCATTCACCTTACAACATTCTCTCATTCACCTTACAACATTCTCTCATTCACCTTACAACATTCTCTTATTCACCTTACAACACTCTCTTATTCACCTTACAACACTCCCCCATTCACCTGACAACACTCTCTTATTCACCTGACAACACTCTCTCATTCACCTTACAACATTCTCTCATTCACCTGACAACACTCCCCCATTCACCTTACAACACTCCCCCATTCACCTTACAACACTCTCTCATTCACCTTACAACACTCTCTCATTCACCGTACAACACTCCCCCATTCACCTTACAACACTCCCCCATTCACCTTACAACACTCTCTCATTCACCTTACAACACTTTCTCATTCACCTTACAACACTCTCTCATTCACCTTACAACACTCTCTCATTCACCTTACAACACTCTCTCATTCACCTTACAACACTTTCTCATTCACCTTACAACACTTTCTCATTCACCTTACAACACTCCCCCATTCACCTTACAACACTCTCTCATTCACCTTACAACATTCTCTCATTCACCTTACAGCACTCTCTCATTCACCTTACAACACTCTCTCATTCACCTTACAACACTTTCTCATTCACCTTACAACACTCTCTCATTCACCTTACAACATTCTCTCATTCACCTTACAGCACTCTCTCATTCACCTTACAACACTCCCCCATTCACCTTACAACACTCTCTCATTCACCTTAAAACACTCTCTCATTCACCTTACAACACTCTCTCATTCACCTTACAACACTCCCCCATTCACCTTACAACACTCTCTCATTCACCTTAAAACACTCTCTCATTCACCTTACAACATTCTCTCATTCACCTTACAACACTCCCCCATTCACCTTACAACACTCCCCCATTCACCTTACAACATTCTCTCATTCACCTTACAACACTCTCTCATTCACCTTAGAACATTCCCTCATTCACCTTACAACATTCTCTCATTCACCTTACAACATTCTCTCATTCACCTTACAACACTCCCCCATTCACCTTACAACACTCCCCCATTCACCTTACAACACTCTCTTATTCACCTTACAACATTCTCTCATTCACCTTACAACACTCTTTCATTCACCTGACAACATTCTCTCATTCACCTTACAACATTCTCTCATTCACCTTACAACACTCTCTCATTCACCTTACAACATTCTCTCATTCACCTTACAACACTCTTTCATTCACCTTACAACATTCTCTCATTCACCTTACAACATTCTCTTATTCACCTTACAACACTCCCCCATTCACCTTACAACACTCTCTTATTCACCTTACAACACTCCCCCATTCACCTTACAACATTCTCTCATTCACCTTACAACATTCTCTCATTCACCTTACAACACTCCCCCATTCAACTTACAACACTCCCCCATTCACCTTACAACACTCTCTCATTCACCTTACAACACTCTCTCATTCACCTTACAACACTCCCCCATTCACCTTACAACACTCCCCCATTCACCTTACAACATTCTCTCATTCACCTTACAACACTCTCTCATTCACCTTACAACACTCCCCCATTCACCTTACAACATTCTCTCATTCACCTTACAACATTCTCTCATTCACCTTACAACATTCTCTCATTCACCTTACAACATTCTCTCATTCACCTTACAACACTCTCTCATTGACCTTACAACATTCTCTCATTCACCTTACAACACTCTTTCATTCACCTTACAACATTCTCTCATTCACCTTACAACATTCTCTCATTCACCTTACAACATTCTCTCATTCACCTTACAACACTCCCCCATTCACCTTAAAACATTCTCTCATTCACCTTACAACATTCTCTCATTCACCTTACAACATTCTCTCATTCACCTTACAACACTCCCCCATTCACCTTACAACACTCCCCCATTCACCTTACAACATTCTCTCATTCACCTTACAACATTCTCTCATTCACCTTACAACATTCTCTCATTCACCTTACAACATTCGCTTATTCACCTTACAACACTCTCTTATTCACCTTACAACACTCCCCCATTCACCTTACAACACTCTCTTATTCACCTTACAACACTCTCTCATTCACCTTACAACATTCTCTCATTCACCTGACAACACTCCCCCATTCACCTTACAACACTCCCCCATTCACCTTACAACACTCTCTTATTCACCTTACAACATTCTCTCATTCACCTTACAACATTCTCTCATTCACCTTACAACATTCTCTCATTCACCTTACAACACTCTCTCATTCACCTTACAACACTCCCCCATTCACCTTACAACACTCCCCCATTCACCTTACAACACTCCCCCATTCACCTTCCAACATTCTCTCATTCACCTTACAACACTCTCTCATTCACCTTACAACACTCTCTCATTCACCTTACAACACTCCCCCATTCACCTTACAACACTCCCCCATTCACCTTGCAACATTCTCTCATTCACCTTACAACACTCTCATTCACCTTACAACACTCCCCCATTCACCTTACAACACTCTCATTCACCTTACAACACTCCCCCATTCACCTTACAACACTCCCCCATTCACCTTGCAACATTCTCTCATTCACCTTACAACACTCTCATTCACCTTACAACACTCCCCCATTCACCTTACAACACTCTCTCATTCACCTTACAACACTCCCCCATTCACCTTACAACACTCCCCCATTCACCTTGCAACATTCTCTCATTCACCTTAAAACAATCTCTCATTCACCTTACAACACTCTTTCATTCACCTGACAACACTCTCTCATTCACCTTACAACACTCCCCCATTCACCTTACAACATTCTCTCATTCACCTTACAACACTCTCTCATTCACCTTACAACACTCCCCCTATCACCTTACAACACTCCCCCATTCACCTTACAACACTCCCCCATTCACCTTACAACACTCTCTCATTCACCTTACAACACTCTCTCATTCACCGTACAAGACTCCCCCATTCACCTTACAACACTCCCCCATTCACCTTACAACACTCTCTCATTCACCTTACAACACTCCCCCATTCACCTTACAACATTCTCTCATTCACCTTACAACATTCTCTCATTCACCTTACAACACTCTTTCATTCACCTGACAACATTCTCTCATTCACCTTACAACATTCTCTCATTCACCTTACAACATTCTCTCATTCACCTTACAACACTCTCTCATTCACCTTACAACATTCTCTCATTCACCTTACAACACTCTTTCATTCACCTTACAACATTCTCTCATTCACCTTACAACATTCTCTCATTCACCTTACAACATTCTCTCATTCACCTTACAACACTCCCCCATTCACCTTAAAACACTCTCTCATTCACCTTACAACACTCCCCCATTCACCTTACAACATTCTCTCATTCACCTTACAACATTCTCTCATTCACCTTACAACATTCTCTCATTCACCTTACAACATTCTCTTATTCACCTTACAACACTCTCTTATTCACCTTACAACACTCCCCCATTCACCTGACAACACTCTCTTATTCACCTTACAACACTCTCTCATTCACCTTACAACATTCTCTCATTCACCTGACAACACTCCCCCATTCACCTTACAACACTCCCCCATTCACCTTACAACACTCTCTCATTCACCTTACAACACTCTCTCATTCACCGTACAACACTCCCCCATTCACCTTACAACACTCCCCCATTCACCTTACAACACTCTCTCATTCACCTTACAACACTTTCTCATTCACCTTACAACACTCTCTCATTCACCTTACAACACTCTCTCATTCACCTTACAACACTCTCTCATTCACCTTACAACACTTTCTCATTCACCTTACAACACTTTCTCATTCACCTTACAACACTCCCCCATTCACCTTACAACACTCTCTCATTCACCTTACAACATTCTCTCATTCACCTTACAGCACTCTCTCATTCACCTTACAACACTCTCTCATTCACCTTACAACACTTTCTCATTCACCTTACAACACTCTCTCATTCACCTTACAACATTCTCTCATTCACCTTACAGCACTCTCTCATTCACCTTACAACACTCCCCCATTCACCTTACAACACTCTCTCATTCACCTTAAAACACTCTCTCATTCACCTTACAACACTCTCTCATTCACCTTACAACACTCCCCCATTCACCTTACAACACTCTCTCATTCACCTTAAAACACTCTCTCATTCACCTTACAACATTCTCTCATTCACCTTACAACACTCCCCCATTCACCTTACAACACTCCCCCATTCACCTTACAACATTCTCTCATTCACCTTACAACACTCTCTCATTCACCTTAGAACATTCCCTCATTCACCTTACAACATTCTCTCATTCACCTTACAACATTCTCTCATTCACCTTACAACACTCCCCCATTCACCTTACAACACTCCCCCATTCACCTTACTACACTCTCTTATTCACCTTACAACATTCTCTCATTCACCTTACAACACTCTTTCATTCACCTGACAACATTCTCTCATTCACCTTACAACATTCTCTCATTCACCTTACAACACTCTCTCATTCACCTTACAACATTCTCTCATTCACCTTACAACACTCTTTCATTCACCTTACAACATTCTCTCATTCACCTTACAACATTCTCTTATTCACCTTACAACACTCCCCCATTCACCTTACAACACTCTCTTATTCACCTTACAACACTCCCCCATTCACCTTACAACATTCTCTCATTCACCTTACAACATTCTCTCATTCACCTTGCAACACTCCCCCATTCAACTTACAACACTCCCCCATTCACCTTACAACACTCTCTCATTCACCTTACAACACTCTCTCATTCACCTTACAACACTCCCCCATTCACCTTACAACACTCCCCCATTCACCTTACAACATTCTCTCATTCACCTTACAACACTCTCTCATTCACCTTACAACACTCCCCCATTCACCTTACAACATTCTCTCATTCACCTTACAACATTCTCTCATTCACCTTACAACATTCTCTCATTCACCTTACAACATTCTCTCATTCACCTTACAACACTCTCTCATTCACCTTACAACATTCTCTCATTCACCTTACAACACTCTTTCATTCACCTTACAACATTCTCTCATTCACCTTACAACATTCTCTCATTCACCTTACAACATTCTCTCATTCACCTTACAACACTCCCCCATTCACCTTAAAACATTCTCTCATTCACCTTACAACATTCTCTCATTCACCTTACAACATTCTCTCATTCACCTTACAACACTCCCCCATTCACCTTACAACACTCCCCCATTCACCTTACAACATTCTCTCATTCACCTTACAACATTCTCTCATTCACGTTACAACATTCTCTCATTCACCTTACAACATTCGCTTATTCACCTTACAACACTCTCTTATTCACCTTACAACACTCCCCCATTCACCTTACAACACTCTCTTATTCACCTTACAACACTCTCTCATTCACCTTACAACATTCTCTCATTCACCTGACAACACTCCCCCATTCACCTTACAACACTCCCCCATTCACCTTACAACACTCTCTTATTCACCTTACAACATTCTCTCATTCACCTTACAACATTCTCTCATTCACCTTACAACATTCTCTCATTCACCTTACAACACTCTCTCATTCACCTTACAACACTCCCCCATTCACCTTACAACACTCCCCCATTCACCTTACAACACTCCCCCATTCACCTTCCAACATTCTCTCATTCACCTTACAACACTCTCTCATTCACCTTACAACACTCTCTCATTCACCTTACAACACTCCCCCATTCACCTTACAACACTCCCCCATTCACCTTGCAACATTCTCTCATTCACCTTACAACACTCTCATTCACCTTACAACACTCCCCCATTCACCTTACAACACTCTCATTCACCTTACAACACTCCCCCATTCACCTTACAACACTCCCCCATTCACCTTGCAACATTCTCTCATTCACCTTACAACACTCTCATTCACCTTACAACACTCCCCCATTCACCTTACAACACTCTCTCATTCACCTTACAACACTCCCCCATTCACCTTACAACACTCCCCCATTCACCTTGCAACATTCTCTCATTCACCTTAAAACAATCTCTCATTCACCTTACAACACTCTTTCATTCACCTGACAACACTCTCTCATTCACCTTACAACACTCTCTCATTCACCTTACAACACTCTCTCATTCACCTTAAAACACTCTCTCATTCACCTTACAACACTCTCTCATTCACCTTACAACACTCCCCCATTCACCTTACAACACTCTCTCATTCACCTTAAAACACTCTCTCATTCACCTTACAACATTCTCTCATTCACCTTACAACACTCCCCCATTCACCTTACAACACTCCCCCATTCACCTTACAACATTCTCTCATTCACCTTACAACATTCTCTCATTCACCTTACAACACTCTCTCATTCACCTTACAACATTCCCTCATTCACCTTACAACATTCTCTCATTCACCTTACAACATTCTCTCATTCACCTTACAACACTCCCCCATTCACCTTACAACACTCCCCCATTCACCTTACAACACTCTCTTATTCACCTTACAACATTCTCTCATTCACCTTACAACACTCTTTCATTCACCTGACAACATTCTCTCATTCACCTTACAACATTCTCTCATTCACCTTACAACACTCTCTCATTCACCTTACAACATTCTCTCATTCACCTTACAACACTCTTTCATTCACCTTACAACATTCTCTCATTCACCTTACAACATTCTCTCATTCACCTTACAACATTCTCTCATTCACCTTACAACATTCTCTTATTCACCTTACAACACTCCCCCATTCACCTTACAACACTCTCTTATTCACCTTACAACACTCCCCCATTCACCTTACAACATTCTCTCATTCACCTTACAACATTCTCTCATTCACCTTACAACACTCCCCCATTCAACTTACAACACTCCCCCATTCACCTTACAACACTCTCTCATTCACCTTACAACACTCTCTCATTCACCTTACAACACTCCCCCATTCACCTTACAACACTCCCCCATTCACCTTACAACATTCTCTCATTCACCTTACAACATTCTCTCATTCACCTTACAACACTCTCTCATTCACCTTACAACACTCCCCCATTCACCTTACAACATTCTCTCATTCACCTTACAACATTCTCTCATTCACCTTACAACATTCTCTCATTCACCTTACAACATTCTCTCATTCACCTTACAACATTCTCTCATTCACCTTACAACACTCTCTCATTCACCTGACAACACTCTCTCATTCACCTTACAACACTCCCCCATTCACCTTACAACATTCTCTCATTCACCTTACAACACTCTTTCATTCACCTGACAACACTCTCTCATTCACCTTACAACACTCTCTCATTCACCTTACAACATTCTCTCATTCACCTTACAACACTCCCCCATTCACCTTGCAACATTCTCTCATTCACCTTAAAACACTCTCTCATTCACCTTACAACACTCCCCCATTCACCTTAAAACACTCCCCCATTCACCTTACAACATTCTCTCATTCACCTTAAAACACTCTCTCATTCACCTTAAAACACTTTCTCATTCACCTTAAAACACTCTCTCATTCACCTTACAACACTCTCATTCATCTTACAACACTCCCCCATTCACCTTACAACACTCTCATTCACCTTACAACACTCCCCCATTCACCTTACAACACTCCCCCATTCACCTTACAACACTCCCCCATTCACCTTACAACACTCCCCCATTCACCTTACAACACTCTCTCATTCACCTTACAACACTCTCTCATTCACCGTACAACACTCCCCCATTCACCTTACAACACTCCCCCATTCACCTTACAACACTCTCTCATTCACCTTACAACACTCCCCCATTCACCTTACAACATTCTCTCATTCACCTTACAACATTCTCTCATTCACCTTACAACACTCTTTCATTCACCTGACAACATTCTCTCATTCACCTTACAACATTCTCTCATTCACCTTACAACATTCTCTCATTCACCTTACAACACTCTCTCATTCACCTTACAACATTCTCTCATTCACCTTACAACACTCTTTCATTCACCTTACAACATTCTCTCATTCACCTTACAACATTCTCTCATTCACCTTACAACATTCTCTCATTCACCTTACAACACTCCCCCATTCACCTTAAAACACTCTCTCATTCACCTTACAACACTCCCCCATTCACCTTACAACACTCCCCCATTCACCTTACAACATTCTCTCATTCACCTTACAACATTCTCTCATTCACCTTACAACATTCTCTCATTCACCTTACAACATTCTCTTATTCACCTTACAACACTCTCTTATTCACCTTACAACACTCCCCCATTCACCTTACAACATTCTCTCATTCACCTCACAACACTCTCTCATTCACCTTACAACATTCTCTCATTCACCTTACAACACTCTTTCATTCACCTTACAACATTCTCTCATTCACCTTACAACATTCTCTCATTCACCTTACAACATTCTCTCATTCACCTTACAACACTCCCCCATTCACCTTACAACACTCCCCCATTCACCTTACAACACTCCCCCATTCACCTTACAACACTCTCTCATTCACCTTACAACACTCTCTCATTCACCGTACAACACTCCCCCATTCACCTTACAACACTCCCCCATTCACCTTACAACACTCTCTCATTCACCTTACAACACTCCCCCATTCACCTTACAACATTCTCTCATTCACCTTACAACACTCCCCCATTCACCTTACAACACTCTCTCATTCACCTTACAACACTCCCCCATTCACCTTACAACATTCTCTCATTCACCTTACAACATTCTCTCATTCACCTTACAACATTCTCTCATTCACCTTACAACACTCTCTCATTCACCTTACAACATTCTCTCATTCACCTTACAACACTCTTTCATTCACCTTACAACATTCTCTCATTCACCTTACAACATTCTCTCATTCACCTTACAACATTCTCTCATTCACCTTACAACACTCCCCCATTCACCTTAAAACACTCTCTCATTCACCTTACAACACTCCCCCATTCACCTTACAACACTCCCCCATTCACCTTACAACATTCTCTCATTCACCTTACAACATTCTCTCATTCACCTTACAACATTCTCTCATTCACCTTACAACATTCTCTTATTCACCTTACAACACTCTCTTATTCACCTTACAACACTCCCCCATTCACCTGACAACACTCTCTTATTCACCTTACAACACTCTCTCATTCACCTTACAACATTCTCTCATTCACCTGACAACACTCCCCCATTCACCTTACAACACTCCCCCATTCACCTTACAACACTCTCTTATTCACCTTACAACATTCTCTCATTCACCTTACAACATTCTCTCATTCACCTTACAACATTCTCTCATTCACCTTACAACACTCCCCCATTCACCTTACAACATTCTCTCATTCACCTTACAACATTCTCTCATTCACCTTACAACACTCCCCCATTCACCTTACAACACTCCCCCATTCACCTTACAACACTCCCCCATTCACCTTCCAACATTCTCTCATTCACCTTACAACACTCTCTCATTCACCTTACAACACTCTCTCCCCCATTCACCTTGCAACATTCTCTCATTCACCTTACAACACTCTCATTCACCTTACAACACTCCCCCATTCACCTTACAACACTCTCATTCACCTTACAACACTCCCCCATTCACCTTACAACACTCCCCCATTCACCTTACAACACTCCCCCATTCACCTTGCAACATTCTCTCATTCACCTTCCAACACTCTCATTCACCTTACAACACTCCCCCATTCACCTTACAACACTCTCTCATTCACCTTACAACACTCCCCCATTCACCTTACAACACTCCCCCATTCACCTTGCAACATTCTCTCATTCACCTATAAACAATCTCTCATTCACCTTACAACACTCTTTCATTCACCTGACAACACTCTCTCATTCACCTTACAACACTCCCCCATTCACCTTACAACATTCTCTCATTCACCTTACAACACTCTCTCATTCACCTTACAACACTCTTTCATTCACCTGACAACACTCTCTCATTCACCTTACAACACTCTCTCATTCACCTTACAACACTCTCTCATTCACCTTACAACACTCTTTCATTCACCTGACAACACTCTCTCATTCACCTGACAACACTCTCTCATTCACCTTACAACACTCCCCCATTCACCTTACAACATTCTCTCATTCACCTTACAACACTCTTTCATTCACCTGACAACACTCTCTCATTCACCTTACAACACTCTCTCATTCACCTTACAACATTCTCTCATTCACCTTACAACACTCCCCCATTCACCTTGCAACATTCTCTCATTCACCTTAAAACACTCTCTCATTCACCTTGCAACACTCCCCCATTCACCTTAAAACACTCCCCCATTCACCTTACAACATTCTCTCATTCACCTTAAAACACTCTCTCATTCACCTTAAAACACTTTCTCATTCACCTTAAAACACTCTCTCATTCATCTTACAACACTCCCCCATTCACCTTACAACACTCTCATTCACCTTACAACACTCCCCCATTCACCTTACAACACTCCCCCATTCACCTTACAACACTCCCCCATTCACCTTACAACACTCCCCCATTCACCTTACAACACTCTCTCATTCACCTTACAACACTCTCTCATTCACCGTACAACACTCCCCCATTCACCTTACAACACTCCCCCATTCACCTTACAACACTCTCTCATTCACCTTACAACACTTTCTCATTCACCTTACAACACTCTCTCATTCACCTTACAACACTCTCTCATTCACCTTACAACACTCTCTCATTCACCTTACAACACTTTCTCATTCACCTTACAACACTCTCTCATTCACCTTACAACACTCCCCCATTCACCTTACAACACTCTCTCATTCACCTTACAACATTCTCTCATTCACCTTACAGCACTCTCTCATTCACCTTACAACACTCTCTCATTCACCTTACAACACTTTCTCATTCACCTTACAACACTCTCTCATTCACCTTACAACATTCTCTCATTCACCTTACAGCACTCTCTCATTCACCTTACAACACTCCCCCATTCACCTTACAACACTCTCTCATTCACCTTAAAACACTCTCTCATTCACCTTACAACACTCTCTCATTCACCTTACAACATTCTCTCATTCACCTTACAACACTCTCTCATTCACCTTACAACACTCCCCCATTCACCTTACAACACTCTCTCATTCACCTTAAAACACTCTCTCATTCACCTTACAACACTCCCCCATTCACCTTACAACACTCTCTCATTCACCTTAAAACACTCTCTCATTCACCTTACAACACTCTCTCATTCACCTTACAACATTCTCTCATTCACCTTACAACATTCTCTCATTCACCTTACAGCACTCTCTCATTCACCTTACAACACTCCCCCATTCACCTTACAACACTCTCTCATTCACCTTAAAACACTCTCTCATTCACCTTACAACACTCTCTCATTCACATTACAACATTCTCTCATTCACCTTACAATTCTCTCTCATTCACCTTACAACACTCCCCCATTCACCTTACAATTCTCTCTCATTCACCTTACAACATTCTCTCATTCACCTTACAGCACTTTCTCATTCACCTTACAACATTCTCTCATTCACCTTACAACATTCTCTCATTCACCTTAAAACACTCCCCCATTCACCTTACAACACTCCCCCAATCACCTTACAATTCTCTCTCATTCACCTTACAACACTCACTCATTCACCTTAAAACATTCTCTCATTCACCTTACAACATTCTCTCATTCACCTTACAACACTCCCCCATTCACCTTACAACACTCCCCCATTCACCTTACAACATTCTCTCATTCACCTTACAACACTCCCCCATTCACCTTACAACACTCCCCCATTCACCTTACAATGCTCTCTCATTCACCTTACAACACTCTCTCATTCACCTTACAACGCTCTCTCATTCACCTTACAATGCTCTCTCATTCGCCTTACAACACTCTCTCATTCACCCAGCTTCCCTTTTCTATTGATCAATATGTATTACTGAACAGTCCCTGTGTTGTAAAAGGAAGTTACATTCTGTAACCTCGTCTCTTCCGCTGTTAGTGTGTGTCTCTTTTGCAGCAGAACATCCTGTCCAGTGAGAACATGAATGGAGACACCAAATTCTGGGCATCAATCCTAGTATATGTCGTCATTGGAGAGAAATTTCCTAAAGTGGAGGAATTCAACTCAAACAACTGCTGCTAAATTGTCTGTGACGAGCAGCTTTAAAGCCTGCATAAAACATAGGAGCAGTCTTTCATGTAACTTCCTGACCAACTTTGTGTGCCCCAGATACTTAAGCACATAATGTAGGCTCACACTTCAGTGTCGTACTGAAGGAGCACTGCATTGATGGAGATGCCGTCTTTTGGATGAGATGTTAAACTGAGTCCCCATCTGCCCGGTCAGGTGGACATAAAAGATCCCATGACACTATTTCAAAGAAGAGCAGGGGAGTTCTTCCTGTCCAACATTAATCCCTCAACTAACATCGCTAAAACAGATTATTTGGTCATTATCTTATATATTGTTTGTGGGACCTTGCTGTGCGCAAATTGGCTGCCGCATTTTCTACATTACAACAATGACTACACTTCAAAAAGTACTTCATTGGCTGTAAAGTGCTTTGGGATGTCCTGAGGTGGTGAAAGGCGCTATATAAATGCAAGTTCTTTCCTTGTCTTTAACAGCTGAGAACCACCCAGTGAGCAGCACTGATTTCTGAACTTAGTTCCTCTATGGGGGTTGAGTGCTCCCCTGTTACGGTTAACAGGTTGCCATCTGAATAAACCCTTCTCAAATCCCTTGGTGCATATGGTGTGGTGTTTTGCTTTCATAAAAGATACAATAGTTTGACTGAAAAAAAATCATAGTAAAATAACAATTGAGCTGAGAATGTAAACTATTTTTGAAATTAATCCATTGACAGACTTTACAACATAACCAATAACATCCTGAAAGTTACTTTTTTCTTACAACGCCACAAATGGTTTTGGTGAATATTGGACTGGGTCCTTCTTGACAGAATAGGATTAAAAGTATTGAATACAATCGAAAACAGAAAAGAGGGTGAAAAGTGAGGCACTTGTCTGAACTATCAGCCAGCAGATTGGAAGGATTCACATTTGCCAGAGAGCAAAATGCATTATTTTGAGATAATTTAATATAACTGGCAAAAGAACCAGAGGGGAAATGAAGAGAATTTTTTTTAATCAGCGAGTTGTTATGATCTGAAATGCACTGCCTGAAAGGGTGGTGGAAGCAGATTCAATAGTAACTTTCAAAAAGGAATTGGATAAATACTTGAAAAAGAAAATAATTTGCAGGGCTGAGGGGAAAAAGTGGGGCAGTGGGACTAATTGGATCGCTCTTTCAAAGAGCCGGCTCAGGTACAATGGGCCAAATGGCCTCCTTCCATGCTGTAAGAATCTACGAATTGCATTCGGGTTTCCTTAAGAAGAAGGCTCACTTTGATTGAGAGTTAAGTTAGATATTGCTAATACCTTTACCTCAATGCTCTGTGAAAGTTTCTACAGGGGCACTCATTTACTGTTTTTTTTTTGTTTTAGCCTCAGTCAACATACAGAGAAACACAGAGTTCAATTCTCGTTGTATTTTCCACAGGTCTGTCTCTTCAAAGTAGGATGTCCCATAAAGACCTTGTAGTGCCCTCAAAGACAAGAACCAAAGCAAACCTCCCAGAATACAAGCAATGAATATCCAACAGGGACACTGAAATGATGCTTGAATGTCAGGCTCACCAATGAATGGAAATGCCCCCGACACAGAAGTAGGCACATCCCAAAATTGGTTTATGAAACGTGCCCTGATAATTGCTCATTCTATTTGAGAATGGGTTGGCTCCCTCCCTCCTCAAAATAAAACAAATTCCTGATACAACACAAAAAATTAATTTATCTAATGCCGTCTATATCATAATATGGTCCCACAGAGGACATTTGGTGACAGTACCCAATTGACAATGTGAAGCAGTGGATAGAAAATGAACCGCAGGCTATTCATCAACAAATGACAGTCAAAAATTGCAAGTAAAAAAGTGGCTAAAACTGAGGAAAAATGTCCATCTGATTCTTTATGTCCTCACCTAATTTCATCTGAAAATGTAAGTGTACACTCATCAAAAAGAAGTCTTAATACAAGACCTCACAATAAGAAATTAAATTATGTCAACCTCTTAATGTCACGACATTTGTAGAACATGTCTGACAATTTGTTAATTGAAATGATGCCCAGAGACATGTTTTCCAAACATCAACCATTCCCTCACCCTGCGAGAGATCAAAAGCAGACCTGTTGCAGTCGGTTTGACACTGGGCCACTGGCTATCCTTAGCTCTTATTAAGTAAATACATCTCTCTGAAAAACAGCCATCACTTTTTGAGAATTGCACAAAACCAGACTGAATGATAGAAATAGATTGATGAATAGAAAAAAGACTCACATTATATGGTTTCCCATCATGACTCTCAGAAATGTCCCAAAATGTTTTATATGTAATGAATTACTTTGCAGTGCAGCAACTGTTGTTCAGTAGGCAAGTACAGCAGTCATTTTGTGCACAGCAACATTCCACAAACAGCAATGAGATGAGTGACCAGATACTCTGTTTTCTGAGGGGTTGGTTGAGGAGGTTGACCAGGATACCCCAGAAGAGCTCACTGCTCTTCTTTGAGACTAAATAAATTGGGGGACCCGATGTCACTCGCACAAGTTGGGTAAAGGCAAAAATAGGTTGGAAGTCAGGAGGTTCTTCTTTTCCCAGGGAATAGTGGTCCTGTGGATCTGGTTCCCGGCTCGTGCAGTGAACACCGATTTTGCAGAATCCCTTCAAGCGAGAGCTGGACCTGTTTCTGGCTGGGGTGGAGATCACCTTGTACAAGAGGTAGGCATCCTGGTAACATTAATCAGGGCCAGAGTGATCTCCTGGACCAGTTTTGATCGCCTAAGGAGGTCGGAGAGGAATTTTCCAGATTTTTGTCCCCTAATTGGCCTGGGTTTATATCTGTTTTTTTGCCTCTCCCAGGAGATCACATGGCTCTGGGTGGGGTGGGGACTGTATGTATTGTGATGCACAAGAGTTCACAACTATGTGGGACAGGCTGGATGAACCAATAGGCCTTTTCCTGTTTGTTATTTTTCGTATGTTCGTCTGAGATTAACTAGTCATTCATCTTATTGCAGTTTGTGAGATCTTGCTAATATGGCGTTTTGCTTCTGAGTAGCTAATTCTTTGCGACCTGTCTGAGATGAAATAAGATACTATGTAAATGTAAGCCTTTCTTTTTTTTTTGATCAAGGTGAGGGAACTTAGCATTGGGACATTGAATATTTTTCCATTTTAGAATCTCAGTATCGGCACCAATCACTGAGAGATGGCAGGGATTGGAATCAGAGTAAAGATACCTCTACTCTGGCCTAACAATGTGCCTTTGCCCCCAGTCTTAGATGAGCACCCACTACTGCACCAGAGTAACACTTTTTTAATCCCCACATCAGCCATGCTTGCGGTTTCTCTGAGTGACATTGTCATTTCAACATTAGGGAAATTCTGATGTGGTGAACACACCAGATTAATGTTCAGCAAACTCTTGCAAGCACCATATCCTAGTTATCATCGATTTTAAAAAAAATATTCTTGGAATGTGGGCATTGCTGGCAAGGCTGGCATTTACTGCCTCGTTGCCCAAGTGGTTTTGATACAACTGAGTGGCTTGCTTGGCCAATTGAGAGTCAACCATGTTGTTGTGGGACTGGAGTCACGTATAGGACAGACCGGGTCAGGACGGCACGTTTCCTTCCCTAAAGGGCATTGGGTTTGTACGACAATCTGACAGCTTCGTGGTCACTATTACTGATATCAGCTTTTTATTTCCGAATTTTCTTTTAAAGCAATTCAGTTCTCAAACTGCCATGGTGGGAATTGAACTCACGTTCGCTGGAGTATTAGTCCAGTAACATGACCACTACATTACCCCTGTTGTCAGTACAGTCTTTTGCATGGTATCAATGCTGTTTGGCAATGGTGGAGCGTAAAAGACTGCAATGACACTAGGAGACCAATTTTCACTCTTGGGTGGCTGACTGGCAGAGCGCACCCACTGCCCACCTGTTAAGTGGGCGAGGAGTTTTAAGCTCGGGATTCATTTAAATCTCGCTGGTCAGCTGCATGCCCCAAACGGGTATCTCGGTTCAGCTCGCCGGTTCCTGCCTGGTGCAATAGCGGGCCGCTCAGGCGCCATGTGGGCAGGTTCTAGGAGGGGAGGGTGGCGAATGTGAAGTGGGGAGGTGGAGATGTGGGGGAGAAAGCTTCTTGTAGAGCCAGGAGGAGCACACAAAAAAAACCAGAAACTTTTCCGGGATGTTTTTGGAGCAGTCAGCAGCGGTTCATTTAAGGGCTGCAGGTTAGGCCACTCAACGCCAGGACACGCGGTCAGAGCTCACGGTCTTAACTACGTCATGGGGCGCAGGGTCACATAATCAAAAGGGCTACTTCCTGAAACAGGAGGTGACACCGGTCGCCCAAGGGAAGGTCCCTTTTAAAGCAGTGGCGGCCGTGCGTTAGATTTAACAAGGTGTTAAGTCTGCTGTCCTCATTTTGAGATTGTTCCCACCCTGTCCACGCAGTTTTGACTGAAATTCAGGTGAAAATCGGCTCCCAGGTATGCAAGGTGACTGAGGCATTAGCTGGTCTTTGAGGTGAATGCTGGTGAATTTGGGCCCCAGCATCATTATGACACAGGCAACCCTTTCAAGGATCCCCGGTGTGGACAAACAGTGCTGTATCTGGAGCTAAACAACGCTCCTTTTTTAAGTTGACTGAATGTCTAATAGTTGCATAAGAGTTACTTGTCTCACACAGTCAGCAGGAGCAGAAAAACTTTCCATCAGCTCTCTGGCTCTACACTAGCAGCAGTTGTTGAAATGTGTACAGGGAGCCAACGAGATTGAGAAGGATGTTTTTCACCGTTTGACTATTTACCTGGAAAATCAATGTTTAGAGAACAAAATCTGCTAACCTGACTTGTTCTATGGAAAATAACTACAGAATATGTTTACGGTCGAAACTGTTATTTTCTTTCCCAGGCAAATAAATGTTCCAAGTTGATTTCTCCCAAAGCTATCTGTGTTTTCCAGAATCCGGTTGCACAATATGCTCTTTGCAGGTTCTGATATTTGTCAAACGCTCAACAATTTCTTAAGCAAATAAGCATTACTGGTTGGACAAAAATAGTGCGATACAATTATATTAACTGGATCGCGAGATGACACACAGAGTAACCATTAAATCTGACTTAACGTCTCTCTTTGAAAGAAGATCTTATTCAACATTGCGGAATCTTTACTCAGTTTGTCAGTCGCTCGACATTTCGTTTAAACCTAGTGAATCTCGCGCGACCTTGCTTATGGATGGTCAGCGGAAATGTAATGTCTCTTAGCTGCAGTTGTTGTAACAGGTTAAAATGGCGGGCAGACCTGAGTGGCTGACACCACAGCGCTACTAGTGCAAGCAGGCATTACAGTGGTTACCTATTAAAAGAAACAGGTGATACTCTCGCACTTTAGGCATTACCTGTAGGCATCACAAAAGCATTACTAAATTGTGACAACATGAAATAGGTGTGATAAACAAGATAGATATATATGTGGAGAAGAAGATAGAACTTCATTTGTATAGCGCCTTTCATGTCATCAGGATGTTCAAAAGTGCGTCACAGCTAATGGAGTATTTTTAGAGTGTAGTCACTTGTAATGTGGGTAACACAACAGCCAATTTGCGCACAGTAGTGAAATAACTGACCAATAACCAGTTTTGGCATTGTTTGGTTGAGGGATAAATGTTGGCACCAGGAATTATATCACTGGAGTTTTTACATCTAAAAGGCCTTGGTTTAATTTCTCATCCGAAAGATTCTTCTATGGCAACTAACTTTAAGAAAAGCTTCACTGGTCACTCAGAGGTACTAATGCACCAGCCATACAGTGCTGAGCCATACATTAACTGTTTCATTGAGCATTCCTGTCATTGCACTGGTGGAAGTGTCAGGTTGGGGAATAAAATGATGTAGAAATGGTGATGAGCTTTAGTTAATTTAAACATAACATACTGAGATTCCCATATTTACTGTTTTGCTACAGTGGACTGCTGTGCTGTATGGTGTAGGTATCGAGTGTGAGTCGGAGTGCCCGGTTATATTCTGTAACCATGGTTGCCAACTCTCATTGGGCATATTCCTGGAGGTTTTATTGCACAATTTTATTCCTGCCTCCTACTACCCGGCCCCCATGCTCCCGCCATTGGTCGCCCGACGAGTCCATCCTCGCTGTGCATCACCTTCCCACACCAATTGGAAAGCAAACAGGCTCTTAATTACCCGATTGGATGATGCTTGACAGTTAGCCTTTTTATCCCTTCTCCAATATTTTTATAACCAATAAATGAAAGAAAATGAAAAAAAAAATCACACAAATTTTTTTTAACATCGCTATGATTTTTCTCCCGGTTGCTCGTGGCTGTGTCCCGGAGACTCCAGGACAATCCTGGAGGGTTAGCAACCCTATCTGTGGAGTAACAGTAGTGAGACCACATCACCTATGTTAGACCAGTCAATGTTGATGGGGAAATATGAGGAGTGCCATCAATAAGAGTAGAACAAATTGTCATGCCCAAATCAGTTAGGCGCATCTGAGAGCACAGAGGTCAAGTTTAGTCCTGGAAGCCACAATCTTTGTGCGCTTTACTTTTTTAAATGATTGCAGTGTGTGTAATTATTCTTCTTTCCAGTAGAAATAAACAAACCTGTTTGACGGGTTCAAAAAAGTAACATAGACTAGATGATAATAGTGGGCGAACAGTTAACATGTTCATTTGACATTTTTCTATCTATTATTATAATGGGAAGGTATTAACACATTTATTTTAACTTTACCCTGTAAAGATGTATTGAAAGTTCCTGCAATACTTTTATGTTCATACTTAAAATACCTGTAACCCTTCCAGGAGAAACTAGTTTTGGCTTGAAACGCGGAATTTAGTAAGCTCCAAAATGCTGGAAAATGCACAAAATAAAGTGTCAAAGATGAACACCTACTGGGGAAAGGCATGCCTCCCAGATCCTCCGAGAATGTAAATCTCATGCCTTCAGTACTCACGTTTCCTATCAGTAATTTCTTTATTCACCATTGCTACAAACTGTACTATTATGGGATTTTTCCACTACAAAAAAGTGATCAAATGTTGGATGTACCCACAGCTTAAGTCATGACCTGCCAAGCCTCACTGCGCTTTCAGTGCAATTATCGTTTTCAGATATCGCATGGTTCAGGGGTGTTTTTCAGCTTTCCTGGGACTGTGCTAGCTTTTGTCAATTGGCTAGTCAGCTTTGGCCAATATTCCAGGGTGGCGTGTATGAAGAGGACAGTTTTCCCATCTTAAAAGTAGAAAAACCCGGCATTTGTTCCTGCCCAGATGACCTCACTTGAATCATACCTCCTGCTGTCGGAACATGGAGCCACACGGCTGGCTGCTGTGGAGATTTCTGGTGCCCAGAATGTCTCACCCTCCTTCCTGACCGGGGAGAGAGACAACATCTGCTCGTTCCACTGTAACATGGTGGACTGACTAATTCCCAATTAACAATGGGAGTGTTGTTTTCAGTATTTTAAAACAGCTACCAGGGACTGAAAGATTTTAGCTTCTTCTTGACAGCGTTCTAGGCTTAATAAAAAGGAAGAAAAAGAAAAAAAGAACTTGCATTTCTATAGCACCTTTCCAGACCTCAGGACGTCCCAAAGTGCTTTACAGCCAATGACGTACTTTTGAAGTGTCGCCACTGTTGTAATGTAGGAAAAGCGGCAGCCAAGTTGCGCACAGCAAGGTTCCACAAACAGCAATGACCAGGTAATCTGTTTTAGTGATGTTGGTTGAGGGATAAATATTGGCCAGGGCACCGGGAGAACTCCCCTGCTCTTCTTCGAAATAATGCCATGGGATCTTTCACGTCCATCTGAGAGGGCAGATGGGGCCTCGTTTTAATGTCGCATCCAAAAGATCCAAAGGTAAATTATACTAGGCTTGTTTAAGGCATGAAGTTTCTACGCTGGATGCTTTGGCTGTTTATCACCAGAAAATTAAAACATAAAATACACACAAAAATCTCCCAACCGAAAATTTCCTGTGACCTTGTGAGGTCTAAAGTTACCACTAAAGTGAAGCGAGATATCGGTCAGGTCCGAAGTTCACCAAAACACCAACTACATATTTTATGAGAAGTTGGTCCTATTCACAGTCACTAAGGTGGTTATGCGTAGTTCCCACCTATCCAGTGGAATACCTGAATACCATTTCCCGCTTTCTCACGGAAAATTACCTCTGGCCACAAGTTAGAGAAGACACTTTCAACAGCAGCTACAAGCAGCTTAATTGGCTGGAGCTTGTGTCCACGGAGCAGGAGGTTAGAGCTGCCTGAGAGGAAGACCTTAGTCTTTGGGATGACCATGAAACCAGCAAACTCTAGTACCACGGAGTTACCCAGGAAGAGGTGAACAACTAGTTTCACACTATTTCTCACCACAAAAGTACCTGCCAGGATTCTAGAAATCATTTCGACGCCAACAAGGCTCCCAAGGAGAAGGTGCTTTCAACACCGAGGCTGGTGTTAGAGAAGGAGCATCCAAGCCAAGACGTGTGATACCTGTAGAATACAGCGTGGCAGAACATTTTTCCCATTGAGTTTTGGAGGGCAATTGGTGGCTATGGGTTTAGTGAAAGCCTGTTTGATTCGGGTTAAATATCTCTAAATATACATAAATGTGCAAACAAATAAAGGTGATGCTCGAGAAATAGATTTCCCGATCAGTCGTGAGCCCGACTGGAAGTGGATCAGTGGAAGAATTGCACCCGCCCAGAATCTACTGCAGAAGTATTGTGAAATACCCCCCCTCCCCTCACCCCCCCCGCCCCAGCACCTGTTAGCTGCTGCTGCAGTATGGTGATGTCCAGTCCTTTCACTGGCACCTATACAATAATTACCATGCTGCTTTAATTAGTAGAGTCAACTTGAAGCAATGCGTTCATGAAGTTCACACCACAGCTGTGTCCTTATTTATTGCAAATTTACATGTGGTTTGCATTCAACTGATGGAGATAAACTGCAAAACTCTTTCTTCAAGAAGCTAGTTTGAAAGAACAAAGTTGCTTCATTCAGGTTGTTGTAAGCAGTCTGACTACAGTCCTCTCAGTTCACCGGTCACACCGGCCTGCACATGTGCTGGGCCAGCGATCTGATATCTTGTATCCTCCTTTGGGACAAGAGTGTAATATAAACCCTGGGAAGATTGGGTCTGATTCTTAGTGCCTTGGCAATGCCTTAAAGGGACTAACCCAAGATTTTGAATAAGCCATGGAGAAATTGTTGCTCATATTTTCTGTAGTCATTTTGAAAAGCACTTCTTTTATGATCTGAAATCTAACCAGTAGTCAAATATGAAATGTTTGACAACCAATATAAAGTGTTTGGCAATTTCGGCATTAATTTCCGGAGGAGTAGGAAAATGTGTTTTTTTTTTAAAAGTCGGAAAAAGTAATTGTGTCAAACTTTCCCAACAGCATAGCAGCACTTACAGGAGTAGTGGGTGCCCTGAATCAAAGGAAAATATCTTACTTGGAGTACCGTGCACTGTTCTGGTCTCCATATTACAAAAAGGATATCGAGGCACTGGAGAAGGTGCAAAAAAGATTCACAAGGATGACACCAGAACGGAGAGGTTATAACTATCAGGAAAGACTGAACAGACTGGGGCTCTTATCTCTAGAAAAGAGAAGACTGAGGTGACCTAATAGAGTCCTTTAAAATTATGAATGGGTTTAATAGGGTAAACATAGAGAAGATGTTTCCACTTGTGAGGGAGTCCAAACTTGAGGTCATAAATATAAAATAGTCACCAATAAACCCAATAAAGAATTCAGGAGAAACTTCTTTACCCAGAGAGTGGTTAGAATGTGGAACTTGCCAGCACACGGAGTAGTTGAGGCGAATAGCATAGATGCCTTTAAGGGGAAGTTAGATAAATACATGAGGGAGAAAGGAACAGAAGGATATGCAAATAGGGTTAAATGAAGTAGGGTGTGAGGAGGCTCGTGTGGAGCATAAACACCGACACAGACCAGTTGTGCTGAATGGCCTGTTTCTGTGTCACAACCCAAACATGTAACAGCAGCTATAACATGGGTCCCAAAGACAGCATTATAAAGTGGACCTACCAAAGGACAATTTAAACTATTAGATTCTTTAAAGAAGCACTGGTACTTTAGATGTGTCTGTACTTGAGAGCCATTAGTGCTACTGTAAATCTGGGCCCAGTCTGTAAATCACCCCTTGACTGGTACAGGCCTGGTATGTGTATCTATTACAACATCTAAGGAAAGCATAACCAATAAAGTAAATTCCAGCATCACAGAGACAGAACGTAAGGTCAAAGGGCAAAAAGTAGGAATACAAACACAAACTACTGGAAAAGTGTTGAAACCTTCACTATGGATGGTTCTCCAACAGGTAAGAGTTTTTTTTAAAGCTCCTATCTGTTGGTTATAAACAATTTATCGCAAGCTAGCTGAGGCGTGGAGGCCAGGTGCTGTCCCATATGGTGGAACAGTAAAATTAGAAATGGAAAGGCCCACCCAAGAGACATGGTATTCGGCAGCCAGAGATCCTTCTCTAACTGGAAACCATGCGCCTCATCCTTGGGGGAGGGCAGGGAAGATTAACATTTTATGGATAACAGCTTATTCACTTAACAGCAATTTACTACACTCTAATTGAGTTGGTAAAAAAGGGAAGTGTTTTTTTTTGGTGCCAGTTTTCTCCCCAGCCCTTGTCCTGAAGGTGTTGTCTCCTGTTGAGTACGATGGTACGGGCACTGGGCATGCTCTCACACCTTGCCCAAGCGGCAATTTTGCACATCTGAGATGAGATAATGGATGTTGCCAATCGGTGGGAATCACAGCCAACTCTTTTCCTTGCCCCAAGCTCCAGGACATATATCTTCCAGCAGGAGTCACTAGATAGCAATCAAGAGTTGGAATGCTGGCTGACCTTCCCATCTCCTTGGTACAACGGCACCGAGCCAATTATTAAACCCATCCCTGGTCTGTACGTCTCAGTGCATGCTGACTTTACAAACTGTGCCACTGGGGGAGTCAGCAGTACAATCGATTCACCCAACCCAATCTTATTGAAACATACAAGATTCTGAGGGGACTCAATAGGGTAGATGCTGAGAGGATGTTACCCCTCATGGGAGAATCTAAAACTAGGGGGCATAGTTTCAAAATAAGGGGTCGCCCGTTTAAGACGGAAATGAGGAGGAATTTCTTCTCCCAGAGGGTCTTGAATCTTTGGAATTCTTTGCCCCAAAAAGCTGTGGAGGCTGAGTCATTGAATACATTCAAGACTGAGTTAGACAAATTTTTGATCAGCAAGGGAAAAGGCGGGAAAGTGGAGTTGAGGTAAAAATCAGATCAGCCATGATCTCACTGAATGGCGCAGCAGGCTCGAGGGGTCGAATGGCCTACTCCTGCTTCTATCTCTTATGGTCTTATGGTCAACCCCGTTGTTTCAGAAGATTTCTCACATTACACACACAAGAGGCAAAACAATTATTCTGCTGTTTGGTTAATACTCAAATTTTACTTTGTGCAACATTAAACGTGCACCACCGATTGCCTTTGGTCTTGGATTACTTGGATTCATGTATAGGATAATATGTGGGTCTGTGATGTGCCACAAGGAGGCAATGCCTCAAACATCAGATGACATACACTGCGAGAGTGAAGCTTGAGTGGCTTATTAAAGCCATTAACTTCCTACAATGAGTTAGTGCTTTGGAACACACTTCAGTGGGTATCACTCTATATAATATGTGGAAAGAATGCAAGAAAGAATGAAAGAATGCAAGAAAGAAAGAAAGACTTTCATTTATATAGTGCCTCTCATGACCTCAGGGCTCCCGAAGTGCTTTCCAGCCAATGAAGTACGTTTGAAATGTAGTCACTGTTGTAATGTAGGAAACGCGGCAGCCAATTTGCGCACAGCAAGGTCCCACAAACAGCAATGAGATAATGACCAGATAATCTGTTTTTTACTGGTGTTGATTGAGGGATAAATATTGGCCAGGACACCGGGGAGAACTCCTCTGCTCTTCTCCGAAATAGCGCCATGGGATCTATCACCTGAAAAGGCAGACGGGGCCTCGGCTTAACGTCTCATCCGAAAGACGGCACCTGCGACAGTGCAGCACTCCCTCAGTACACCACTAGGAGTGGCAGCCTCGATTCTGTGCTCATGATTTATAGTGATCTCTTACTATTTTTCAGCTTTGATAAAGGGGAAAGGGCAGTGAGAACACTTTCTGCTCAAAGTACTTTTTACCCAATTTTTAACCTAAAAACACACAATTATAAAAATATTTGGGTTTTTTTGAGACAAAACATTGAATTTCCTGCTGCCATTTCAAGCCTCTCCCTCCAGGCCGGTCACCGACACCCCTCAACTGAACTGAATTCCATCTTTTGACCATCCTTGGAGTTGAACCAAAATCACCTGACTCTGAAAGACAGCCTGAATTTCTTATAGACAGTGTGGGTCTGTAATTCCACAGGCACAGAGGTTCTTTCGGACTCCAACAGTAACTTCTGTGCGAGACCAGCAGGAACGAGCCCCTATCGAATTTCAGGGCCTCAATTTCTACCTAAAATAGTTCCAATATTGAAAAAAAACAAATTAACCACTTGTTAAAATTTCTACATTTTCTAAACAATGATTATGCTGTTTAGTATTTTATCTTTACCGTTCCTTTTTGCAAGTCATCACTTGCACCTGTTTTATTTATGTCCCGCTGACAGAGAACATATAACAAGAACAGTAGAAACAGACTGAACTCAAAGGAGGGAAATCCTGGAGGAATTGCAGCAATATTCAAGTTTGAAAAGGGAGTTCTGAATAAAACCCTGAATTTGAATACATTACATAAGCAGAGCCTAATTAGTAATTAAAGTTGGGAAGATCTTTGGTAAATATAGGAAAATGCAAAATAGCTTTTTTGAAGTCTTATAATTTTTGGTTCTCACTATAAGAAAAAATTCCCTAATCTGCTGGAACACAATGCTTAGACAGTATTTGTAGCAGGTAGCATTGGCCTAGCCTTGATGAAACCATTTCTGTGGCTGAATAAATGTTGCTTTACCTGCACCTGGCTGGCTCCCCTGTCTAAGTGAGAGAGGAGAGAGTCCTGCATACTGAAAAGGACATTGGGGCAGAAATTGCTCGGAGCAGCGAACCAACACTGCTCGCTGCTCCATCGATTTATACTAACCCACTAACTTTTCGTCGGCCGCTTCCTCGAATAGGAAGCGGAGAAGAGCCCAGCGCCAGTTCAAGCGAAGCTAGGACCCCTGGGAGAAGTGAGAGGATCGATCTCTCCCCTCGACCAATCAGGTCGCAGCGTTTTTGACAAGCTGCGTTCACTGTCTCTGCAGGCTTGAATTGTTAAACCAGGAAGTGAAAGGTACAACATTAAAATCAATGTAAAAACAGCCATAGACAGTGAATAAAAGGGAGGGTAAGAAATAATTTAATTAAATAAAAGAGAAAGGAAAAGTAAAAAAAAAATTTAATTTTAAAAATAAAATTTTAATAAACAAAAACTATTAAAATAAGGAGTAATAACACTCCACATTTTTAAAAGTTAATTTTTAGTTGTTTGGTAGTCATTAAGACTTAACGCGCTGTTAAAACTTAGTTCAGACCTGGTATTTTTAAGTGTACCTGTTTTGTGGCGTAATTAGTTTCTTTCCAGCTGGGCAGATAAGCAAGTTTGCACTTTTTCAATGATTTCTCTGATTGCAAGGTGTGATGTACCCTTAATTCAAAGCTGTCATTTCTGCGTTTCACTGCGCTTGTGCAAACACCGGAACTTGCTCCTCCATTTCACCACTAACAACGGACAGCACGGTTGAGCTCACCGTTGTTTCACGAGCGATGCCCGTCCCACTGAATCAGCTACAGACACAGAACGCAAAGTATACACGTGGAAACTAACTGATTTTTATAGAGCCTTCTTCACCTCCGACCCCATTACACAGGCCTCGTCCTGTCCTCATCTGACATCTATACACACTGACTTCCCCTCAGGGGTTATTGGATAGTGATCAGGAGTGTCGACTCTGACTGATTTTTCTCTTCATTGTGATCATCATCCTGTCCGAGTACAGCTAACTCTGCGCAGACCAGGAGCAGAATGTGGGGGAACCTTTCTGATCTGCACAGTTTAATATGAAATCATTCAGCGCATTTACCCACTGAGCCTTTGGGAAGATTGAAACAAAAGATGACATAATGTTCTGTACCCACCTCTTATTTGCCACTATACAAAAAAGCAATGTTTTTTCAGGTGGTTCTACAACAATGTATGGGAATACTACACATCTTCTCATAATATGGTCCTTGGCTCATAACACTGCTCACATTCGGCGTTGCATGTTAGCAGTAATGAATAGTTCAATATAGCTACATTGGAATGATGCAAAATTGAAACTTGCCAGAATCTGAATGTAAAGTTTGAACTGGATTGCACACCAAATAGAACCCATATTTATTCATTCATATACAGCACCCCTCCCCCACCCCATTAGATCCATAATTACCAGATGCATATCCCCCTCCTCTCATTAGCCTTCAGGAAGCTTTACCAATTCACCATTGAAGCAAAGGTTTGACCAGCCTATTCTTTAAATCCCTAGCCACTGCATTTATTTTACCAGGATCCATCCACATTACGTTGTTTGAGGAGATAACATATGCCCACAGCTGCCAGATACGCCAACCGTTTAGGGACACAAGAGCAACTGGCATGTCAGAACAAAATCTTAAATCGCTGTTACAAGTTGCCAACTGGGCCTCATGGAGATACAATGGATAGGGGGCAGCGTTCTGTTTCAAAAGCTGCGGAGAAAGGCCAGTTCTCAAAGGACTGGAGTAAGAACACCCTGCGACATACGAGAGACTGGCCACTGCTGTGCGACAGGGAACTCCTTTCAAATTCCCCACCAAATTTTGTTTAATGCAATTAAAGAGAGCGCACATTTAACAGTGTAACAGTGGCTGAGAAATATATTTTAAAAAACAGAAACCAGCGTAACAGATCATAAGAAAAAATTCTACTGCAAACCCAACAATGTGCAATACAAGAAAGGCTTGTATTTATAAAATGCCTTTCACGACCTCAGGACGTCCCAAAGCACTTTACAGCCAATGAAGTACTTTTTTTTGTATTCACTGTTATGATGTAGGAAATGCGGCAGCCAATTTTGCACAGCAAGCTCCCACAAACAGCACTGTGATAATGACCAGACAATCTGTTGTTTTAGTGGCGTTGATTTAAGGGACAAATACTGGCCAGGACACTGAGGAGAACTCCTCTGCTCTTCTTCAACATAGTGCCATGGGATCTTTTGCATTCATCTGAAAGGGCAGACAGGGCCTCAACGTCTCATCTGAAAGTACTGCAGTGGGAGTGTCAGCTTAGATTTTGTGTTTAAGTGTCTGGAGTGGGATTTTAACCCACAACTTTCTGCCTCAGAAGCAAAAGTGCTACCACTGAGCCACGGCTGACGTCTACAAATCACTAAGTATGCATAAAGTACCAGTTAGGGTCCATCACAGAGAGCCATGGCAGAAACTCCATCACAATGGAATATCAGACCCTCAAAATGGCCAAAACTAATCAACAGAAAGGAGCCTGTGTGTTGACAAATAACACAAAATAAGTCAAAATACTGCAATTTTAAAAAAATTATCTGGTGTTATATTGATGGTTAATAAGTTTAAAATCTAGTCCTTAATAACAATATAGAGACTCAGGTCAGTTTTAAACTTCATTGGTTAAATAATCCTTTCTATATAATGATGATGATGAAAGTGTTGACAGTTCCCAGCTATTCCATTAAACAGCATACCTCAGGTGTCAGCCATGGCTCAGTGGTAGCACTCTCATCTCTAAGTCAGATAGGTCGTGGGTTCAAACCTCACTCCAGAGACTTCAGCACAAAATCTAGGCTCACACTCCAGTGCGATACTGAGTGAGTGCTCTACTGTCTTTTGGATGCAACATTAAACCAAGTTCCCCATTTAGACGTAAAAGATCCCACAGCACTATTTCGAAGAAGAGCAGCAGAGTTCTCCCCGGTGTCCTGACTAATATTTATCCTTCAACCAATATCACTAAAACAGATAATCTGGTAATTATCTCATTGCTGTTTGTGGGATCTTGCTGTGCACAAATTAAATGTTGCATTTCCTATATTACAACAGTGACTAACTACACTTCAAAAAGTACTTCATTGGCTGCAAAGCACTTTGGGATATTCTGAGGCCATAAAAGGCGCTATATAAATGCAAGTTCTTTTTTTCTCCCCTCTCTCCTCTCTGGAAGGAGTAAAGTCCTGATGGGGTAATACAGGCACCAAGCAACCTCTGGGGGTACCTTGCAAAAATGCCCATTGTTAATATGTGAGGCTTGACACTGAGTATCAGTAGGGTAGCCCGTTGCAGGAGTCCATCATTACCTCATCATGTCTTCACCCAACGTCCGCACATGTCCACTGAATCATGATCAGGAGGGGGAACCCTGTCTGGTGCTTCCCTCCCTGACCCACAGGCGTGAAAGCCAAACTTAGAACCGTGACGTTGTGACATATATTGTAATGGTGTATGGATTCATTCTGCTGACTCTCATTATTTGAATAATCTGCTGTACTGAGGCTGGTTCCCTCCTTCCTTAACTGATTCCCCAAGTAATATTATATAGAATTACATAGAATTTACAGCTCGGAAACAGGCCATTCAGCCCAACTGGTCTATGCTGGCGTTTATGACTCACCCGCTGACGTCCCACGCCAATCCTGCAGCCTATGATTTTATCATGCGCAAAACAAGACTGGAGAAAACTTTCAACAAGTTTGCAAAACAACTCCAGGATTTATCAGTGGAACTTCTCCAAACTCTATGATAGCTTCCTTTCTCTAAAGTAAAGTGAGGAGAGAAACAGTCCCTACGCTCCTCATCTTTGGTCACCTGATGCGCAGGGAGGGGAGGTGGGGCTGGGCGGGGGTGTGTGAGTAGGTTAGAAGATCTCCTGGTTGGTCTGCTCCTGGGCCTGGTGAAAGTCACCATCCACAGGTCCAGGATGTGTAAAATCAAAGTGGGGGGGTCTTATGACCACTCGCCACTCTTCTGAGGACTCATACGTGCCCGGGTAACCCTGGCGCGGATTGCGCGGTGCCCACCAATTTGATTCAAGCATTGCACGACTGGTGTGCATCGCTGGACATCGGTTTTCGTTGATTGTCAAAACAGAATAATATTCTAAACTCGCCTGCATTTTTAGTCTGTTGTGAGCCAATTGTTTTAGTGTGTGTCCTCCTGGCAAATGGGGGCACTGGTCAGAAATTGGTGGTTATTTTGTGGCAAATGCCACTTATGGTTCAAACAAAATAGAGAGAAGAGAAACAGTATTGACTCACAGTAAATAGCTCTAGACCTGAGCATATAATCTAGGCTGACACTCCAGTGCAGTACCGAGGGAGTGCTGCACTGTCAGAGGTGCTGTCTTTCGGATGAGACTTTAATCCATGACCTTGTCTGCCATCTCAGGTGGATGTAAAAGATCCCATGGCAGTGTGCGAAGAAGATCAGGGGAGTTTTCCCGGGTGTCCTGGCCAATATTTATCACTCAACCAACATCACTAAAAACAGATTATCTGGTCATTATCTCATTGTTGTTGTGGGAGCTTGCTGTGTGAAAACTTGCTGCTGCCTTTCCAACATTCCAACAGCGATTACATTTCAAAAGTACTTCATTGACTAGAAAGCGCTTTGGGACGTCCTGAAGTTATGCAGGGTGCTATATAAATGCAAGTCTTTCTTCTTTCTATTAACATTCATCGGCAACATCATAGGTTTGCCTATGCAGCTGCCATGTTGGAACAAGGAGCTGGTACGGACCAGTACAAACTCCTCCACACAGGCCTGATAATCTTACTTCCTCCTGAAAATATTTTTCTCATTACGACCCAGACGGAGTATCTGTAAAAAGCTAGGAAGTAGTGTAATTAGTGGTGTGTGTTATGTGAGGAGACTTTTCCATTTTCCATCACTGACTCACTTTTAGTTGCACTGGAGACACCTTCACGTAACATACACCATGTTCAAAGTAAACATTTTCTCTCTGATTTTGGAATGAAAATTGCATATGAGCCCCAACATATAGTGGAACATGTGGCAGGGCCATGGACCGGTTTCTCAAACAATCTGTCCCAAAATGGCTCTCTTTTATCCTGTTTGTCCTGCCTTAATTGACATATTAATATAGCATTTCCCAAATACATAAAATTATTTATTCTAATAATAAAACTTTAAAACATGCAAAAATGCTCCTTTCACGTAATAGCAGAAACTCCTTATATTGTAAAATTCTAACCCTCAGCAAGGATAAGGACTCTATAATGTAGAAGGTCTCAGTAATCTCACATCATCGTATTATATGCAAAGATCATCTTCTGCATGATGTACTTCAAAAAATGTATAGTTACGGAATCATTAGTTTATGACTATAAGTACATGCGTGGTGGTGCATTATATTAATAACGTGTTGGTATATTTCCCAGAACAAATATTTTTCTGTTCTGTTTCGGAAGCGGTGCAGTTCTCAGCCGATCTAAATCATAGAATCATAGAAAGGTTACAGCAAGAAAGGAGGCCATTCGGCCCATCGAGTCCGCGCCGGGTCTATGCAAGAGCAATCCAGCTATTTCCACTCCCCCGCCCTTTCCCCGTAGCCCTGCAAATTTTTTCCTTTCAAGTACTTATCCAGTTCCCTTTTGAAGGCCATGATTGAATCTGCCTCCACCACCCCCTCGGGCAGTGCATTCCAGATCCTAACCACTCGCTGTGTAAAATAGTTTTTCCTCATGTCACCTTTGGTTCTTTTACCTTAAATCTATGTCCTCTGGTCCTTGACCCTTCTGCTAATGGGAACAGTTTCTCTCTATCTACTCTGTCGAGACCCTTCATAGTGCACAAATGATGCACAAGGCTTTAGTTATGATGGGTGATCCAGCAAGCTGCTGCTTCATTTGGACTCAACCAATTGAGACGGATTTTGAGGAAAGACTTCTAAGCCCTTCTAACGCCGGGCAACTGCCTAACTTCTCATTCTCCAGAGGTAGAAAAGAAACAGGGAATTTACCAATGACACACCGATTTGACTCTTTGGCCCCGATATTAACAGGAGGCAGGGAGGGTGCGGGGGAGCCTGATAGCTGGCAAGGCCGGAGACATGGAGGCACTGCCGATCTTAATGGCAGGGCCTCATTTAAATAAAACTCTGCAGAGTCCTGCCCGAGTGGAAATTTGGCTTCTTGTATCTATAACAGGAATTACATTACTGAGTAATTAAATTCAAACTTATATACCTTCATGAAATAGTAGCGATTGAGGGAAAGTTTGATCGGGCTTGGATTGCCGGTGTGAGCTGAACTTTGCACTGTGGGCATTTGCACATTGCTGACTCTCGTAGCCCCTTCCCTGGGTACGGAATGGTTAACAGGGCGCTGGCAGACTGGCACAGTACACCCATCCAGCACTGATAGCCCGCGATTGTCCCCATTCGCTGACAATTGGGGAAAGGTACAGCTTCATCTCAGTGGCAGCCAGGTTTCCCCTCAAACTCAACACCCAGGGAAGGTCACTCGCTGATTGCAGAGACAGGCTCTCTCATCCCATCTACAGGCAGCCCACGGTGGACTAAGAGTGTAGTCTGCAAACGATCATGAACTGATACCAAAAGTGCGGGTGAGGACATTAAAGTAAACCTGTCCAGGGCAATATCTGGTGGCAAGGAGACACTTTTTATTTACAAATCTGAGTTTAATACTGAAACACTTTCCATTTAATTGAAAGGTTAGTTGCTTTCATAACAGAGTTCTATTTATAAACCACTGTGATAAATTAAACAGCCCTGGCTTCTCTGTCACACAGAGGGCACTTGAAGCATTTATTTAAATTCCTCTTGGTCAATGTTTTATTACAGTGTGCTACACAGGGAAATATTCTTTACTTGTTTTTATTTTGAAACAAAAGTTCTAATATAACATGCGCACATCATTTGCAACACGTAACACATGCAGTGTATACATTGAAAGGCAGGATTTGCAGTAAACAAAAAACTGTTTGGAATTATGACTGTACCTTTTGGAAACTATGACAGTGCTTACAGTTCATTTATGTGGGTGGGCTAGGGACTACTTGAATTCCTCACATTCAGTCAAGGCGGTCGATGAAGGTGATGGATGAGGGATAAAGACTCTAATCTGACATGTAGCTTCATTTAAACCCAGCTTCTCATTAGAGCTTATCTCTTGTCACTAACAAGGTTTCACATATTGCGCTGATAATACTGGAACCTAATCTCCGGGAGTTTAGGATGACGCAATTTCCATTGAGTCTTTTAATTCACAAGCAAGACAACAAAAACAACTTGCATTTATGTAGCACCTTTAACGGATTAAAAAGTCCCAAGGTGCTTCAGAGAAGCGTTATCAAACAAGATTTGACACTGAACCACATAAGGAGATATTAGGACAGGTGACCAAAAGCTTGGTCAAAGAGGTAGGTTTTAAAGAGAGTCTTAAAGGAGGAGGGAGAGGTAGAGCGGTTTAGGGAGGGAATTCTAGAGCTTAGGGTTTAAGCAACTGAGGGCTAGGCCACTAATGGTGGAGCGATGAAAATCGGAGATGAACAAGAGGCCTGAATTGGAGGAGCGCAGAGACCTCAGAGGGTTGTAGGGCTGGAGGAGTTACAGGGATAGGGAGGGACGAGGCCATGGAAGGATTTGAAAACAAGGATGAAAATTTTAAAATCGAGACGTTGCTGGACTGGGAGCTAATGTAGGTCAGCGAGCACAGGGGTGATGGGAGAACAGGACTTGGTGCAAATTAGGATACAGGCAGCAGAGTTTTGGATGAACTCAAGATTACGGAGGTTGCAAGGTGGGAGACTGGCCAAGAGAGCATTGGAATAGTTGAGTCTGGAGGTAACAAAGGCATGGATGAGGGTTTCAGCAGCAAGGTAATCACCGAGATATTACACACCTGACAGCTGCCAGGGACTCACGGGAATGGTCCCCGGCAGTCAATGGTTGGAGCAGCTCATAGAAAGACGTTTCACCACAACTTAGTTGAAAAGAGCATTAGATGGTCAGGCCAGGAATCTGTACAACTTGACCAGCAGCCTCAGGTCCATGATTTTTTTTTAAGTCAACAATCGGTGCATCCTGTTGCTGGGGAATCCCCGAAGATTGGGGCTGGCGGAGGCCCATAGACGCCTTGAGTGGCCTGGATGGGGGGTTGGAGGGTGCACTCTTGGTTCTCCTGGCTCACAAGGAGTTCAAAAACAGGCAGAGTTTTCAAACTTACCTGGGCCTCTTCTGGCCAGTCGGCTCCTCCTGCCATTTTGCAGCAGACAGTGCAAGACTTCCCCACGTGGACGTTAAAATGGCATTGCGGTGCCGATGACACCATTGGGCCGTGACTCTTCAATCTAAAATAGGCCTCTCCCCGCCTGTTTTTAGCGGGAGCCTCGGCCAGGGCCTGAAACGCTGCCGTTAATGTTATGGTGGCTGGGAATGCATTGGCTTGGAGGCGGAATCTTGATTTCTAGGTTTTTAACCCCTCGCCCAACTCTTTCCTGCCCTTCCTGGGGCCGGGGAGTGGGGGAGGGGGGGGAATTAAAATCAAGGCCTTAATCTCCAGCACTTTAACAGTAACTAATCCATCACAACACTGGATGCGAGCCCACCGACCTGCCCTCTTGGCACAGATTTCACTGAATGATGCAGGTAGAAAGTGGGAGAAGGCAAATCATAAAACAAAGCTTTGCAAATTTGTCCCAAATCTGGTTCCCATCCCTGCCAGTGGCCGGCCTGGTGCATCAGCAATACTCCCGACACAACCCATTCAAGAGGGATGTGTTTTATCCCACGCCACCCAAATACAGGAACTCATTCCAACCTATCTGACAATGACTCAGAAGGCAGGGGCAATGATGCGCCCTGACACTATCATCACACCCCATAATTGGTCCCGAGGATCATCCGTCACCCCAAGTCGCACAGCACCTTCAATCACCTCTACGCTGTAGTATACTATGACTAGAACAATATAATGTGATCGATCAGAATTACGGTGCCATACGTTTCGTACAGTAGGGAAGACCAACATACCTTATGAATGCATTGGATTTTGGACATCACAGTGTACCAGTGTTTACTGCAAAATCTTTAGATGTCACATGTGAAAATTATAAAGCCGGTGTCTAGGGTCAAGGGCCTCAGAACTGAAAACTGTCTGATTCACATACGATTACTAGAATGCAATGATAAATAGACCAAACAAAAGTTGTTTAGTTATAAAAAGATCCTCCATATATTACAAAAGAACTTCAACATAGTCAATCTTTACACATTTGGAGAAGCTCCAATAGAGGATTAGAAAAAAATCAGACAGTCTTTGGTGCCAGCAATAGTTTACGTTGCTTATGGCAAGTATATAAGGGCGATGACACATTACTTTAAACACAGATAATACTAACAGTGTTGGATCATTTGTAGTACTGTGAAATTTCACCTGGGCCTACATACAACTGATTTGCAGAATTTCAGCAATGTGCATTACAAAGTCTTTTTGACCCTTGGGCTAATGACCTACATTGACCCATCATTCTCAAAATGCATCACAGTCTGATGGATAATTACTGGCTCTCCTCAGGCTGTAGTCTTAATGGATCCATTGCTTTGATCAACTCAAATGTCTGCATCAACAATGCTGCATCCACAGTAATGACCACGTCAAGTCCCAGCACCAAACCAAGACTTGTCCTCTGAGAGGCAACCTTATCAGAATTAAAATGCACATACGTTTTTTCAGAGCACTGCATGAAATCTAGCATCTGTTCAGATGGTACCTTATTAGAAGAAAAGTAATGGAACTGTCCATCATTGAAAGATCTCAATTAGCTACAGTGAAACAGTATCTTGCAAAATGCTTTAACAGGCCTCCTAACCACAGGGGACTGAAACAATGGTGTTAATGGAAAAATTAAATGTAAGGCCCTGGAAAGTCTCTTGCTTTAACGTATTCCCAGATTTGCCAAGGTTCACTCATTATAAGCGACAGTCACTCATTTCGGTTTTAAAATGTAAATTATTTTCATGCATCTCAATCTTAAACACAGCTATGTGGGGGAAGATTTTACATCGGAGCAGGTGTAGGCTGTTCAGCCCCTCGAACCTGTTCTGACACTCTATTTGATCATGGCTGATCCATACCTCAACTCTATTTACCTGCCTTTGTTCCATATCCTTTGATTCCCTGACCTAACAAAAATCAAAAGATCCCAGTCTTGAAAATTTCAATTGACCCAGCACTCACAGCCTTTTGGGGGAAGAGAGTTCCACATTTCTGCTACCCTTTGCATGAAAAAGTGCTTCCTGACTTCACTCCCGAATGGCCTAGCTCTAATTTTAAGATTATGCCCTCTTGTTATGGATTCCCCCACCAGAGGAAATAGTTTCTCTGTATCTACCTTATTGAGTGCCTTTATCATTTTAAACACCTCAATAGATCAACATTCAACCTTCTAACCTCAAGGGAATAGTTTATTCAATCTGAGGTCATAATTTAACCCTTTAAGCCCCGGTATCATTCTGGTGAATCTGTGCTGCACCCACTCCAAAGCCAATATATCCTTCCTGAGGTTCGATGCCCTAATCTGAATGCTGTACTCCAGATGGGATGTCACCAAGGCTCTATACAACTAAAGCATCACTTCCTCACTTTTGAATTCCAACCCTCTTGAGATAAAGGCCAATGTTCCATTAGTCTTTTTGATTACTTTTTGTACCTGTGTACCAGCTTTTAGTGATTAATGTACGAGGACACCAAAATACCTTTGCTCCTCCACAGATCCGAGTCTCTCACTATTAAGAAAATATTTTGATTGGTCTTTCTCAGATCCAAAGTGGATGACCTCACACTTCCCCACACTGAACTCCATCAGCCAGTTTTGCCCACTCACCTAATCGGTGACCCTATGACCCTTTGCAACTTCCTGCTCCCATCTACACTAATAACTGAATCTCTTAACTTAATGTCATTTGCAAACTTGGATATACAACTCTCTATTCCTTCATCCAAGTCATTAATATATATGGTGAAAAGCTGAGGCCCCAGTACAGGTCCCTGGAGAATACCATTTGTCACATCCCACCAATCAGAGAACCTTCCCTTTATCCCTACACTCTGTCTCCAAACCTCTCAACCAATTACCATCATCCCACAAGGTTACCTACAATTCCATGTGCTCTCACATTTGCTAATAAGTTCTTGTGTGGAAACTTATCAAATGCCTTCTAGATGTCCATATAGACAACATCCACAGACACTCCTCGATCCACCTTAATAGTATCTTCCTCAAAAAATTCAAAAGGATTAGTCAGACATGACCTACCCTTCACAAATCCACGCTGACTCTCTTTGATTAGCTGATACTTCTCCAAGTACTCATTCACTGTCTCCGATGATAGATTCCAGTAACTTCCCCACAGTTGAGTGTTAAACTGACAGGTCTATAGTTACCTGGTTTCTCCCTCCCTCCCTTCTTATTAGCTTTGTAATTGATTTTATCAATTGTACAGTGGATAGAGGAAATCTTCTCTCCAGACATTTAACTGGGTTTCTAATATATGTCACTCTTGTTGATTACAAGTGTTATTCCCTTCATTTTCCCAGTGGATATTTAAACCAAAATGAGTAAAGGTCACTCCAAGTGAAGACATTGGGCCCGATATTAGTAGGGTGGCAGGTTGGCAGCGGGGGGTCGACTGGGCGCATGGGTAACGCGCCCAGTGAATTCGGGGTGCTCTGCACACAATCGCAGCTTGATTGAAGCCACTTACCTTTGCTTCCGGGTTTCGCGCTGGAAAGCTGCGCAGCGGGTGGACTGCGCATGCGCAACATCGGCTGTCAGCTGGAAGAGCCCTATTTAAAGGGGCAGTCCTCCACTGACTGATGCTGCAGAAAATAGGAAAAATTACAGCATGGAGCAGCCCAGGGGGAAGGCTGTTCCAGGTTTAATGATGCCTCACTCCAGGTCTCATTGGATGGGGTGAGGAGGAGGGGGAGGACAGAGATCGTCTCCCCAGCGGGCGGGAGGAAGTGGCCTGCCTCTGCCACCAAGAAGGCCTGGCTTGAGGTGGCAGAGGAGCACCACCAACATATCGCGCACCTGCATACAGTGCAGGAGGCGCTACAATCACCTAAGTAGGTCAGCCAAAGTGAGTACACTTACTCATTCCCCTACACTCCGTCTGCTATATCACCGCCCCCACCCCACATCTCCTTCTGCACTGCCAACACTACTCTATCACATCACCCCTCACACCCACTCAAAGCTCATCCTCATCTTACTTGCACTTACTCACCTCGCTAGTACTCATCCCGCCACTACCACTCAACCCAATTCTCATGGCTCTATCTCATACTCACCCTCTCATGCATCTCTTTCACGGTCAGCCTCACTCAACCTGCCACTACCTGTGCTGCAGCCACAGGGCATGCATCACATATGTGCAGTAGGAAGCATAAGGCAAACGTGTCGTGAGAATGAAGGGGATGCACAAGGGCGTTTGAGGGTTTGTCATGGTTTTTACCTATATTTAATTTCTGACCAACTCACATTACATATTATATTGGCACCACTACTGCCACGTCTCTGCGAATCTTGTCTGGTTTGTGCAATAATGCCCTTTCATGAGGATCACTATGAAGACCCACAACTGATGCCACCCTTTGTGTCACTGCAGAGTGGGTGTAGGTGTATTTGCAGGGCTCGTTTGTGCAGACGACTGAGAGACGCGGCGATGTCCCCAGTGGCACCCTGGAAGGATGCGAAGGAGAAGTTGTTGAGGGCAGTGGTGACTTTGACAGCAACACGTCAGAAGATGGTGCTCGGGCCAGCTGGGAGCAGCTCGGCATGAAGGAGGCTGCAGATGTCCACGACTACATGTCGAGTGACTCTGAGCCTCCATGTGCACTGCTGCTCAGAGAGGTTCAGGAAGCTGAGCCTCGGTCTGTAGACCCTCTGGCGAGGGTAGTGCCTTCTGTAACGCATCTCTCTATGCTGTTGCCCTCCCTCCTGCTGTGCAGGTGGATGTGTCACAGCACTGTGTTGTGGAGCTCCACATGTCAGAGGTGGACGGCGTGACCGGCGAGGCTGATGATGCTGTTCGTCCTCCGAGGAGGTCACGACTGCAGCTATGGCGGCCCCCATCCGGAAGATGTACGTTTGAGGGGGTCCGCAAGGTAGGTAAATGTGTCTGCACACCGGGGTAAGTGTGCAAGTTGGTGAATTTTATTGTTAGGAGGAGGGTGGTGGAGGCCAAACTTTGTCCAAAGTGACAGAGTGGCCTCCTGTAATGAATGAGGGTCTCCCCACCCCACCTGTCAAATGGACCTTTGCAGCTGCCACAGGCTGATGGATGCAACATGTCCATTTCAACTGGGAGTGTTTCCCCCAGTACGGGAAACAGTCCCAGTTGATTTGAAAATCCCACCCCTCTTAAAATATCAGGTCAATCAGGTCTGTAAACGAACTGAAGTACTTAGTTAATTAATTTAAGTGGCATCCCGCCGGCTTCAATTGCCGGCGGGAGTCCCAAATGCGGGGGCTGCCCGCGCATTGGGGAACCCAGAAGTGGGCGGGTTGGAGCCGGGCTCCGGACCTGCCCTGGGAATCCCCGATTTTCGGAGCCCCCCCACCACGAATGCAGCCGCTTGGGGGTGTGAAAATCGAGCCCATTATCTCTAGAAAAGAGAAGGCTGAGTGGTGACCTGATAGAGGTCTTCAAGATAATGAAAGGGTTTAATAGGGTAGACGTAGAGAAGATGTTTCCACTTGTTGGGGGACAAAAACTAGGGGCCATAAATATAAGATAGTCACTAATAAATCCAATACGGAATTCAGGAGAAGCTTCTTTAGCCAGAGAGCGGTTAGAATGTGGAACTCGCTACCGCAAGGAGTAGGTGAGGCGAATGGCATAAAGGCATTTAAGGGTAAGCTAGATAAACACATGAAGGAGAAAGGAGTAGAAGGATATGCTGATAGGGTTAGGTGAATTAGGGTGGGAGGAATCTCGTGTGGAGCATAAACACCGGCACGGAACAGTTGAGCCAAATGGCCAGTTTCTGTGCTGAACATTTTATGTAATTCTATGTAAATTTGCTTATTCCTGATTCCTCGTGGGACATCGGAGATTCCCAAACTTTTTTAAATGGCAAAAGAATTAGAGAAATAAAGACACTTTTGATCTGGTATCAATTTGAAAAGTTCATTGATTTCAAAAGGAAAGCCATTTCCTGGGGCTACGGGACACATGTCCAGGGACCTCAGCCAAATATGACCCCCCCCACCACCCCAGTAAAACTCAACATAATATGGAAAAACTGCATACAATCACAGGATCATTTTCATTTAAGTGTAATACATTGTAGTAGGTACAGCACAGGAGGAGGCCATTTGGCCCATTGTGCCTGTGCCGGCTCTTTGAAAGAGCTATTCAATTTGTCCCACTCCCGTACTCTTTCCCCATAGCCCAATAATTTTTTTCCCTTCAAGTATTTATCCAATTCCCTTTTGAAAGTTACCATTGAATCTGCTTCCACCACCCTTTCAGGCAGTGCGTTCCAGATCATTACAATTCGCTGCGTAAAAAATATTTCCTCATGTCAAGTCTGGCTCATTTGCCCATCACCTTAAATCTGTGTCCTCTGATTATCGACCCGTCTGCCGCTGGAAACAGTTTCTCCTTGTTTACTCTATCAAAACAGTTCATGATTTGAACACTTGCATCAAATCTCCCCTTAATCTTCTCTGCTCTAAGGAGAACAACCCCAGCTTCTCCAATTTCTCCCCCTAACTGAAGTCCCTCATCTCCTGTACCATTCTTGTGAATCTCTTCTCTACCCTCTCCAAGGCCTTGACATCGTTCCGAAAGTGTGGTGCCCTGAACACAATACCCCAGTTGCGGCTTAACCGTAGTGGTTATTGGAGACCAATCATCTCAGCCCCAGGACATTGCTGCAGGAGCTCCTCAGGGCAGTGTCCTTGGCCCAACCATCTTCAGCTGCTTCATCAATGACCTTCCCTCCACCATAAGGTCAGAAGTGGGGATGTTCGCTGATGAGTGCACGTGTTCAGTTCCATTCGCAACACCTCAGATAATGAAGCAGTCTGTGCCAGCATGCAGCACGACCTGGACAACATCCAGGCTTGGGCTGATATGTGGCAAGCAACATTCGCACCAGACAAGTGCCAGGCAATGACCATCTCCAACAAGAGAGAGTCTAACCACCTCCCCTTGACATTCAACAGCATTACCATCGCCGAATCCCCCACCATCAACATCCTGGGGGTCACCACTGACCAGAAACTTAACTGGACCAACCATATAAATACTGTGGCTACAAGAGCAGGTCAGAGGCTGGGTATTCTGCGGCGAGTGACTCACCTCCTGACTCCCCAAAGCCTTTCCACCATCTACAAGTCAGGAACGTGATGGAATATTCTCCACTTGCCTGGATGAGTGCAGCTCCAACAACACTCAAGAAGCTCGACACCATCCAGGACAAAGCAGCCCGCTTGATTGGCACCCCATCCACCACCCTAAACATTCACTCTCTTCACCACCGGCGCACAGTGGCTGCAGTGTGTACCATCCACAGGCTGCACTGCAGCAACTCGCCAAGGCTTCTTCGACAGCACCTCCCAAACCCGCGACCTCTACCACCTAGAAGGACAGGAGCAGCAGGCACATGGGAACACCACCACCTGCACGTTCCCCTCCAAGTCACACACCATCCTGACTTGGAAATATATCGCTGTTCCTTCATCGTCGCTGGGTTAAAATCCTGGAACTCCCTTCCTAACAGCACCGTGGGAGAATCTTCACCTCATGGACTGCAGCGGTTCAAGAAGGCGGCTCACCACCACCTTCTCAAGGGCAATTAGGGATGGGCAATAAATGCTGGCCTCGCCAGTGACGCCCACATCCCATGAACGAATACAAAAAAAAAAGTTCTAGACTCTCCAGCCAGGGGAAACAATCTCTCAGCATCTACCCTGTCAAGCCCCCTCAGAATCTTATATGTTTCAATGAGATCATAAGAACATAAGAAATAGGAGCAGGAGTAGGCCAATCGGCCCCTCGAGCCTGCTCCACCATTCAATAAGATCATGGCTGATCTGATCCTAACCTCAAATCTAAATTCATGTCCAATTTCCTGCCCGCTCCCCGTAACCCCTAATTCCCTTTACTTCTAGGAAACTGTCGATTTCCGTTTTAAATTTATTTAATGATGTAGCTTCCACAGCTTCCTGGGGCAGCAAATTCCACAGACCGACTCCCCTCTGAGTGAAGAAGTTTCTCCTCATCTCAGTTTTGAAAGAGCAGCCCCTTATTCTAAGATTATGCCCCCTAGTTCTAGTTTCACCCATCCTTGGGAACATCCTTACCACATCCACCCGATCAAGCCCCTTCACAATCTTATATGTTTCAATAAGATCACCTCTCATTCTTCTGAACTCCAATGAGTAGAGTCCCAATCTACTCAACCTCTCCTCATATGTCCGCCCCCTCATCCCCGGGATTAACCGAGTGAACCTTCTTTGTACTGCCTCGAGAGCAAGTATGTCTTTTCTTATGTATGGACACCAAAACTGTATGCAGTATTCCAGGTGCGGTCTCACCAATACCTTCTATAACTGCAGCAATACCTCCCTGTTTCTTCTAAATTCCAGAGAATATAGGCCCATTTTACTCAATCTCTCCTCATCGGACAACTCTCTCATCCCAGGAATTAATCTAGTGAACCTTCATTGGACCGCCTCTAAGGCAAGTATATCCTTCCTTTGATAAGTAGACAAAAACTGTGTTCAGTACTCCAGGTGTGGTCTCACCAAAGCCCTGAAAATTGTAGCAAGACTTCCTTACTCTTGTACTCCGACCTCCTTCCAATAAAGGCCAACATGCCATTTGCTTTCCCAATTGCTTGCTGTACCTGCATACTAACCTTTTGTGTTTCTTGTATGAGGACACCCAGATCTCTCTGAACACCAACATTTAATAGTTCCTCACCATTTAAAAAGCATTCTCTTTTTCTATTCTTCCTACCAAAGTGAATAACCTCACATTTCCCCACATTATACTCCATCTGCCACCTTCGTGCCCACTCACTTAATCTGTCTATATCCCTTTGCAGACTCTTTGTGTCCTTCTCGCAGCTTACTTTCCCACCTAGCTTTGTATTGTCAGCAAACTTGGAAAAATTACACTCGGTCTCTTCATCCAAGCCATTAATATAGATTTTAAATAGCTGAGGCCCAAGCACTGATCCTTGCGGCACCCCACTAGTTACAGCCTGCCAACCTGAGAATGACCCGTTTATCCCTACTCTCTGCTTTCTGTCCGTTAACCAATCCTCTATCCATGCTAATATACTACCCCCAACCCCATGAGCCCTTATCTTGCGTAACAACGTTTTGTGTGGCACCTTATCGAATGCCTTTTGAAAATCCAAATATACTACCTCCACTGGTTCCCCTTTATCTACCCTGGTAGTTACATCCTCAAAGAACTCTAATAAATTTGTTTAACACGATTTCCCTTTCATAAAACCATGTTGGCTCTGCCTAATCATATTAGGATTTTCTAAGTGCCTAAATGATTTTCTAATCTCTAAATCTTTCAGTCATCCACGGACCTCTCATTTTGAATGCCCTTCCTTTCCCCCTCGTGGGAATGTGTCTACTCTGTACCAGAACCATCTCCTCCTTGAAGGCCTCCCATCGTTCAATTACTCTTTTGACTACCAATTTTTGATTCCAATCCACCAGGTCAAGCTCCCTTTTTAACTCACTGAAATTAGCCCTCCTCCAGTTAAGTATTTCCACATTTGATTGTTTCTTGTCCTTTTTCATAACTGTTCTAAACCTAATGATATTATGATCACTGTTCCCCAAATGCTCCCCCACTGAAACATGATCCACTTGCCCCACTTCATTCCCCAGAACTAGATCCAGCATTGTTCCCTTCCTGGTTGGGCTGGAAACACACCATTCAAGAAAGTTCTCAAGAAATGTACACATTCCAGGAATTCCTCCCCCTCTTTGCCCTTTACACTGTTATTGTCCCAGTCTACATTAGGATAATCGAAGTCCCTCATTATTACTACTCTATAGTTCTTGCATCTTTCTGTAATTTGTCTGCAAATTTGCTCCTCTATCTCCTTCCCACTATTTGGTGGCCTATGGTATACACCCAGTAGCGTAATAGCTCCTCTATTGTTCCTTAATTCTAACCAAATAGATTCTGTCTTTGACACCTCAACTATATCATCCCTTTCCAGTGCTATAATAGTTTCTTTGATCAATACTGTCACCTCCCCCACTCCTTTCTTTCCTTCCCTATCTTTCCTGACTACCTTGTAGCCAGGAATATTAAGTCCCCAATCCTCCCCTTCTTTGAGACAGGTCTCTGTTATTGCCACTATATCATAGTCCAATGTGGCGACTTGAGCCTGCAGATCACCAACCTTATTTAAAACACTACGTGCATTTACGCACATGCACTCCAATCTCATCTTAGATTGCCTTGCATTTGCCCCCTGTCTGATCCTTCCTATTCTTTACTCTAGTTCTATTTGTCCCTCCCAGTCCTCTGTGCACCTTGTTTCTCCTTTCCTCTTATCCTGGTGCCCATCCCCCTGCCAAATTAGTTTAAACCCTTCCCCACAGCACCAGTTAACCCATTGGTACCAGTTCTATTGAGGTGCAACCCGTCCATCTTGAACAGATCCTTCCTGCCCCAAAACTGGTCCCAATTCCCCAGGAATCTGAAGCCCTCCCTCCTGCACCATTCCTCCAGCCACGCATTAACCTGTCTTATACTACTATTCCTATACTCACTATTGCGTGGCACTGGGAGTAATCCAGAGATTACTACCTTTGAGGTCCTGCTTTTTAACTTCCTCCCTAGCTCCTGAAACTCTGACTCTGACCTCATCCCTTTTCCTTCCTATGTCATTGGATCCCACATGGACCATGACTCCTAGCTGTTCCCCTTCCCCCCTCAAAATATTCTGCACCCTCTCAGTGATGTCCTTTACCATGGCACCAGGGAAGCAACACACCATGTGGGACTCACATCAGCAGTTGCAGAAATGCCTGTCTATCCCCGACTATTGACCCTGTCCAGTCGAGTCTCCCATTGTGCTGTGGATTTGCTCCTGACTGCATCCTTCCAAGGTGTCAACACCCTCATTGGTATTCAATACTGAATACTGGTTTGTGAGTGTCACACTCCCAGGGGACTCCTGCACTGCCTGCCTGTTCCTCCTAGTTTGTCTGGTGGTCACTCACTCCCTCTCCGTCTGAACTTTCTGTAGCTGCAGGGTGACCACCTCCTGAAATGTGCTATCCATGAAACTCTCAGCTTCCTGTATGCACTGTAGTGACTCCAGCCGCCCCTCAAGCTCAGAATCTCTGAGCTCGAGCAGTTGGCGGCACTTCCTGCAAACGTGGTTTTTCAGGACACACGAAGTGTTCTGGAGTTCCCACGTGGCACAGGATGTGCATGTGACGGGCCCCAGTTGTCCTGCCATGTTAGCAACAGTTATTTAAACTGTTCAGCTTTAAGGCACTTTACTGTTTAGCTAACACTAAAACACTAACCATTAAAAACACTAACCAACCACTAAAGACACTAACCGTTAAGAATAATAACCACTAAAAACATTAATCAGTAAACTGAATACTCCTACTCTGTCAGTTTCACAGCTCTCTGTAAACTTACCTGATCTCCCGCTCCGTCAGTTTCACAGCTCACTTTATACTCACCGGGTCTCCCGCTCCGTCAGTTTCACAGCTCACTTTATACTCACCGGGTCTCCCGCTCCGTCAGTTTCACAGCTCACTTTATACTCACCGGGTCTCCCGCTCCGTCAGTTTCACAGCTCACTTTATACTCACCGGGTCTCCCGCTCCGTCAGTTTCACAGCTCACTTTATACTCACCGGATCTCCCGCTCCGTCAGTTTCACAGCTCACTTTATACTCACCGGGTCTCCCGCTCCGTCAGTTTCACAGCTCTCAGTAAATTCACCGGCTCTCCCGCTCCATTCTGGTGATTTGCTTTATTATTAATGCGGTGTTTCAAGATTCGATGGGCCTATTTCCTGATGCATTTCACTGGACCGTTGTGTTTCAATGACCGAAGGCCAGTTGGACCGCTGTGCCTGAGTTGATTAGCTTCACATCACTGTGCGCACAGGATTCTCGACGCTGCCTAATATGTCAGAGGTGTGATTGAGAGGACTTTTGCTCATTCTTGTTTGAGTCAATGCACAGAGCCTCCAGGTAAAATGTACTATTTCATTCATCGCAATGGAGTGAACAAGTCTGCTATTGCTTTAATGACACAGCTGATGTGGATGAGTCATTGGAGGAAAGGGAGGAAGGAATGCAATTACATTATATCACATCCTCGGGACATCTCCAAGGGCTGCACAGCAAATCAATTACTTTTTTGAAGTTTAGTCATTTCTTGCAGTGTAGGCAAATGCAGCAGCCAATTTGCACGCAGCAAGGTCCCACATACAGCAAAATGCGTTGAATAACCGGCTAATCTGTTTCCTCAGTGGTGTTGGTTGAGGAAGGAATGTTGGCGAGGACATCAGGAGAACTCTCTGCTCTCAGTTTAATGTCTCGTCCAAAAGATGACTTCTCCAGCAATGCAGCATCCCCTCGGTACTGCACTGAAATGTCAGTCTTTAAACCCGTTGCCACTTTGGATGTCCCTCTAATCTGAATCCATGGAATATCTGCCTTGTAGGATTCTTTTGCAATACAAGTGAACCTCGGCGATGGCTATAGGGATGGTAAATTAGAGTTCACTGCACTACATTTTCTTCACTTTATTTTGCGCTGTAGTTGCTCCCCTGTTGTGTACGAAATATAAAATCTCCACGAGCTTCCAAATACACCAAAGAAAATATGCACCACAGAAAATGAATAAACCGCACTTCTTTGATGTGCAGACTCAGGAAACTTTACCCATACAAATGCAGATCTCTTTGCAGGATATGAGTTGGTGTGTCAGCTACAGCCTGGAGCTCAAAACAAGGTTTGAATCGACATACCAGTTTCTTCTGTAACCATTTTGAATCTCGCCCCTCCCCCCCCCACTTCCTCCCCGCCACACCACCATCCGCCATTCCAAACCTGGAATCGCAACCACGTAAACTGAAGGCACCCCTGAAACAATATCTTAAAATTAATTTCTCTGAAAAAGTAAAGTAATTGCAAACTTTAAGCAGTCATTCATTCATCCAATCTATAATTCAGGAGCTTCATTCTTCACACAGCGAAAGTGGGCCCATGACTGGTCAAGCCGTAGCTTAGCAAACTCTCCATGGCAACGGGATGGACTACAACACATGGCTGGATTCTATCAAGTATAACTCCCTGTAACTAGGTAGGGATAGACTTTCTTTCATGCTGTGTGTTCGCAGTTAGTAAGTGTAAAAGCTAGTCCTTAGTGCCAACACAGAGACTTAGATCACTTTTAAAACTTTTTTGGTTGAATAATCTTTTCTACATAATGATGATGATGAAAGTGTAGACAATTCCCAACTGTTTCATAAAATGGTATACCTCACGACCACAATGTTGACACATGAGGACTCCACTGGCCAGTACACAAGTGTGATTTCATCACTCACTGGTCTTACCATCCTTTCAATCCATGAGGGTATTGTGTTCTACAAACATTGCATGAATATTCCATAACCACACAGTACACTCTATTGGGTTGAAACTACGTCATGTGATACCAGTAGCAAACACGTTGTCATATTCAGATGAAATCCATCTGCCAGGTATTTTAACAAAGGCATTATCCCTTTTAAAATAAATGGATTAGTGTCTTTGTTAAAATGGCAGACAAAGGAATTTTGTTTGAGCATGTTAACCTATTTGTTACTAGCATCACACAATGCAGTTTCAACCCCACATATGAAGCATTGGAGGCCACTGCTTTCTATAGAAAATTCCTCACCGTACGAACAGATCAACGGAGATGTCCCTGTATATGGAAGCATTTTAAATAGTTGTAAAGATGAACTAACAAAAAGCAGACACATGTAAGAGCAAGAGGTTTTTAAAGTATAATTAGTAACAATTATAATTACTATCAGATGTGGCTCAGTGGTAGCACTCTTGTCTTTGAATCAGAAGTTTGTGGGTTCTAAGCCTCACTCCAGAGGCTTGAGCACAAAATGTAAGCTGACACTCCAGTGCAGTAGTGAGGGAGTGCTGCACTGTCTGAGGTGCTGTCTCTCGGATGAGATGTCAAACAGAGACCCTGTCTGCCCTCTCAGGTGGACATAAAAGATCCCATGGCACTATTTCAAAGAAGAGCAGGGGAGTTCTCCCTGCTATCTCAGCTAATATTTATCCCTCATCCAACATCACGAAAACAGATTATCTGGTCATTATCTCATTGCTGTTTGTGGAACCTTGCTGTGTGCAAATTGGCTGCCGATTTTCCTAAATAACAACAGTGACTACACTTCAAAAGTATCTCATTAGCTGTAAAGTGCTTTGGGATGTCCCAGGGTCGTGAAAAGTGCTATATAAATGGAAGTCTATTTAACTTCATGATAAAAAGTTGGCAATCACGAAAAGGAGCGAGTTGTTTTTAGTATTAAAATTTCTTGGGTGGGGATTTAAATCTGAGTCCCTTTCACTTTTGAATCTTGCTGAATTTACATCGAGTTTTTACTGTTACAGTTTTAGGGATAAATAATTTAGTAATAATCAAGGCAGATTCTCGCAGGATCCTCCACGTTGGATTGACTACCATTACAGGTTGGGTAACTCCAGGACATCAAGACACAGCATATTTTGTTCTACAGTCTGTGAGAGGAATACTAGTCAGTGCCTGATCCACAGACAATAGAAGTATGAGGGGAAAAGACAACGCGAAAGGGACGCTGTAACCAGAGTTATGGTTAGCAAATCTTCTTTGTTTGCAAATGCATGATGCAACAATTCAATTTGGGTCAAAACGTATCACTGCAGTGCGAAAAATGCTGCCGCATTCACTTGCATATAGCAAACTCACGATTAAAATGACACGTGGGTCTTACACCCTTCTTGAAACAACCAGTTCCTGCCCTTTACGTCCGAGCAACAGACACACATCGCCGTCAATGGTTTGAAGGCATATCTTTGAGGGAATTACCCTAACAAATAATGTTTTTAATGTATCCACTGCAGTGGAACAGTACCAACATAAACTTTTACATTTAATTTTACTTTGCGTGGTCTGTTTAAAGCCCTATTTATTAATAACCTTTTGAATGCTAAAAGACTTTAACAGAGTTCTAAATACATATCTCCTCATTTTACACAATTGCAGAAATTCTTGCTTCAGATTTCTGGTGCTGAAAATTAGATACATGTAGTTTTTTTCCGACAGCTGAGAGTGCTACGGAGGTTCTGAGGTCCAATTCCTGGCTTCAGCTGAATCAACCAAGGTGATGCTGGGGACATAACCGACCTCAAGTGAGAAAAAAACGGCCACCACTCCTCCTTCTGATTAGTTTCCAATGATCCCTGCTGGAAAGTACACACATGTTTAATGGCTGAGGACAGGGAATTCTCCCACGGCCAAATAGCCTGCTTGCACTCATTGTCTAGGCTCACGTATCAACAATGGGCATGAGTCAGCACCTTCAGGAGAGGAGTAAGTGCAGAAAATTGGGGCAAGAATCAGAACCACAGCAAATGGATTTAAGCAAAAATATATTATTCAATTGTATTCTTAAAAGGGGCCATCCCTACTTTGGGAAAGGAAAGGGCCTAGAAGAAAAAATATGGAACAATAGTTTTGTGACATGGTGCCTTCAGCCTACACAAACATCATCATGTTACTGGGTTATAAGTGGACGGGGAGAAGCTTTCTCAATAATTTTATAGGATGACTGGGCCCCTTTAATTAAAACTAATTTGTCATCTAAATATCACCTATTTTTTGGATTTGGCAGAATCATGCATGCCCACTGCTACATAAACCCAGCAACTATAGGCCTGTCAGTTTAACCTCAGTGGTGGGGAAACTTTTAGAAACGATAATCCAGGATAGAATTAACAGTCTCTTGGTTGAGGGTGGATTGATTCTGGAAAGCCAGCATGGATTTGTTAAAGGCAAATCATGTTTAACTAACCTGATGAGTTTTTTGATAAGGTAACAGAGAGGGTAGATGAGGGCAATGCAGTTGATGTATATGGACTTTCAAAAGGCGTTTAATAAAGTGCCGCATGGTAGGCTTATCATCAAGATTGTGGCCCATGGAATAAAGGGGGCAGTAGCAACATGGATACAGAATTGGTTACGGCACAGGAAACAGAGAATAGTGGTGAACGGTTGTTTTTCGGGCTGGAGGAAGGTGTACAGTGGTGTTCCCCAGGGGTCAGTGCCGGGACCACTGCTTTTCTTGATATATATTAATGACTTGGACTTGGGTGTACAGGGCACAATTTCAAAATTTGCAGATGACACAAAACTTGGAAGGGTAGTAAACAGTGAGGAGGACAGTGATAGACTTCAAGAAGATATAGACAGGCTGGTGGAATGAGCGGACACGTGGCAGATGAAATTTAACCCAGAAGAATGCGAAGTGATACATTTCGGTTGAAAGAACAAGGAGAGGCAATATAAACGAGAGGGCATAACTCTAAAAGGGGTACAGAAACAGGGAGATCCGTGGGCATTTGTCCACAAATCGTTGAAGGTGGCAGGGCAGGTTGAGAAAGCAGTTGAAAAAGCATATGGGATCCTGGGCTTTATAAATAGAGGCATAGAGTACAAAAATATGGAAGTCATGATGAACCTTTATAAAACACTGGTTCGGCCACCGTTCTTTAGGCAAGATGTGAAGGCCTGAGAGAGGGTGCAAAAGAGTTTTACTGGAATGATTCCAGGGATGAGGGACTTTAGTTACGTGGATAGACTGGAGAAGCTGGGGTTGTTCTCCTTGGAACAGAGACGGTTGTGGAGAGATTTGATAGAGGTATTCAAAATCATGAAGGGTCTAGACAGAGCAGATAGAGAGAAACTGTTCCCATTGGTGGAAGGGTGAAGAACCAGAGGACATAGATTTAAGGTGATTGGCAAAAGAACCAAAGTTGACATGAGGAAAAACTTTTTTACACAGCAAGTGGTTAGGATCTGGAATGCACTGCCCGAGGAGGTGGTGGAGGCAGATTCAATCATGGCCTTCAAAAGGGAACTGGATAAGTACTTGAAAGGAAAAAAATTGCAGAGCTACGGGGAAAGGGCGGAGGAGTGGGATTAGCTGGATTGCTCTTGCATAGAGCCGGCGTGAACGCAATGGGCCGAATGGCCTCCTTCTGTGCTGTCACCTTTCTATGATTCTACATAACTGACCATTCAGTAATAGCCAGATGTGGGTAACTGTGAGAATACAGGCAGTACGAACAGATTCTTCCACACTTCCTGCAGAGTTCAGGTCATTACTGCACTCTCGGCTTTCCTTCTAGCTCACTCTTGCCACTTGGACCTCAAACATTCCTTTGACCAATCCAGACATCTGGCAGCTCGGGATCAAAAGGAACTTTTGTGAACTAGCCAGTAGTGACATGGTGATGAGAGAAGCAACCTTGTAATTGCTGAGTGATGCCTTCGCCTCTAATGTGGTGGATGAATTAGGTGCAAATCTGAATTGAACCGGAAAAATCAGCCTAACACAGATTCTACAGCAGAGTCTATACCTTGTTTGGACTCAGTGTCATAATCCAGGCTCAGCGTTCAAATCTGTGCAGGATTGAATGGAGCCCCCTGTTTATGCTCCTGGGCGGTCCCAGGGCCATGGTTTATTTAAACTGCTTTCTCTCTAGCTCCACGCATGCACATATTGCAGAGGTGCACCTGCCAAATGCATTTACACAAGAAGGTGCAATTTAATGTTTTGGAAGCAGTTCAATGTAGTGTCAACACGAACAGACGAACAGAGTACTGCAGAGGCTGCAGTTCATGGAGTAACCGTGACCAGAAGATCCTTTCAGATCAGGACGACCATTCAACACATTTTAGTTCATCCATCCAGAGAGTCTGAAATCCCCCACTGTGACATTCAATTGCTACTTAAACGAATCAAGTTTCAACCACTACTACTCTATCTGAAAGTCCATTCCAAGTGTTGATCACTCTTTGTGTGAAAAGGAACCTCTTGATATTGGTCCTAAATTTACCTTTCACCAGTTTGAACTAATGTCCCTTTTCCTATTAAATTTAGTTCTGCGCAATTTTCTGGATTTACCTTTTCCATACTGTTAACTATCTTACATATCCTCGATAACCTCACCTCTTAAATGCCTCCTTTCAAGACGGAAATGCTCAAGTTTCTCACTCTTACCTCATATCTTTGAGCTCCAACACTAGGGATCAGCCTTATGGCTCTGCCTCAAGTGCTTGAGTGTCTGGTGTGTGTCTCAGTGGTCAAAACTGCCCAGTACCCAAGGTGTGATATGAACAGAGCACTGTACACTTTGTGCAAAAACTTTCTACAACTCACACACTGTTTCGGCCAGATAGTTCAGCATTCTATCAGCCTTATTGATTGCTGCTTTGCATTGGTTGGGCTCGTGGACAAGTCTACAAAGACCCCCAGGTCTCTTTCAACTTCGTCCGTAGCTATTTCAACACTATTCCTAGGCCATTTTTCCTTCTTTTACATTTTTTGTCCCAACTCACTTTATAATTTCTGAGCTGCCTCCTCCAAATCCACAGCTCCTCCTAGTTTGATATCATCTGCAAATCCAACCAATTTGCAGTAAGTTTCTGAAACCAATTCATTGATGTTAATTAGAAACAGCAGTGTTTCAAACACTGATCCCTGGGACATCTCACCAAGTAGTCTGGGCCCACTCTGACATAACTCAGCCAATTTCTAATCCATTTCCACGACTTACTCAGAAACCCTTCATCTTTGAGTTTGGCTGAGAACCTTTATTGTGGAATTTCATCAGGTGCCCTTTGGAAGTAGGGCTTTCCACAGTTGGGATGTCACTTCCTCAAAAAAAGTCATGGAGTTTGGTCAGGCAAAACCTTCTGAATCCACGTTGACTGCTGTTTACTAGATTATTATTATACAGATAATCCTCAAGTTTACTCTTGACAATTAATTCCAATATTTTACATGGATTGAAGTAAGGCTAATGAGGCTATGGTTTGTCGCACTTGTCGAATATGGGCTTGATCCATAGGAAAGGAAATAGATTTATTCATGAGTTACAAATAGACCTGCAGTTTATGCACAAATTTAGCTCTCTCGGCATCGACTAAACAGCAGTCCTTCATTTGGCCAATTTATGGTCATGAACAAGTTTCAGATGATGGAGGTGATGTCCTCTGTTTTCTACTGTTAATGTGACATCAGAAAATAAAGCACAAAATGCAACTGACAACCATTTAAAAGTTTTTTGTAGAATTACTAAAGTTGCAGCACGGAAGGAGGCCATTCGGCCCTTTGTACTAGCTCTTCAACTGGAGCTACCTACTCTAATCCCATTTCTTTGCCCTTTCCATTTATATTCTTCCTTTTTATACCAGAAAGTGATCACTGAACAGAACTGGGATATAGGTATAGGTTCACTGAAATGAGCCCAAAGGAGGCTGAGGAAAGACACAGGTTTTACCAATATCAGGCAAGCCATGATTTTCTTTCTGTTGGCAGGGGAAAGGGAGAGAGAGGCAGATTAGGCACTTTCTAACAGTGAGGAGAGGGAAAAAGAAATCAGACAGTGACTCAGTCAGGCTGATCTCATGTACTTCCTACCATTGTTAGGCCAGAGAATAGCTCACCTGGGTACAATGCAGTAACTGAAGTGATAGTGGGGACAGGGGGGAAATTTTAATAAAAGGCCAATGGATTAGGAGTCTATTTCACTGCTCATGATGTCAAAGGGCAGAACTTCATGATGTCACAGGAAAATGATTTCTGAGAGACACTAAAGAATTTCATTCTCAGGATGTGGGCCTCGCTAGCAAAGCTGACATTCATTGCCCTTCCTGAGTTGTCCTGACAAGGTGGTGATAACTGAGTGGCTTGCTAGGTCACTTCAGAGGGCAGTCACGTGTAGGATAGACAGGGGTGAGGAAGGCAGGTTTCCTTCCCCGACGGACATTAGTGAACCAGTTGGGTTTTCATTGATACCAACTTTTTAACTTACAGATATTTTTTAAAAACGGAATTCAAATTCTCAAACTGCCGTGCTGGGATTTGAACTTGTGTTATCTGAATTACTAGACCAAGATTCTGGATTATTAGGCCAGTAATTTAACCACCACACTACTGTAACCGTTAATTGAGGTAATTCAATAAAATGTACTTTCCCTTTAAAAATAAGTGGGAACTAACAGGTGCTGAATAAACAACAGTGCTTCAAAGTTTCCTGAGTAAACCTTTTCTGCTTTGTGTAAAATGAACTCACTTTTACATCAAGAAGTTAAAATGGAAAATACCTATTTTAAAATGCAGCTAAACTAGCCCAAGTTGTGATTCTGTTGATTACATTACATAGAATTACATAGAATTTTACAGCACAGAAACATGCCAATCAGCCCAACTGGTCTAGGCCGGCATTTATGCTCCACACGAGCCTCCTCCCTCTCTACTTCATCTAAACCTATCAGCATATCCTTCTGTTCCTTTCTTCCTCATGTGTTTATCTGGCTTCCCCTTAAATGCATCTATGTTATTCGCCTCAACCATTCCATGTGCTAGCGAATTCCACATTCTCACCAATCTCTGAGTTAAGTCAGAAGAAACATGAATGCACAAATCATGTTGATCGCTCAGTGTGAAGTTCAGGGGTTAAAGATGGGTGGGGGAGGGCTGCAACCTTCTCAGTTCCGATTAACTTAAAGTTGTAAATAATTTACGAGCAATCCATAATATTAGGAAATTGCACACGAGTAGAGTTACTCATTGGGAATGGGTTAAATCTTCATGTAGTCAGGAGTAATGGATTAAATCTACATCTGCTCAGGTGAATGGGTTAAATCACTACACACCTGGGAATGAATTAAATCTCCATGTACTATGGGATAATGGATTAAATCTCCCTGTATTCATTAGGAATAGGTTAAAAACTTCCTGTACTCATCGGGAATGGGTTAAATCTCCATCTGCTCAGGCGGGATGGGTTAAATCTTCATGTATTCCATAGAAATGGGTTAGATCTCCACGTACACCGAGGGAATGGGTTAAATCTCCATGTACACCGAGGGAATGGGTTAGATTTCCATGTACACCGAGGGAATGGGTTAGATCTCCATGTACGCTGAGGGAATGGGTTAAATCTCCATGTACACAGAGGAAATGGGTTAGATTTCCATGTACGCCGAGGGAATGGGTTAAATCTCCATGTACACCGAGGGAATGGGTTAGATCTCCATCTACACCGAGGGAATGGGTTAGATCTCCATGTACGCTGAGGGAATGGGTTAAATCTCCATGTACACAGAGGAAATGGGTTAAATCTCCATGTACACCGAGGGAATGGGTTAAATCTCCATGGAATCAGGGGGGATGAGTTAAATCTCCATGTACACCGAGGGAATGGGTTACATCTCCATGTACACCGAGGGAATGGGTTAAATCTCCATGTACACCGAGGGAATGGGTTACATCTCCATGTACACCGAGGGAATGGGTTAAATCTCCATGTACACCGAGGGAATGGGTTAAATCTCCATGTACACCGAGGGAATGGGTTACATCTCCATGTACACCGAGGGGATGGGTTAAATCTCCATGTACACCGAGGGAATGGGTTAAATCTCCATGTACACCGAGGGGATGGGTTACATCTCCATGTACACCGAGGGAATGGGTTACATCTCCATGTACACCGAGGGAATGGGTTAAATCTCCATGTACACCGAGGGAATGGGTTAAATCTCCATGTACACCGAGGGAATGGGTTACATCTCCATGTACACCGAGGGGATGGGTTAAATCTCCATGTACACCGAGGGAATGGGTTACATCTCCATGTACACCGAGGGGATGGGTTAAATCTCCATGTACACCGAGGGAATGGGTTACATCTCCATGTACACCGAGGGAATGGGTTACATCTCCATGTACACCGAGGGAATGGGTTACATCTCCATGTACACCGAGGGAATGGGTTAAATCTCCATGTACACCGAGGGAATGGGTTAAATCTCCATGTACACAGAGGAAATGGGTTACATCTCCATGGAATCGGGGGGATGGGTTAAATCTCCATGTACACCGAGGGAATGGGTTAAATCTCCATGTACACCGAGGGAATGGGTTAAATCTCCATGTACACAGAGGAAATGGGTTACATCTCCATGGAATCGGGGGGATGGGTTAAATCTCCATGTACACCGAGGGAATGGGTTAAATCTCCATGTACACCGAGGGGATGGGTTAAATCTCCATGTACACAGAGGAAATGGGTTACATCTCCATGGAATCGGGGGGATGGGTTAAATCTCCATGTACACCGAGGGAATGGGTTACATCTCCATGGAATCGGGGGGATGGGTTAAATCTCCATGTACACCGAGGGAATGGGTTACATCTCCATGTACACCGAGGGAATGGGTTAAATCTCCATGGACTCGGAGGGAATGGGTTAAATCTCCATGGACTCGGAGGGAATGGGTTAAATCTGCATATACTCAAGTGGAACTTAACCCCTACACTTATTGAGGCAACTGAGTATAATGTACTTCTCCTTTAAAAAAGCAGTGGGAACTAATAGGTACTGAATAACGTCGAAGTGCTTCAAACTTTCCTGAGTAAATCTTTTCTGCTTTGTGTAAAATGTCACTTTCACATCAAGAAGTTCAAATTTCAAATATCTATTTTAAAATACAGCTAAACTAGCCCAAGTTGTGATATTGTTGAGTGAGAAGAATCATGAATGCACAAATTATGCTGATTGCTCAGGGTGAAGTTCAGGGGTTAAAGGTGGGTAGAGATACGTCCACCTAATCCATCTGCGTACATAGAGATTTAACCCATTCCCCTGAGTACACGGGGATTTAACCCATTCCCCTGAGTACACGGGGATTTAACCCATTCCCCTGAGTACACGGGGATTTAACCCATTCCCCTGAGTACACGGGGATTTAACCCATTCCCCTGAGTACACGGGGATTTAACCCATTCCCCTGAGTACACGGGGATTTAACCCATTCCCCTGAGTACATGGGGATTTAACCCATTCCACTGAGTACGCTGAGATTTAACCCATTCCCCTGAGTACATGGAGATTTAACCCATTCCCCTGAGTACACAGGGATTTAACCCATTCCCCTGAGTACATGGAGATTTAACCCATTCCCCTGAGTACGCTGAGATTTAACCCATTCCCCTGAGTACACGAAGATTTAACCCAGTCCCCTGAGTACATGGGGATTTAACCTATTCCCCTGAGTACACAGGGATTTAACCCATTCCCCTGAGTACACGGAGATTTAACCCAGTCCCCTGAGTACATGGGGATTTAACCTATTCCCCTGAGTACACAGGGATTTAACCCATTCCCCTGAGTACATGGAGATTTAACCCATTCCCGAGTACGTGGATATTTAACCCATTCCCGAGTACATGGAGATTTAACCCATTCCCAAGTACGTGGATATTTAACCCATTCCCGAGTATGTGGAGATTTAACCCATTTCCGGGTACATGAGTATACAACCCATTCCCGAGTACATGGGGATTTAACCCATTCCCCTGAGTACATGGAGATTTAACCCATTCCCGAGTACGTGGATATTTAACCCATTCCCTAGTACGTGGAGATTTAACATATTTCCGGGTACATGGGGATTTAACCCATTCCCCTGAATACATGGAGATTTAACACATTCCATCTCACCCTCACACATTATCAATGTTACAAGCAGCAAACCCACAACTCACAGGTCACACACACTGGCAGCTATTCATCCATGACAGCCACATCACCCAAACATCTTGCAGGACACTCACTGACACACTTCCCTCTTTCTTGCAGGAGAAGGTGGTGTGTAACAGGAGCCAGCAGGAAAGAACTGGAGGAGGACAAGCATACCTACACATATTAACTCCCATGGAAGAAACAGTGCTGTCCATCTTTGGAAGGGCCATCGCTGAGGCCATGGCCACTGGTGGTGCTTAAGGGATATATGATGATACTTAATCCTCCTTCTCGCTTCCCACTTATCCCTCATCCCCCTATCTGTTCTGACTCACCTATTTTTTTTTTTATTCGTTCACGGGATGTGGGCGTCGCTGGCAAGGCCGGCATTTATTGCCCATCCCTAATTGCCCTTGAGAAGGTGGTGGTGAGCCGCCTTCTTGAACCGCTGCAGTCCGTGTGGTGACGGTTCTCCCACAGTGCTGTTAGGAAGGGAGTTCCAGGATTTTGACCCAGCGACGATGAAGGAACGGCGATATATTTCCAAGTCGGGATGGTGTGTGACTTGGAGGGGAACGTGCAGGTGGTGTTGTTCCCATGCGCCTGCTGCCCTTGTCCTTCTAGGTGGTAGAGGTCGCGGGTTTGGGAGGTGCTGTTGCAGATGGTGTGAGCATGCACATCTTACTTTCTCCTTCCCCCTCACCTCAACTCAATCCGTGTCCCTTTGTCATTTCAGATACCCAAGAACTGGAACCTGCCCAGTCAGAGGAGGCAGAGGAAGATGACAGTGATGATGAAGATACACCGTCACTTGATCTTACACTCGCAGCCACCAGCTCAGAGACTGACACTGCATGTAGTTTAGAGGCCAGGATAGAGGAGGGATCTGCATGTGGTGAGACACTGGGCACAAATGCGCACCAGCCAGGGCGGGGGGAATGGATACCGCAGGTGCCAGCTCGCCGGAGGTCGAGGTCGCTCACTAGTTCTGCTACAGAGGAGTCAGATGATGACTTTGATGGGCCAGGCTACAGAAGACGGCTGATGGGTGTACACCTCCAAATGCTTGGTGCACTGGAAAGCCTGCCAGAAAGCCTGCGCACAATGTCAAGGAACATGGAGGAGTCCAGCTCCAACTTGGCACAGGGCTTTGCGCAGAGCTTGGAGCCCATCCTTTCCCATGTGGAACGGGTGGTCACCTCCATCAGCGCACCTGTGCAACCCACCATGATGCAGCGTCTGATGACCGATATCACAGCTTCCATTGCAGAACAAACATCTGCTGTTGAAGGTCTGACTGCTGCATTTGGAGCTCACTCTGCTGCCTTGGAAGGTCATGACTGCTGCTAGCATGGCTCTAGGTACCACCGTTGAAAGGAGCTTCCAAGGCATCACAGCAGGCAGCAATCTGTTCTCCAACAGAACACCAGGATGACAGCATCCTGCTCCCACCCCTGCCACTACACCAGTGCCCTTGCTGTTGCCTGTCAGCCAGGCAGCCCAGTCTGCTGCAGTCTGAAGCCAGGCCCTCTCGGCCCAGAGCTGCTCGAGGTCGTCCTCCAAGGCCATCTGCCCTCTCCTCAATTGAAGGTCAGCAGCCTTCCATCACCCGTGCTCCATCCACTGGGGATGCACCTCGTAGGAGCACTAGGAAAGGTAAAGGCACACGAACGACAGGCACTAAGGGAGTGTACAAGGGTGAATAGTCTCATTTTGTTTGCATCATTTCATGTGTTAATTTATAAATGTAAATTGAATTTGCATTTAGTGATGGTTTTGATTTCTGCGATGAGCTGAGGGAGGAAGCAATGTGTAATCATAAAAAAGACAATGTGATGGTCATGAGATAGAGAAATGGTAAGGAGTGTGGGACTGTTGGAGAATGGGGAGGTGTTGTTGAGGTTACTGATATCGCTCATTAATAATCTGATCACACAGAACCCAGGCAGACAGAGCCTGTCTACCTTGTAACCTCCCTTCCTCTTCCTCCACTTCCTGCTGTACTTCCTCCTCTTCCACTTCCTCCTCCGCCTCTTCCTCTTGCTCAGGTGCTCGCTTGTTAGGCGGTGGCAGGGGCTGTTCCCTCATAATGGTGAGGTTGTGCAGCATGCAGCATACAATGACAAATCTTGATACCCACTCAGCTGAGTACTGCAGGGCTCCTCCAGAGTGGTCCAGGCAGCGGAAGCGTTGCTTGAGGATGCCTATGGAGTGCTCTGTGATGTTCGGTGTGGCAGCATGGCTCTCGTTGTAGGCCTGCTGTGCACGTGTGTGTGCATTCCTGACTGGAGTCATGCGCCACTTCATGAGGGGATTACCCTTGTCGCCCAGTAACCAGCCCTTGACTTGCCGTGCTGGTTGAAATATAAGTCGCACAGAGGATTGCCGCAGAATGGTAGAGAGGGCTTTAAACTAAATAGTGGAGGTGAGGGATCAAGTAAGGGAAGATGTGATAAATTAAAGAAAGAAGACAAGGCAAGAGAGCAAGGTAGCAATAAGGGAAATGATAATCAGAGAGTGGCAGGAAGGGACAGAGCATGCAAACATAAGAGTGTGCCAGCAGATAAGGCTAGAGGTTGCAAAAATAGTAAAAAGACAGCACTAAAGGCTTTGTATCTGAATGCGTGTAGCATTCGTAACAAAATGGATGAATTGACAGCTCAAATAGAAATAAATACGTACAATCTGATACCCATTACAGAGACATGGATGCAAGATGACGAAGGCTGGAACCTGAATATTCAAGGGTACTCAAGGCTAGAAAGCTAGGAAAAGGTGGAGGGGTAGCTCTGTTAATTAAGGATGACATGAGTATAATAAGAGAGAAATGACCTTAGTTCCAAACAGCAAGATGTAGAATCAGTTTGGGTAGAGATAAGAAATAGTAAAGGAAAGAAGTCACTTGTGGATGTAGTTTATAGGCCCACTAACAGTAGCCACACTGTAGGACAGGGTATACAGGAAGAAATAATGGGGGCTTGTGAGAAAGGAACAGCGATAATCATGGGTGATTTTAATCTACATGTAGATTGGAAGAATCTGATTGGCAAAGGTAGCCTGGAAGATGAGTTCATAGAGTGCTTTCGGGACAGTTTCTTAGAGCAGCACGTTCTGGAGCCAACCAGAAAGCAGGCTATTCTAGATCTGGTAATGTGTAATGACATAAGATTAATTAATGACCTCATTGTAAAGGAGCCTCTAGGTACCAGTGATCACAATATGATTGAATTTTGCATTCAGTTTGAGGGAGAGAAGAGTAGGTCTAAGATGAGTGTCTTAAACTTAAATTATGGGGGCATGAAGACAGAGCTGGCTAAAGTGAACTGGGAAAGTGGAGATGCAATGGCAGACATTTAATGAGCTATTTCATAACACTCAGCAAAGATACATTCCAGTGAGAAAGAAAGACTCTAGGGGAAGGACGTACCATCCATGGCTAACTAAGGAAGTTGAAGATAGAATTAAATTGAAAGAAAAAGCATACAATTCTGGTCAGAAGATTGGACAGAATATAAAAAATAGCAAAGAATGACTAAAAGAATAATAAGGAGAGAGAAATTAGAGTACGAGAGAAAGTTAGCTAGAAATATAAAGACAGATAGTAAAAATTTCTACAGGTATTTAAAAAAGAAAAGAGTAAGTAAAGTGAATGTTGGTCCTCTAGAGAGTGAGTCTGGGGAATTAATAATGGAGAATAAGGAAATGGCGAATGAATTGAACAGATATTTTGCGTCCGTCTTCACTGTAGAGGATACAAATAACATGCCAGAAATAATTGTGAATCAAGAGGTGAAAGGGAGGGAGGAACGTAAAACATTTACAATCATCAGGGAAAGGGTTCTGAAAAAAATATTAGAACTAAAAGCTGACAAGTCCCCAGGTCCTGACAGACTTTATCCTCGGGTCTTAAAAGAAGTGGCTGCAGAGATAGTCGATGCATTGGTATTAATTTTCCAAAATTCCCTAGATTCTGGAAGGGTCCCATCAGATTGGAAACTAGCGAATGTAACTCCTCTATTCAAGAAAGGAGGGAGACAGAAAGTAGGAAATTACAGGCCAGTTAGCTTAATATCTGTCATAGGGAAAATGCTAGAATCTATTATTAAGGAGGTTATAGCAGGGCACTTAGAAAATCTCAATGCAATCAGGCAGAATCAACACGGCTTTGTGAAAGGGAAATCATGCTTGACTAATTTATTAGAGCTCTTTGAGGAAGTAACAAGCAACGTGGATAAAGGGGATCCTGTGGATGTGATGTACTTGGATTTCCAGAAGGCATTTGACAAGGTGCCACATCAAAGGCTACTGCACAAAATAAGAGCTCATGGTGTAGGTGGTAACATATTCGCATGGATAAAGGATTGGTTAGCTAACAGGAAACAGAGAGTAGGCATAAGTGGGTCATTTTCAGGTTGGCAAGGTATAACGAGTGGAGTGACATAGCGATCAGTGCTTGGGCCTTAACTATTTACAATTTATATCAATGACTTGGATGAAGGGACCGAATGTATGGTTGCTAAATTTGCTGATGACACAAAGATAGGTAGGAAAGTAAGTTGTGAAGAGGACATAAGGAGTCTGCAAAGGGATATAGATAGGTTAAGTGAGTGGGCAAAAATTTGGCAGATGGAGTATAATGTAGGAAAATGTGAACTTGTCCACTTTGGCAGGAGGAATAGAAAAGCAGCATATTATTTAAATGGAGAGAGATTGCAGAACTCTGAGGTACAGAGGGATCTGGGTGTCCTAGTACATGAATCACAAAAATTTAGTATGCAGGTACAGCAAGTGATTAGGAAGGCAAATGGAATGTTGTCATTTATTGCAAGGGGAATGGCATATAAAAGTAGAGATGTTTTGCTACAGTTGTACAGGGCATTGGTGAGACCGCATCTAGAATACTGTGTGCAGTTTTGGTCTCCTTATTTAAGAAAGGACATAATTGCTTTGGAGGCGGTTCAGAGAAGATTCACTCGACTGATTCCTGGGATGAGGGGGTTATCTTATGAGCAAAGGTTGGACAAGTTGGGCCTGTATACATTGGAGTTTAGAAGAATGAGAGGTGATCTTACTGAAACATATAAGATCCTGAGAGGATTTGAAAGAGTAGATGCTGAGAGGATGTTTCCCCTTGTGGGAGAGACTGGAACTAGGGGCCGCAGTTTAAAAATAAGGGGTCTCCCATTTAAGATGGAGATGAGGAGAAATTTTTTCTCTCAGAGGATTATGAGTCTGTGGAACTCCCTTCCCCAGAGAGCGGTGGAGGCAGGGTCACTGAATATTTTTAAGGCTGAGTTAGATAGATTCCTGATTAATAAGGGAGTCAAAGGTTAGAGTAGGTAGATGGGAAAGTAGGGCTGAGGTCACAATGTGCATGGCAATGTGCGTGCAGTGAATGGCACCCTGCACCATGGGGAAGCCTGCAATGCGAGCAAACCCTCGTGCTCGCTCCTGCTGCTCGACTCTGGCAAGAGGGAATGAGATGAAAATCTGTTAATTAGTGCGTACAGAGCCTCCATGACCTCCCTTATACAGCAATGCACTGCAAACTGTGAGATGTTGCTTATATCGCCAACAACAACCCGAAAGGACCCAGAGCCGTAAAAATTAAGCACCACGGTTACATTGACAGCCACAGGCAATGCTGTCCTTACCCTGCTTTGAGGCTGCAGTTGCGGCTGCAGCAGTTGACAAATTTCAGTCACGTCCTCTTTAGTGAACCGCAGACATCTGATGCACTGGTCGTCGCTGAAGTTGAGGTAAGAGAATTGGTCCCTGAAGACCCTCCGCAGATTTGGCCTCCTACTGAGTGCCCTGCTCCTCCTCCTCCTCCCTCCTCCAGCAGCCTGTCCTACTCTGTGTGGCCTCTCTTCATTCTCCCAGTCATGTTCAATTCCCAGACAATGCCGTAGCAGGCCAACCATGCCTGGAAACAACTTTTTTCAGCACTATATTGTAAATGTCACTAAAAGTACTGCAAGACCAGCCAGACCACTCTCGATAGAATATTGAAACTTTATCCAAGTGTAGGAAACATGCAAAAACATGTACAATTGCACCAACAGCCAGAATAAATAATCCAGCAACTAACCTGTAACTCCTGCATGATCCCTTTAAATAGCGCAGGAGGGGGGTCCTTCTTGCTATTTAAGTCTTGTTCAGCTGTGCGAGGTTAAGGCAGTGTGTTGGCTGGAGCGTGGAGTTCCAAAATGTCACTGGCTGCTTCAGATCAGTGTTGCGCACTGATTAATATTATAATCTCCCTACTCTACATGCTGCCGGCGGTCGTGAGGTGCACGCGCAATCCCCTTTACCAAGATGGCGTCCTGCGCACTTCACATCGGAAGTGCGCACGGGCATCTCGGACACCATTTTCAGGGCTTAAGTGTCCGCATAGCGCCTAAAAGCGGGTGTTAAATCGCCCAATTTCGCCCCCTTGATTTTTAAACATAAAATTACAGAGAGATATTAATAGATTAAGTGAATGGGCAAAACTGTGGCAAATGAATTTCAATGTAGACAAGTGTGAGTTCATCCACTTTGGACCTAAAAAGGACAGATCAGAGTACTTTCTAAATAGTGAAAAGCTCGAAACAGTGGAGGTCCAAAGAGACTTAGGGATCCATGTACATAGATCATTAAAATGTCACGGACAGGTACAGAAAATATCTAGAGAACTAGAATACAAGGGGGTAGAAGTTATGCTACAGCTGTACAAAGCCCTGATTGGACCACACCTGGAGTACTGTGTTCAGTTCTGGGCACTGCACCTTAGGAAGGATATACTGGCCTTGGAGTGAGTGCAGTGTAGATTTACTAGAATGACTCCAAGGTTAAATTACGAGATTACACAAACTAGGGTTGTATCCCTGGAATTCAGAAGATTCAGGAGTGATTTCCAGTTTTCAAGATATTAAGGGGAACTGATCGGGTAGATAGAGAGAAACTATTTCCGCTGGTTGGGGAGTCTAGGACGAGGGGACATAGCCTAAAAATTAGAGAGTTCTACACGCAAAGGTTGGTGGAAGTTTGGAACTCTCTTCCGCAAATGGCAGTTGGTGCTAGCTCAATTGTTAATTTTAAATCTGAGATTGATAGATTTTTGTTAATCAAAGGTATTAAGGGATATGGGGCTAAGGTGGGTATATGAAGTTAGGTCACAGATCAGCCATGATCTCATTGAATGGCTCAAAGGGCTAAATAGCCTACTCCTGTTCCTATGTTCCTAAACTGTCGGAAGCCATTTGCAGCTTAAGTTACCACCTGTGTTTCATACAATGAAACTGGCTGCTTTCTGATCGGCCTAACATGTCACCATAGAATCATAGAAAGGTTACAGCATGGAAGGAGGCCATTCGGCCCATCGAGTCCGTGCCAGTGCGAATGTGGTGTGAAGCAGGTACTCTTGCTTTGCAACCAGTAACTCCTTACAATATATGTTTTTCCAAGGATCCCTTACACTGAATCGGTACCACACAATAGGTACTGTGCTGGTAAAAATATGACTAACATTCGCAAGGGGCAAGCTCAACCTGCTAATGAGAGGGGAAAAAAAGCACTGGATGGTTTACTTCCTACTCTAAGGTTTCACTAAAAAGCCACGGGATTACCCATTTAATGGAACGACTTGCATTTATATAGCGCCTTTCACGACCTCAGGTCATCTCAAACTGCTTTACAGCCAGTGTGAACTGTAGTCATCGTTGCAATGTAGGAAAAGCGGCAACTAATTTGCGCCCAGCAAGGTCCCACAAAGAGCAACGAGATAATGACCACATAATCTGTGTCAGTGATGTTGGTTGAGGGATAAATATTGGTCAGGACACCAGGCAGAACATCCTTGCTCTTCTTCGAAATAATGCCAGGGGATCTTTTACGTCCACCTGAGAGGGCAGACATGGTCTGAGTTTAACGTCTCATCCAAAAGATGGTACCTCCGGCAGTGCAGCACTCCCTCAGTATTGCACTGGAGAATCAGCTTAGATTTTGTGTTCAAGTCCCTGGAGCGGGACTCGAATCCCCACCCTTCTGACTCAGGGTTAAGAGTGGTACCAACTGAGCCACTGCTGACACTGCTAATTACTGCAATGCACCCACTTCACTTCCTTTTCTCACTAATTTGCCCTGCAATTATTTTCTCCGTGCTCCCCTGCCTAAAGGTACTGATGCTTTGCTGCAACGTGGTTCAACGGGCACCTGCCATTCTCTGAGGGTCGGTGGCTGTGAAACTTGGGGCATTTCGGCTCTGGGCTAATTATTAGATAAACTCGCTGAGCCACTGCGGGAAGCAGTTTGCAAAACACACAATACTTAAAATTCTTGGACTTGCAAAGAATAAATCAGAGTCCAAGCATGTTTCACGTATGAGAGAACCACGTAGTAGAAGGCCAGACTATTTGAAACTACCTCCTGGTCGCCATATTTGTTGACTATGCAACCTGATAGTGTCTGATTTGAGGTTCATCTGGAAATGACAGTCGCCATATCCAACCTCCCTCCTAAATTACTGTCCTGTTAATTATGGGACATCCTTTGTATGGACCACAGATCAATAAGGTTGAATTTATTTTATATTCAGTCTGGTTAAAAACTTGCACTCCCTGGAGACCGAATCAGCAAATTCTTTTTCAGTTTGGATTTTTAATTTATTGATAGTTTCCCTCACCTGTGGTCAGCTAATATGAGATCATAGTCAGAAAAAAAAATCAAAACTTTCCAATCATTTTAATATCAAAGTGGCTGTAAAAAGTACAAAGTTATATTTTTTTAAAAATACTTATGTTCACATTAGTGCTTTTTAAAACCCATAAAAACATTGAAAGGTGGGTAAGGAGCAAACACTAACTAAACAAGAAGCAAAGGTTATGTATAAAACAGACTGGTCATGTGTTTGTCTGGTTATCACTTCTCAAGTCTGCAGTGGTGTCGGAGCAAAACAACCAGGCAAGTTATGGGAAACAGCTACAGCTGTGATGCACTCGTTTGGCAATGTTTCTCACTGCACTGAGAACTGGGAGGTAACGGCAGAGGAGGACTTGTGAATTCTATAGAAGGGTACTTTGTAGCAATGGCAAAGATTCCTGCAAGTTTATATTAGCAAATTAGTTATATATCTTACCAGACAGCAGTGACGCACAAGTAGAGTGAAAGTTAGGAGTGGCAATAGAGATGGATAGCAGTAGATGCTACTCGGGGATTTGTAATCGTCAGTGTCTATTGTTAGGGATTGGCTGGGACTATAATAGGAACTGGACAGAACTGTCTGGAGAGGAGAGATAGAAAGGGAAGGAAAGGAAAGGACTAGTATTTATATAGCGCCTTTCACAACCTCAGGATATCCCAAGATGCTTTAGAGCCATTGAAGTATTTTTGAAGTGTAGTCTCTGTTGTAATGTCGGGAAACGCAGCAGCCAATTTTGCACATAGCAAGGTCCTACAAACAGCAATGTGATAATGACAGATAATCTGCTTTAGTGATGTTGGTTGAAGGATAAATATTGGTCAGGACACCGGGGAGAACTCCATTGCTCTTCTTCAAATAGTGCCACGAGATCTTTTACATCCGCCTGTGAGGGCAGATGGGGCCTCGATTTAACGTCTCATCCAAAAGACGGTACCTCCGACAGTGCAGCACTCCCTCAGTACTGCACTGAGCTATCAGCCTAGATTATGTGTTCTGGAGGGGGCTTGAACCCACAATCTTTTGACTCAGAGGCGAGAGGGCTACCAACTGAGCCACAGCTTGTCAGAAAGTGAGGGCATCCAAGGGAAAAGAGACAGAGCACAAGACTAGTGGAAGACAACAGGCAATTAATTGGTCTGCGTTACATCATTGATAGGCATCTAAGGGGGCAGCCAACAGATTTTCCCTTTCCTTAACTCTGAAGACAATTTAAACAGAAAAGTCAAACTGCTTCATCTTTCTACGCAGAAGCTAAATGACTGTGTTCACAGTCAAACATATGCTGGAAAGAGCTTACATGGGAAGACACATTCACAGCTGTTAGTACAATGGAGATACTATACTTACAGGCCTTGGGAGTCTGATGTTCAATAATATATGAGCTAATTAGTGTCCAAAGAACACAACTGACTTCATAACACGTTCAAGGGGATGTTTTCAATGCTAATTATAAACATTATACTAAATACCAATTATCGCAGGTGACAATTTAGACCCATTTATATTACTTGTTGACTGAAGCTGATTTCAAAGTTTAAATCCGACAGTTTGTTCTAATACTGACAGAAGAAAATGTATCTGGTTGTAATTCCACTGAATCTGATATCCATTTTAAAACATTAAAGGACCTGAGTTCAGCAAATCTACCTGTCTTCTGAGATGGCTTACAACGCATTTACATTGCAGAGAACCATTTCAAATCAAAGAGTTTCTGGTCACCCCCAGTTATCGTTCTGCCAAATGTGGCGTTTACACTGCAGACCCGTCCTGGAGTCTCAACGCCCCTGCCACAACCAGCTGTGCATCGGAGAGCTTCTGCAAGCGCAGCTGTTGTTAAGTCACGATTGTGGGCTTTCATTTTCTGGCTGCAGCCCTTCATTGATGTCTGGGGAAAGTCTGTGCAAGACAGTAATGAGAAAAACCAGCCTGCAAAAAAAATGACAGCTAATAGCCGAGATGGCCGTTGTTTACATTTGCCTCCAGCTGCCCTGTGCCGTCAGTGGTGTGGGGAAAAGCCACGTCTTGGGGTGGTACTCCATGTCATCGGAAGTTCGGGCTGCCATCAGTGGCACTGCTGCGATGTAAATACAATGCAAGGCCCACCTCAGATCTTGGTCCAAGACACAAGCCAACTTTTTATTTTGTTCATTCTCAGGATATGGGCATCGCTGGCAAGGCTGGCATTTATTGCCCATCCCTGGTTGCACTGAGAAGGCATTAGTGGGCCTTATTCTTTAACTGCTGCATGCAGCAGTTTGATACAACTGAGCAGCTTGCTAGGCTACTTCGCAGGGCAGTTAAGAGTCTACTACATTGGTGTGGGACACCATGGAGAACTCCCCGGCTCGTTTTCAAATAATACTGCACCGGAGTGTCTGCCTGGATTTTGTGCTCAAGTTTCTGGATTGGGACTATGAACCCACAACCTCTTGACTCAGAGGTGAGAGTGTTACCATCTGAGCCACGGCTGATACCTAAAAAAAAGGCACCCAACTAATCCATTGGCCTGACCGGGTCTGCTTAAGTTTTGATTCTTAAAGCTAGGTCTGCGCTGGCAAAGCTGATGCTGAACTTGTGGGAGAATCTGCATTTTGCTCCCTGCATTAGTTTCTGTTGCTGTGTCGGTCGCTGTTTTTTCCATCTTATTTGTACAAGAATTTCCCTCAGAGTTGTTTCTTTTATATGGACGAGGTGAGCAGCTGGGGCAGAGCTCATCAGATGGATGTGAAATTTAGTACAGGACCAATCAACCTCATTTTTTGGGGGGGGGCCGCAATGAGACTTATGTTGGCCAGTATTGCAACGTCCTGAAAGCTGGCCAGTTTCATTGTCACAAAATGGAGCGCAGTGTTGCATGGGGTGCATTCTGCATTTGTTTCTCTTGCTGTGCAGGTTGCGACTTTTCCACAACTGTGGGGCGATAATGTATGCTGCCATTTACCTTTAAATGGAGCTAGTCATCCAAAGCAGTATTCCTAAACGGGCCAAACACAGCTTTTTCTCCCAAAGTAATTCAACCCATCCCTACTTTGATCGACAACAACTTGCATTTATATAGCACCTTGTATTGAAGGGGTACTGCCTTCATGGGAAAGTGCCAGATTTATTTTGGATTACAATTATCCAATGCATGGGTAACAATGTGCTGTGTTTCCATATGATTTACATGACCATGTTGTGTGTTTGCAAACAAATAAAACTATTTTTGTCAAACATTTTCCAATGAAAAGGTCCCCTTTAGTGCTTTGATCTTTCTTTCACAAACTAAAATTCCACCAGTAGCGATGGTGGAGGCTAAATGGGTAGATTACATTAAATAAGACTGCATAAACTTCAAATTTATTACATATGCAATGATTTTTTTTTTAAATCACGAGGCGCATTTGATTAGATTAAGTTATAGATTCTAAATAGCTTTAAAGAAGGCTGAGAAACGCAAGGCAATGGAACCTGAAATCTGTGTAGTCTAGCAAAGGATGCTGGGCCTGACTTTTGTAGTTGTTGCACGATGCAAGAGTGTGGGGGGAATAAGAGATGACTTCACCTCACTCATGGCGTCCTGTGTGGCTCTTTGATCAGATCGGAGGGTCAGGGGTATCACATTTAAGGTCAGTAATAGTGCACCTTGCCCAGATGAGACCAGCTAAGTCAGCACAGAAGGGGGATCAAACCTGGGCCTTCCTTGTCTGTATTGCTCAGCTGTTATCAGGTCTTTGGGAGAGGCCAAGTTGACCATTTTTTTATCATTTGAGTATTTTAAACACCCAGCAGGATATTGTTCTTTGAAACAATTTGAGAAAAGTCCGATTTCAGCTCCTGATCACAATGTAGTGACCCTTGCTGGAAATGTCGGATGAGCACGGGATCGCGCTCGACTGTGATGCCCCCTGTGGTCCAATAGCTTGCTAATATTCACTGTTTAGGCTTACACATGAAGAATAGCGAATAAGGCAAGGGTCTGGATGGCTGCTAATGAAAATTGAGTGGGCAGAATATATATAAAAGGAGAATTAAAGCCCAGGATGATGTGACTTGTGCAAACCTCGTCTAACACTCAAACTCACAACTCTTTCGTTGCAAATCTAAAGCCTTTCGTTAGAACTATTGGCCTGCCTTTGCAAAAAGTTATATTTTATTAATTATTCCTTATGCTAACAAACAAGTTCCAGGGTTGAGGACCTTCTGTTATGTGGCGAGACTAGAAAAGCTGAGCTCGTTCTTCTTTGAGCAGAGAAGTTTAAGGGGAGATTTAATAGAGGTGTTCAAAATTATGAGGGGTTTTGATAGAATAAATAAGGAGAAAATGTTTGCACTGGCAAGAGGGTCGGTAACCAGAGGACACAGATTTAAGATAAACGGCAGGATAGAGGTGAGGAGTCATTTTTTTTTTACACAGCGAGTTGTAATGATCTGGACTACACTGCCTGAAAGGGTGGTGGAAACAGATTCAATAGTAACTTTCGAAAGGGAATTGGATAAATACTTAAAAGGAAAAGGTTGCAGGGGAGTGGGACTAATTGGATCGTTCTTTCAAAGAGCCAGCAAAGGCACGATGGGCTGAATGTCCTCCTTTCCTGCTGTATGATTCCATGAAAACCAAAATTAAACACCAATGATGCAGCAGCCATGGGTTTCTCCTATATTACAGTATGGTCCTGACCAACTGAACCTATGATGGTTGAATTTCCTTCACAGTTGCTCTGAGTATTTATTTCAAAATCAGGACAAAATATTATGAAATGTAAGTACGGAAATGACCAGGAAAGTTTTCATTCACATTAACTTAAAATGTGTAAACCAGTTATATTCATACCTGTGGAGTAGAAATGTTCCCCTAATCAAAGAGTTAATGGAAAATGCTTTAAATTCCAGCAAGTAGTTGGTGCCACATTGAAATATGTGTGAAGCTATCTATACACACTGGCTGGTTATACAAACTGGCTTGCCACATGGCCTACTTGTTTCACACTGGATTAACATAAATTAAAATGGTGCAAAATCGAAAGTAATAAATGTATAGAAATACAGTTATCCAATGTATCCATTTATCCAAATCGGACTTTTCTCAAATTGTTTCAAAGAACAATATCCTGCTGGGTGTTTAAAATATTCAAACGATAAAAAATGGTCAACTTGGCCTCTCCCAAAGGCCTGATAACAGCTAAGCAATACAGACAAAGAAGGGCCAGGTTTGATCCCCCTTCTGTGCTGACTTAGCTGGTCTCATCTGGGCAAGGTGCACTATCACTGAACTTAACTGTGATACCCTCCTCCTCCGCCCCCCGCTCTTGTTGCTCACTGTTGAGGCTGACACATGAATAATGGCCATGTGGTTGAAGTACTGGACGGTGATGGGAACCGGAGAATTGGAAACTGTTAAAGTGGCGGCCTTCCCAAGGTCCACAAATGGGACTGCCCCAGTAGACCCATCAATTCAGCCTGTTCTTGCCCCACGGAATTTATTTCTTCCTATCACGACTCTATTTTTTCGCCTCTTGTCCAGTCTCTTCCGACCTACATCCACGACTGTTCCGACGCCCTCCGCCATTTTAACAGTTTCCAGTTCCCCGGCCCTAACCGTCTCCTTTTCACCGTGGATGTCCAGTCCCTCTACACCTCCATCCCTCACCAGGATGTCCTGAGGACCCTCCGCTTCTTCCTTGAACGGGGGCCCAACCAGTCCCCATCCATCACCACCCTCCTCCACCTGGCCGAACTTGTTCTTACATTGAACAACTTCTCCTTTGACTCCATTCACTTCCTCCAAATAAAAGGTGTTGCTATGGGAACCCATGTGGGTCCTAGCTATGCCTGCCTTTTTGTCAGATATGTGGAACGTGCTATGTTCTAGTCCTACTCAGGTCCCCTCCCTCACCTCTTTTTCCGGTACATTGATGACTGTATCAGTACCGTTTCCTGCTCTCGCCCCAAACTGGAAAATTCCATCAACTTTGCTTCCAATTTGCACCCTTCCCTCGCCTTCACACGGTCCATCTCCGACTCCTCCCTTACTTTTCTCGACTGCTCTAACTCCATCTAATCACTCCTGCCCTCAAACCTATCAGAGGCCTTCCCTTTTAGTTCTTTCCTCCCCTTCTCCCCTTCCTCCTCCCCCTTTCCCAGGCTCTGCACTTGCTCAAAAAACAGTTAAATCTTCAACTTCTTCCAGTCCTGACAAAAGGTCTTCGACCGGGAACGTTGACTCGGTTTCTTTTCCCACAGGTGCTGCCTGACTTGCTGAGTATTTCCAATAGTGAATGGCTGATTTGCATGTGCGGCGTACGTTGGCTGCTTCAGCCCCGTGGCAGGAGCGGTGGGGATGGAACATGTTTGCCATCTCCCGAGATGCCAGCACATCCGCACCTTCGCCAACCCCCTCAACCAACGCTCAATCTGGCGCCAAAGAGCCAGCTGGGCCAGACTGCCCCGGCAGCAGCCGAGACGCTGCAGTCTGCAGCTGGGCCCAAGCTCCTAGAGATCACCAAACGCGGACATCTCAAGTGCCCTCGTTTGAGCCACTGCGGCCTTCCACCACCCGCACCGAAGCCACTGGAGGAAGCACCTCATCAGGGTAGTGAAGTAGGTAAGAGGTCCCTTAAGAAAGGTATTATGGGGCTTAAACCTGGGTGAAGATTAGTTTGTAGATATTTGTGTGAGCCAGTAAAATTATGAACGGTTTTCAAACCTTTGTGTGTAGAGTGTTCTGTCGTAAAGCAGCACATCAGACTTTCCTGGCATCATTGCAGGTCTGTGCCCAGGAAAGCATGATGTGGAGATGCCGGTGATGGACTGGGGTGGACAAATGTAAGGAACCTTACAACACCAGGTTATAGTCCAACAAATTTATTTTAAAATCACAAGCTTTCGGAGATTATCCCCTTCGTCAGCTTGTGATTTTAAAATAAATTTGTTGGACTATAACCTGGTGTTGTAAGACTCCTCACATTTGCCCAGGAAAGCAGGCACAGACCTGCATGATGCACCGCTGGTGATCACACACCAGTCGCGCATTAATGCATTGGAAGCCCTTGCGATTCATGAAGGCAACAGGCTCATCTGCTGGAGCCTGTATGGCAACACGTGTGCAGTCAATGCAGTGGGATTTGAACTCACGTTCCCTGGCTTGTTAGTCCAGGCCTCTGGATAACTACTCCTCGGTAAAATAACCATCAGACTACCGTATCCCCTAAATACCGCTGGAAATTCCCATCATGTACCGCCCATGATTTGTGGGTGGGTTTTGGAAGCAGCGAGTAGCAGTGCTGAGTCACACCAAAATGGTGTCAAGGTTCTAATCACCTCGTAGGACCCTCATTTAAATATATTTATCAGGTTTCTGGCAGGACTGCTGGCCACCTAAATTGAGACCGATTTGAAAATCGTAACAAATGGGCCTATGGTGGTAAGCCGGCTATTATCTTCCGGTTTCCGTCCCCTTTCACGCCGAAAAATGGGGCGGTGGGGAGACGAAAATCGGTATGTGTTAAGATTTCTGCCCTACCCTTTGTAATATTTACTCAGAGAATGGTTAAAATGTGGAACTCGCTACCACATGGAGTATTTGAGGCGAACAGTATGGATGCATTTAAGGGGAAGCTGGATGAGTACATGAAGGAGAAAGGAATAGAAGGATATGGTGATAGGATGAGATGAAGTAAGGTGAGAGGAGGCTCATGTGGAGCATAAACACCGGCATAGACCAGTTGGACTGAATGGCCTGTTTCCGTGCTGTAAATTCTACATAATTCAATACGTTATTTCATCTAGTGGAACAGTTCATAAATAAGGGGGAGGGAAGCAATAAAACTTTAGCATTTCTATCTGAGGTGTAGATTTGGGATTTAAATTTTTTTTTAAAGCTCTGTTACCAAGAGGCACATTAGGCCTCTGGGGGGTAAGATGTCCGCAACTTTCCCCCGAGCTCCTCCCATAGCTGCAGCGGAAACCCCCGGGTAAACAGCGTGAACAGTTGTTTACGCCGATCTTCTGCCAAAGTTACAGCAGCCGATTGGGAGAACCTCTCCCCGGCCCAGGACATTCCCAGCAGTGGACTTTAATCTACAACGCAGAACGGTCAACTCCAAAAACAATTACCCCCACTGTGTTCCCCAAATATTAAAAGATTCCCTTGGCAACTACCAATTGTCGTTTTTATTTTTGGAACAACTTTTTATGGTCCCTGAAAGGATCCTAGCTTTTTGAACTTGCATGTGCTTAAGGTAATGCAAAGTACAGCTGGCCTACACATGTTATTTTGGGAGGGAGGGGCTAGAGTACAGTACAGAACAGCTGAGGCTAGGCAGCCTTTCATGTGCTGATACGTGTAATTTTTTTTTATAGCAAAGGTGCTCATTAGATCTGACTCAGACCTTTCTCCCCAGTCTCTTGCTTGGATAATTTGAACAATATATTGAAAGCTTGGAAGTGATAATGTACAGGAAGAAAAATCATACTGGAATATGGTTTGAGGGGGGAGATGAAGAGAATTTTTTTTAACGCAGCGAGTTGTTATGATCTGGAATACACTGCCTGAAAGGGTGATGGAAGCAGATTCAATAGTAAATTTCAAAAGGGAATTGGATAAATATGTGTAAAGGAAAAAATTTGCAGGGCTATGGGGAAAGAGCAGGAGAGTGGGACTAATTGGATAGTTCTTTCAAAAGAACCGGTCCAGGCATGATGGGCCGAATGACCTTACTTTGTGCTGTACGATTCTATGATTTCATGTTGACTTTTGGAAAGCTTTACTGGAAATTTCAGTGCCTGGAACAGCCAGGGAGGACCTTGTGGTTGAACATTCAGCAAAAGTTTTAAGTCAATGTGACGCTGTTGTCAACAAAATAGACAGGGGTATATAACGATCAATTGAGGAAAATTATTCTAAATCATTGGTGGGGCCACATTTCAAATTTTGTGGCCGCCCAACCTTGAAAAAGACACTGATGCATAAGTAGAGCTCAGGGAAAAAGGACATGTATAACTCCGGTATTTAGGGCTCTAGGTTATAAGTAGGGCCTCATGGAACTGAACTTGTGTTCATTGGAGAAAAGATGCGAGGGGAGATTTCACATGCTCTGTAGCAGGAGCAGTCTTTAGCTAAATTACTTTTTCTGGCTCCATGCCTTCCTATGTTCTTGGGTCCCCAAGATTGCCTTCAGGGAGACAGTTTTAATTGCTGACGTATAACTCTTAAACTAGTATTTTCTTTCATAGGTCACTTGTTAATGGGCCATTGCCCATTAAAATGTCTTTCAAGGCGTTCAACTAGAATTGCAAAGAGAGATGTCGTCATGATGTGACTGGTAATGCAATGAGGTCTACCTCAACAAACGTAACTTGGGCAATGAGTGCCATGGGGGCACCCTTTGAAGTTGAAGTTCCATTGCCAGCAATGCAACGTAGTGAGGCACCAGTTTGATTGTTCACTCCGAACTCAGTTGTACTACATGGGAAGTTGACAAGTTTTGGTCTGGACCTTTCAAGGGACTCTCACATTGCAAAACTGGGCCCAGGAGAACAGCGCATAAATGGACCTCCCTGGATAACTCTCTCCTATTTCTCTTTTAAATCAAGCCTGAAGAGCCACAGTTTCCATTGCTACAAAGGAAGTTTTAGTTTTAGTTGCTTGGCATCTGACAATCAGCCAAGAGAAGCAATGGCAATGAGCGGAGATGCAACTGTGTTCACACAGTCAGGTGGGGAGGGGGGCAGGGGGGAGTCATCAGGTACAATTCCAGGATTTGGAACAGGGGAAGAGGGGGGGGCGTAACCCATTCGGGAAGCAGGGGGCAAGATTGTCCTCTTCATAGCTGCATCCATGCTGGTGGCTTGGGGACAATACTCCCTTTCAGATGTAGGAAGGGAGGTACGTGGTCATGGGGAAAACAGTGAGGGAACAATGGAGGTGGGAGTAAAGAGGGGTGTGTGGCCCCAGAGGACGGTGCTTACCTGTGGGGTACTTCATTTTCAGTTTTTAATTTACTAGGAATATTTGAATTTTTATTGTCCAAAATCGATAGGATTGGGCGATGCAAATCAGGAGGAAATATTAGCAAAATTTATGTTTGTTTATTCATTTAGGCACTGAAATTACACCATACCATACGAAAGTACCAACATAAGGGGAAAGGTCTGAATTCCTCTCTGTTATTTTAGTGGAGTTGGCAATCGGTTTAAAATAAATGCATTAACACCTCTGGTTTAAAGCAGAGAGGAATTTCAGGCAAACGTGGGAAGCGTTACATTGTTTCAAGGCCTTAATTTCATTTACTGTAACTTTTTCTTCTTCTAGTTTTACTTGAATACAAATATTTTTAGACTTTTTTTGATAGTCTTTACTGGAGAATAGAGAGAGCACTACTGACCATATCAAATACTACATCCAAGTGCAGCTGAGAGAGACTTACAGAAAATTAGGTCTCATGAGGCATGCAGAATTTGTGGAATCCTGGAGACAGTTCTTGGGAAGTTTTTAAAAATTCATTTTCAGGATGCGGGCATCGCTGGCAAGGCCGGCATTTATTGCCCATTCCTAATTGCCCTGACAAGGTGGTAGTGCTACCCGCTGGTAGCACTTTTAATACAATTGACTGGCCTGCCAGGACCTGGTGTGGCCTATATATGACTCCAGTTCACCAGGTAAGGACGACAGGTTTCCTTCCATAAAGGACATTAGTGAACCCGTTGGGTTTCTGCAAGAATCCGACAGCTTCATGGTCACTTCTTACTGGTACCAGCTTTTTTTTTAAACTGAATTCAAATTCTCAAGCTGCCACGGTGGTCTTGAACTCATGTTCTCTGCATCATTAGTCCAGGCCTCTGGATTACCAGTTCAATAACATAACCATAACACTACCGTACCCGGTGTGTTTGAGTGAAAAATCAGAACAAATTGATCATAAGCAACTTTTTTTAAATCTGGGAATTGATTTGTGAAAATTGCTAAATACTGAGATTGAAGAACCCTACGTGTCTTTAACAAATAAAAACTTCTCCAAAGTTCGCACTGCAACAGATGATGAGGCTGTCACAGTACGAATCTGCTCCAACGCCAACATTGGGAAGTTTCAATGAAGGCTTTTAAGACAGGATGTTCCTGGCTGTTTCATTACCTCAGCACGGCTGAAACCCTCTAATGCATCGATAGCAGTGCCTTAAAGAGTAAGTTAACCTTAAAAGGTAAGTTTTGTGAAGTTCCACTCCTGAAGCACGGACTCTCGCTCGGCATTCTGTAGTTCACCAAACCACAGTCCCATTCACAAAATAGAGTTTGCAAGGTTGCAAACCTCTGTGCCCGACCATAATTAAGGTTGCCAACTCTGCTTGGACATATTCCTGGAGGTTTCATCACATGACCTTCTGCCTCCAACCGCCTCTCCCCCACCCCCCAACACTCCTGCCATTGGTCGCCCGACCCATCCATCCTCAGGGTGCACCGCCTTCCCACACCAGTTGGAAAGTGAACAGACTCTTCGATACCCAATTGGATGATTCTTGACTGTCAGTCAAACAGCCCTTCACCCCACCATCTCCAATAGTGTTTAATAGTGTTATAACTAATAAACAAAAGTGTTCAAAGAAAATGAAAAAAAAACACAATTGTTTTTAATGCCCCTATGATTTTTCTCCTGGGTTGCTCCCAGCAGTGTCCTGGAGGTTAATCTTTCATTCCTGGAGACTCCAGGGCAATCCTGGAGGGTTGGCAACCCTACCCATATTCCATTTTGTGGTACAATAATTGATGCTGTGGTGTACAAAATGGCCACCATATGTGTTTGCTTTTCAGCTCTGAATGTCTGATGGGCACATTAGGATTGGTGGAAGACAAATGTCCATTCATCTCAGGCAAGAGCTTGAAGAAGGAATACTGAACCATCTCAATGGTCGAGAGCAGAGGCTCCCAAACTTTTTTTGCATTGAACTTGGCCTTTGGAGATTCATGTCCCATGCACGCCCCACCCCCCCACCCCCCTCCTTTTAAGAAACAGTGGGCGCTAAATTAGGCCGTGTAGCGCCCGTTGCTTCGGCGCTACACGGCCTCTCCGACATCCAAGATGGCAAATAACAGGTACCAGCTACCTTTAAGAGATTTCTAAGAAACATCCTCCCTTTAAGAGATTGAGCTCCCTCTAGTGGTGGAAAGTGCAAATTGCATCCATTCCACGTGCAAGGCCTGGAAAGGAACACTGATTGCAGGTAAGTGCTCCCTTGGGTCCAAACTTGCGTCCTGCCTGCGTAGGGCTTATCGCCCAAAACGGATCCTTATCCAATTTTCCCCCCGGTATTTTTGCATAAGTAATGTTAGTGTAGATATAGCTGGTATCCCACAATACCTCAGCAGTTTTGTCACTTTAGCTGCTTTAATTCTGCTTTCTCACACTTTTGGGTTTCAACATGAAGACCAATCATACGGTTCAAACTCACAGGCTGGGAAATTCCTCCCATCTGCTCCCACTTTGCTGCAAACGGGCTTCCCAGCGAAGTAATGCAGGCAAAGCGGGAGCAGATGCGAGGAATTTCCTGGCCGCTATGTCCGGTGAGCTCCCCGTGATAATCGCATTGCGCCCCCAGTTTGAGACCGTCTAGACTATAGGCTAAAAGCACCATTCAGTGTAGAACAATACCGTATAGATGTGGAAGGTCCCACACACAATACACGGCCTGTGCTGAGTTAGCTGAGCAGCAGTCGGAGGGTTACAAATAGCATCGGTGCCCCTGGGTTACAGAGGCAGTGAAAGAAATCGTCTGGAATACTCACTGTCCAGTGACCCCTGTTAGAAAATGTATGTGTGTAGGGGTCAGGTGAGGGCAGCTACGACAGCCCTGATGACGGAATAGCAGATGGGGCAGTTGTGCTGGTTAGACTTCCCTTGGCATCACTGGCCCAGCGAGGAAGGAAGGGAATCGGCCCGGGTTTCTCTCCTGAAAGTTGTCCAGTGGCCCTGACTGGAGAGTGCATGCGCGTGCACGTTGGCCGAGGGCAGAATTGGGTTTGGTGGTGATGCTCCCCATTATCAGACAATCTGCCAGCACTCACTAAGTTCACATATGTTTACAATCATTTATTTACAGTCGTGCATACTGTTTTACGGCGATCCTTTCAACTGACTTTCTGCAGCGGTTTATTAATAGGTGCAGTAACTTTGCCCTGGGCCTCGCCGATTGATTCGAATTGCTCCAGCTGTTCACAAATATTCTGAATTCCATTCCGAAGCTCGTTCAGAGCACTGGAGGAGAGTTTCAATTTTGCCCTGCATGCCATCTCCAAAAGAAAGATTGAGATGGGGTGACAGACAAAGAGGTGTGGACCCATTTCCATCATTGGAAAGTCTTTAGAGAGAATGGGAATAATTGGAACTTTCCCATGCTTAACAAAATATCTGCACTTCCTTCAGTTGTCTAGTGAGTAATGTTGTGACTCGTTGTCTCAGCTCATACATGGAGAATGGCCACAAGGGCAAGGCAGTGACAGGCATGTCAGCTGTGGCTCAGTGGGTAGCATGCTAACCTCACAGTCAGAAGGTTGTTCAAGCCGCCACCGCACAGACTTGAGCACAAAATCTAGGCTGACACTCCAGTGCAGTACTGAGAGGGTGCTGCACTGTCGGAGGTGCCGTCTTTTGGATGAGATGTTAAACTGAGGCCCACCTACCCTATTAGGTGGACGTAAAAAATCCCATGGCACTATTTCGAAGATGGGCAGGTGAGTTCTTCCCTTTATCCTGCCCAATATTCATCTCTAAAATTCATTGTTGTTTGTGGGACCTTGCTGTATGCAAATAGGCTGCTGTGTTTCCTACATCACAACAGTGACTACACTTCAGAAGTACTTCATTGGCTGTAAAGAGCTTTGATATGTCCTGAGGTTGTACCCCTGTAATATTCACCACCTACAGGAGAAAAAGGGGAGGAATTTGCAGGCAAATAACATCACCCTAATAAGCTATAAAAACCAAAGGGTCTGTGCTGCATTAGCCGATCTTAGCCTGTGCAGCAGGTAGTGCAATTGGTCTCAGTGCCCTGGGCTATGAAGAGTGGGGGAGGGGAAACCATATCAGCCAGACTTCCCATTCCTAATTGCTATCCAGAGATTCCTCCTGGGAGTATGAGGCAAGGATTGGGCTTGGCTGTGATTCACTCTGTGGTTGAGAGGCTGTGACAATCTCTCGGCTCACATTTGAAGTATGGAAGTTTGGGTGGAGGTAGTTCTGGCATCAATAACAAGAGTCAGGTTTTTATAATTCATTCTGGGGATGTGGGCCATTGCTGGCAAGGCTGGCATTTATTACCTCGTTGCCCAAGTGGTTTTGATACAACTGGGTGGCTTGCTCGGCCACTTCAGAGGGGAGTTAAGAGTCAACCACATTGGTGTGGGACTGGAGTCACATCTAGGCCAGACTGGGTCATGTCCTTCCCCAAAAAGGACATTAGTGAACCAGTTGGGTTTTTATAACAATCTGACAGCTTCATGGTCATTTTTACTGATACCAACTTTTTATATCCAGATTTTTTTTGTTAAACTGAATTCAAATTCTCAAACTGCCATGGTGGGATTATGAACTCGCATTCTCCGGATTGTTAGTCCAGGCCTCTGGAATACTAGTCCAGTAACATAACCACTACGTTACTGTACCCAGTAGTGTAGTCAGGGTTTAAAGGAAAGGAGAAGGGAGAATGGTGAGAAAATCAGAAGAAAAACACAATGGGCCGGATTTTGCTGTGAAAATAACGGTGAGGCTAACCAGTGCTCACTTTTATTTATGCACAAACCGGACAGCAACTTCAGGTGAGTGGAGTTGCGCAGTTAAACACGAAAATCCGGAAGTTGCTGTCTGAGACGCGCCGCTCCTCCGTAAGCTGCACGAAAACAGCATCTGGTCGTCTGATCCCCATTCGAACGTATTGAACAGAGTGAAGCTCCTGTACTGACGTCGTAGATATGGACTAAACTCCGCACAAAGAGTTAGGGCTTGTCCATTCCAGTCTAAGCGCCCTTTTAACGGCGTGGTGAGTCTTAATTACTGCAAAACAACCCCTCTGGTACTGAAAATTAACTTTTACAAGTGCACAGCCTGATTCCTTCAACTTTTAATTATTGTTGGAGATTTTTTAAAATTTAAATACATTTTTTAAAAACTTTTTCTTTCTGTCTCTTTTCTCTCTCTCTTTCTTAATCCAATCTTCCTTTCCCTCTCTTTATTTCTCTTTCTGTACCTAATTTGACATTGAATTCACTATTCTAACTTACATTTCTGGTTCAGACTCTGTGCTGTTATTAAAGATGCTTCAACCTCATTGATTAAGGAGATACACAGTTGCTTGCCCTGTTTACACAGGTCCCAGATGCCCTGTGGAGGGCGCTGCGCCGTCTCTCTCCCCCGCTGACAGCAACTTGCTGTGCAAAACCCCATAGAAAGTCTATTGGCCAGTGCAAGTCTAATGAATGGTGGGCACCGTTCGTTCGCCGCTCACAGCAAAATCCGGCCCATTGAAAACAGTCCCTCCAATGACTTCGTGTGTAAGTGTACCAGTGGAGTTGTACTGATCCACACAGACCGAGAACATCGCCAGTCTATGCTGAACTCAGCCAGGATAGTAATTGGGCGCCACAACTGACCTCAGTGCCCCAAGAGAGGGGCAGGGCAGAAATCCCGTTTCTGATAGCTATCTAGTGCTTCCAGCTGGCGAGTGCAAATGTGTGGGGTTCAGCGGGAGGACAGGGATGTTCTCAGTTGTGATGCTTCCAATAGTCAAATAGTCTGCCGGTACTCACTGCCTATGACCGGGCACCAGCACTAAATGCAAAGATATAAGACGGTCATTACTTATCAGAACTGTAAACCTCTTTGGTTTCATCTGAATCAGGGGTTCACTTTCAATCAGTGTGAGGACAACAAATGACTCGCTGGTACAGCAGGGGGTGTTTCTCTGAGGCGAATGACAAGGGTAAAATATTGACACAGAGTTACGCACTCCATTCAACTTCATTCATAATGTGGGAGCACTTGCTGCTGATTCCGGATACAGTTTGTACTCATCCCTCTTAGCATTGCAGGACCGGGCACCCGACAAAACTGGCCATAAGTAAAACCCACGTACGGTATAAATTTGTCTGTTTTTTTGTTGTTGAAATTATGAGGCAATCTAAATTCTGAGAAATTTGCATTTATTGAGTTCACTTCATTCATCACTATTGGCTTCCTTCACCTCAACAAGCTGAAAATCCACCTTCCTAGGTGAAGGGTAAGAGGTATAAACCATAGCCCCGATGTTAACTCGGGGTGAGAGTTCAGCATGGGGTCAGCAGGGCGAGTGGCAGGCCTGATCCGACTCACTGACGTGAGGCCCAGGCCATTTTAACTCCTGGGACTCATTACCATAGACCAGGCAGAATTTTCTATGTAATTTGATTAAAAACCTCAGTTACTAATACAGGCAATAATTGAAATCTTAAGCAGCTTTAGTTATTCATGGCATAACAGAGAAAGCTGCACCATTTCACGCTGGGGATCATTTACCTAAAAACATTACACAGCGTATGAAGAGGCTTGGAATTTGGCGCTCTGATGTTCATTGCCACTTGTCTCTTCAAGTTTCAAAGGAATCATTGAAGCACTGACTTCGAGCTGTGCTTGGGGGTGAAATTTCTTTACCATATCGTACCAAAAGCTGTGCTCAATACAATTGTTGTGCTTTATGTTAATCCAGTTGATGCAGTGGAATCCTTTAGGAATGAACTGGAGCTAGGAAATATTTTCGAGAGAGCACCCTCCTTAAGGGCACTACATTCTTAAACTTCATTCTCCTTGGTTTACAAAAATGGAATTAACCCTCTCCTCGTTCCCAATGGTTGTCTTTTTCCACAGTATGGATATAATTTCAATCATAAAAAGGGGGGAAAAACTCATAAAGCTGAAGTAGAAACAGAAAGTTCTGGAAATATAAAGCATGTTTTAAAAAAAGAAAAGACAGGTTAACATTTTGGGTGTCCAGTTCTGACAAAGGATGTAAACCTGAAACATTAACCTGTCTTTACTCTTTACAGATACTTCTGGATCTGCTGTGTCTTCCCAACATTTTCTCTCTCGCCCCTCTCCCTATCTCTGTAACCTCCTCCAGCCCTACAACCCACCGAGGTCTCTGCGCTCCTCTAACTCTGGCCTCTTGTGCATCCCTGACTTCCTTCGCCCTGCCATTGGCGGCCGTGCCTTCAGACGTCTAGGCCTTAAGCTCTGGAATTCCCTCCCTAATCCACTCCATCCCTCTACTTCTCTCTCCTCCTATAAAACGCTCCTTAAAACCTACCTCTTTGACCAAGCTTTTGGTCACCTGTCCTAATATCTCCTAATATGGCTCGGTGTCAAATTTTTGATGATAACGCTCCTGTGAAACGCCTTGGGCCGTTTTACAACGTTAAAGGCGCTATGTAAATGCAAATTGTTGTTGTAATGGGAACGAATGAATAAATTTCACAACGTAGTGCGCTGCTCTTTCTGAAACTGTTCTCAATCACTGAAATCTTGGGAAGATCTATCTTGTGGTCTTGTCCCACTCAGTAGCATTATATGAAACTGTCAGCAAAAATTCCAATTAAACTCAGCAGGAACTGATATAACTAAGTTTTATTTTGTTTTCAGCATATGGATAGCATCAGTGCAATAATGACATTACAGTGGAATCCTGACACCACTCATAGCTCAGGGTAACTAATCAAAAGATGCTTATCAGCAGATATTTGGAAATGTGCCTGTAGATCTACACAAGAAATGTATTTCTATTTGGAGCATTGTGACAGTAGTAAAAATGTCTTCAGTTTTTTCCATGTATAACGGCATCACTGCACACATTTTTTTTTCATTAGTTTTCTCCCCTCCTCACCCAAAGATGCCAACTCATGCTGTGGCACTGGTCTATGGGCACTGATGGCCCTTTGGCACTTCAGATACGTGGCTATTCTTTGGATGTGAGCTGAGGTGGTGGCAGCCAAGCTCAATCCTAAGAACATAAGAACATAAGAAGTAGGAGCAGGAGAAGGCCATACGGCCCCTCGAGCCATTCAGTAAGGTCATGGCTAATCTTCTACCTCAACTCCACTTTCACGCCCTATCCCCATATTCCTTGATTCCCCTAGTATCCAAAATCCATTGATCTTAGTCTTGAATATACACAGACCTGATACAGACACATACGCAAACACAAACACACACAGAAACATATACAAACATATACACAAACACATACACAGACACACACACTCAGATACACACATACACATATACATAGACACAGACATACAAACACAAACACACAAAGTTTCTACCAGCCATCACTGGATTGTGATCAATAGAGGGGAAGCCCATCTGATTTTGCACCTCCCTAACCCGGGGTCATTGAGGCCTACTGTAGTAGTTTTATTGCTATTTAGCTAAGATCAGCAATTTCAGCACAGACATGGGGTCAAACATTGGACCTTTCTGCTCTGCATGGCTTAGTGCCACTCCACTTGGTCCATTACCTACTGAACCATCAGGAAAGCTATTTTTAAATGAAAACTAATGTAAAAATTTGGAAAATAACATTGCAAAATATTGAATTGCACCAGACATAATGCTTGGTTGAGTGTGGACCTCAATTGGTTGCTCAGAAACTCCTCAATGGGATAACACTACAATTTTTAGAGTTATTGGACACTTCCAGTAAAAACTTGCTGTTGCTGCAAACGTGTTTTTTCACTGTAATGAACCATTCACTCCACATAGTAGCCTAACGTGAAGTCATCAAATTTTAAGCCTCTTCCTAATAAGGTAGCCTTGTTAGAAGATTGTGCCATTGTTTGATATTTCTACATGACTTTCGTGAAGAATCGGACTGTGTTCATACTCTGTCATTACAAGTTGGTTTGTATTAATTCCCGTCGTTCCTTACGGGATTCTTGATAATTCTTCTGAATGCGACTGGGTTTTTCTCATTTTCTAAGAACGTGAAATCACTTTAACTTCTGTACGTGAAATACTGAGCAGCACTCAAACTGCTTAAGTAGAGGATCCTGGAATTACACCACAGCGCAGCATATTTTAGAACTACAATATCAAAGCTGATAGTTGCCAATGTAAAATCCTACGCAATAGCTTGTAGTTTCAGCTAAACTGGGAAAACCGAGTGTCACAATCTACGCAACTGAAGTGAGATTACAATGTCACTTCTCACATTTTTGAGAGTCGACAACAAACAAATCAACACCCTATTTTCTTTAAAAGGAGTACAGGAGCAGAGAGACTTAGGGTTTGGATACACAAATAGTATCATAGGAACAGGAGTAGGCCATTCAGCCCCTTGATTCGATTAGATCATGGCTGAAGGGGGTGTTCTACTGTGAGGTTTAAGTATGTCATGGGAGGGAACTCTACTCTGGATCTGAACCATCCTAAATCTGACTCGGGAGTGCTTGGTGCTGGCACTGGATGTCCAAAAGTAGAAAAATCTTCCATTTTCCGTGAACGGCAGCCTTTACCTCGATGAGGCTGCCACTCAAATAAATAACAGAATCAGCAAAAGGCACATCAAATTAGCACCTACCGAAAGACCATCTATAATTTGTTCTCCATGGAGCTTCCTCGTTTGATATTATAAGTGTTTAACTACAGGTATTAAAATCTGTAAAAGAGAAAACTCTGATAAGTTTTTTTGGTTCTGCAGAGAATCCAGTAAAAAGATTTACGCGTACAGTCTGCAGTCCAAACCAGCAGTATTCCACTGACAATGCTGTCATGTTCCCAGTGGCCACAGTGCTTTGTAAAGCATTTTATCATCCCTGCTTATACTTTTCACTGCAGCCCTTCATCTTTTTAATCACCAGATTTTTGACTTGGGTTACTTTTAAAAGAAGCTAATTGACACAAGTAGTGTTTACTTCTGATGTGAGTCTATTCCACAAATCTACGATTGTAGCAAAATTTCTTCTAATTTTTAGTTACACTCTAGTTTATGGGTCTGTAGCTCATAAAATGATGGATTCAAGGTGCCAGATTCAGGACAATGGGTATAAGGTGACCTTAGATCACAAGATTACAATGCAGCTAAATTAACTTTATGAGAAAAGTAGCTGGCACCTGACATTAATTTTGTGCCACTGAAATGCAGAAATCGGAAAATAAAAATGGTGTTGGCTCAAACTTGTTGTTGAGCAGAATTTGCTGTAATCAGATTTATTCTTAGATGATGTGGCCTGTAGTAGACTTAAATGACCTGTCCACATGGATAATTAGCCTTCATGACATTTCTGTGCAGAAAGACAGAAGGGATACCATTGGCACTTTTAACACTTGACTATTGTAAACAGGAGGTTTACTGTGATTGTTATGGAGTGTATTTTGTATTCATGCACATTTTCTACCAGTTAGGTTGAAAATTTTGATTCTACAAATGGATATCCTTACTGAAAGATGAAGAGTAAAATTATTTTCCAGATTTATCCATTCAGTAGTAATAAAGAAACCATTGTTTGGAGAATTGCTGATACACAAATTGACTGGTATATTTGCATATACATAAATATCCCAGGGATGTTGAGAGTTTTAGTCCAGGTATGTATTTGTCTTGGTAGTAATGTAAATATGTGCAAGGAGAGTAACACGATCTAGAGCTCATTGTAAATCTACAGATCTAAAATGGAAAGTATAGAATACACACAGAAGCCTCTTTGATCAAAGCCATTTTGCCATCTTCCAGCCTGTCACTGTACAGTACAGGATTTAACCTCCTGCCCCTTCAGTCGCTGCTCAATTCACACCAAAGATTAATGGATTGGGAGAAAAGGAAAACAGGAAAGGAAATTAAATGCAGTTCATACATCCAATACTTGAAGTGCTTCTTTGCATCTGTTACACATAAAACATATTCATAGATCACAAGATAAGGTCAGATGAAGAAGACCTTTCTGTCCATTTGACGTCACCCTTCCCAAATACCAACCGTCATCCCATTACAGCATCTAACAGTTTCTTAAATAACTCCATTGTCCTAACACTTCATGGCAACCTGCTCCAGCTGCTGATTTCATTCTCTATATAATGAATGTAGGAACCAACAGGGATGTAATGGAAGAGGAGGAGATGAGAAACAACCTCACTATGCTCATTTGTACCCATGGGCGATGAGTAAATTTCAGTATTTGTCACAATGAGTCTTTCAGTGTGTAAGATAAGGGAGTTGCAGTTTAACATGAACCTGTGAATCTGAGGAGGACAATTCACCACTGAAGATCAACACACTCAATCGCAGAACCTGTTTTGAACTAAACTGGGCTTCTGCCATCTTTCAGCCTCACTCCATAAAGTCCAGGATTTAACCTCTTCTTCCATCAGTCAATGCCTAATTTGTATTAATGGACTGATGGGATGGAAGCACTTTCTCTTACTGCAGGCATTTAACATCTTTATGATGTTTTTATGATGGTTTATGCTTTTGAACAAATGTTATGTTAATAATATTTTAAAATATTTTTATAAAGGGAAGGAAATTCTTAGAAGGGTGGGGGAATACCTTCTGTTCTCCATCTCTGCCTGAGAAAAGGTACAGGAAAAAAATCTATATATAGTAGCTGAGAGAAAGCTAGGCAGAGATGCACGTTTCACATCTCCTCCCCCCTTCAGGCAAACGTGGAAAGGAGGGAATTAAGCAGAAAACATTCCCTTTGGACTATTTTTGCCCTTGATAACAATCACTGTGGCTTGAAGACAATAGCACGGATGAATAACCAACTGTCACAGTTTTGGATTTTTGGATCAATTTCTACAAAGGATTTGGGGAGAGGGAAATTACTTATATACACGGTTTTTGAAGCAAAGTGTATTCACACAAGTTTTTTTAACAAAAGGCACTAGAGATGCTGGATGGTTAAAATACTATTGAGCTAAGCTTTTGACGTTGTTTCCCTATAGACTTTAAATAACATTCAATTTGTTAGCCTGTCTCAGCAACCAATAAACACTTCACATCCATTGTGTTGGGAAGTCTCTGATCACCTCCTGGCTGTGAACAGAGAGAAGCAGAGACACTGACAGTCAGTTTCTTTTTTAAAAAAACAGAATGCTATGAGGGTAGTGAGGTCCAGCAAAGGCTGCGAAATTGGTCATGCTTTTGCACAACAGCTGTAAGTGCAAGCTGTGGTCAGGCTCAAAAGGAGAATGCCAGAGGAATAGTCAGTGGTTATTTTGTTTAAGTCAAGCAAGATGACCCACTGATGTAAGGGAAGTGTAGAATATTCATTATTTTGTGTTATTACACGAAGACAAGTTGTAACTTCAATAAAATGGATCCGATCATAACTTGCTCTGCATGTTCATTTGCTGTGAACTAACATGACTTAACGATTCCTATTTGGGCCTGGTTTTACCAAGTGCTTTCTTGGTCCGCCTTCGAAGAGACTGAAGACACACATGTGTGAAAGACAAGATTATCCAGTTCAGCTCACGAGTATTGATATACCCCTGGGTTAGCTACTGGATAGATAGGTATCGGGAAGTAAGAGCACACCCCCTAAAAATAAGACATTCAGACCGCTTATTACAATGACTAGTACTGCTCTCCTAGAGAGAAGGTCTAAGACAAGACCCTAAATTTGTAGCAGCAATGAAATAACATAGCAATAAACATGTCTGGTGGGAGTTCTTTTGATATCTCCTATTTTGTGGGAATAAAGTTTCCTTTCAACTTCTAATCTCATATGAGGACTTTTAAATTTATGTTTACTGTGGATCATTAATGGGAGATCCAAGGTACCAGGTTGAAGACAATAGGTACATGGTGACCTTACATCAAAGGATTGTACTGCAGCTAAATCAAGCGATGTATACATAAAACCGATAACATCTGATATGAATTTTGAGCCATTGAAATAAATAGTAGAAAGAGCTTCCCAGAGTTCAAACTCTTTTTTTTTATGCAGAACAACACATGTTGTGAACAGACTTACTCTGATGTGGCTTGTACTAGACCTTCAAAGACACATCTCTATGCAGAGCTAGCTGTCCGTGAGATATTCATTAGAGTCTTAAAGCTGTATACTGACTTCATAGTGTATATTGTTCTTGGGTTGCTAATGTTAACAGACACATCAGTGTGAGTAGGAAATAAAATTGCAACTGAGTCTTTCACTCACCTTAGCAATGAGAAGGAAACATACCTAACTGACCTGCTGCAAAGATAAAAGCTTCAGTTCCTCAATACAATTGAACTTCTGACCTCAGGTGTCAGCCATGGCTCAGTGGTAGCACTCTCGCCTCTGAGTCTGAACAGAGTGGGTTCATAGTCCCACTCTGGAGACTTGAGCACAAAATCCAGGCTGACACTCCAGTGCAGTACTGAGGGAGTGCTGCATTATCAGATGTGCTGTCTTTTCGGATGAGATGTTAAACCGAGGTCACATCTGCCCTCTCAGGTGAATGTAAAAGATCCCATGGCACTATTTGAAGAAGAGCTGGGGAATGCTCCCATGTCTCCTGGCCAACATTTATACCTCAACCAACATCAAAATAACAGATTATCTGGTCATTGATGTTTGTGAAAGCTCACTGTGCACAAATTGGCTGCTGCATTTCCTACATTACAAAACTGACTACACTTCAAAAGTACTTCATTGGTTGTAAAGCGCTTTGAGATGACCTGAGGTTGTGAAAGGGACTATGTAAATGCCATTCTTTCTTTCTTTCTCAGCTGCACTGTTCTTGGTAAAACTGTATCACGTCATAAAGAAGGGGAAAGTAAAACATTAAGAGAGGTATCCCCTAGGCTACCATCACATGTCTCCTGGCAGCTGCCTGAGAACAATACTGGAGCCCACAAGGCAGGTAAGCCGCCCATCCCCTCAGCCAAAGAACGTGTGTGGCCCAGGCACGTTTAATAAACAAGAGTCCTACTGCTGAATGCAGATTTACTGCAATCATCTTAAGAGTGTGTTTTATCTGCACGAATATTGTAAGCCTCTCGTTGAACTTTTTGATATGCTTCAAAATGGTAGATCTCTGTTCAAATGATGATGGTTGTGCTGCTATCCATGTGTATTCACGCAGACCACTGTTTTCAGTAATCTGAGATATCTTTTAACAATAATTTTCCTGCCATCTAGAATCATAGAAGCATAGCACAGAAGGAGGCCATTCGGCCCGTCAAGCCCATACCGGCTCTCTGCAAGAGCAATCCAGCTCGTCCCATTCCTCCGCCCTTTCCCCGTAGCCTTGCAAATTTTTTCCCTTCAAGTACTTATCCAATTCCCTTTTGAAGGCCATGATTGAATCTGCCTCTACCACCCCCTCAGGCAGTGCATTCCAGATCATAGCCACTCGCTGCGTAAAAAAGTTTATCCTCATGTCGCCTTTGGTTCTTTTGCCAATCACCTTAAATCTGTGTCCTCTGGTTCTTGACCCTTCCGCCAATGGGAACAGTTTCTCTCTATCTACTCTGTCCAGATCCCTCATGATTTTGAATACCTCTATCAAATCTCCTCGCAACCTTCTCTGTTCCAAGGAGAACAACCCCAGCTTCTACAGTCTATCCACATAACTGAAGTCCTTCATCCCTGGAAGCATTCTAGTAAATCTCTTCTGCACCCTCTCTAAGGTCTTCACATCTTTCCTAAAGTGCGGTGCCCAGAATTGGACACAATATTCCAGTTGTGGCTGAACCAGTGTTTTATTAAGGTTCATCATAACTTCCTTGCTTTTGTACTCTATGCCTCTATTTAGAAAGCCCAGGATTCCGTTTGCTCTTTTAATCGCATTCTCAACCTGTCCTGCCACCTTCAACGATTTGTGCACATATACCCGCAGATCTCTCTGTTCCTGCACCACTGTTACAATTGTACCATTTAGTTTATATTGCCTCTCCTCGTTTTTCCTACCAAAATGTATCACTTCGCACTTGTCTGCGTTAAATTTCTTCTGCCACATATCCACCCATTCCACCAGCCTGTCTATATCCTCTTGAAGTCTATCACTATCCTCCTCACTGTTCACTACACTTCCAAATTTTGTGTCATCTGCAAATTTTGAAATTGTGCCCTGTACATCCAAGTCCAAGTCATTAATATATATCAAGAAAAGCAGTGGTCCTAGTACCAACCCCTGGGGAACACCACTGTATACCTTCCTCCAGTCCAAAAAACAACCGTTCACCACTACTCTCTGTTTCCTGTCTCTTAGCCAATTTCGTATTCATGCTGCCACTGGCCCTTTTATTCCATGGGCTTCAACTTTGCTGACAAGCCTATTATGTGGCACTTTATCAAACGCTTTTGGAAGTCTATGTACTCCACATCAACTACATTGCCCCCATCGACCCTCTCTGTTACCTCATCAAAAAACTCAATCAAGTTAGTTAAACACAATTTGCCTTTAACAACTCCATGCGGACTTTCCTTAATTAATCTACACTTGTCCAAGTGACTGTTAATTTTGTCCTGGATTATCGTTTCTAAAAGTTTCCCCACCACTGAGATTAAACTGACTGGCCTATAGTTGCTAGGTTTATCCTTACACCCTTTTTTGAACAAGGGGATAACATTTGCAATTCTCCAGTCCTCTGGCACCACCCCCGTATCTAAGGATGATTGGAAGATTATGGCCAGAGCCTCCGCAATTTCCACCCTTACTTCCCTCAGCAACCTAGGATGCATCCCATCCGGACCGGGTGACTTATCTACTTTAATCATAGCCAGCCTTTCTAGTATCTCATCTTTATCAATTTTTAGCCCATCCAGTATCTCAGCTACCTCCTCTCTTATTGTGACTTTGGTAGCATCTTCTTCCTTGATAAAGACAGATACCAAGTACTCATTTAGTACCTCAGCCATGCCCTCTGCCCCCATGCGTAGGTCTCCTTTTTGGTCCCTAATTAGCCCCACCCCTCCTCTTACTATCCATTTACTATTTATAAGCCTGTGGAAAACTTTTGGATTCCCTTTTATGTTAGTTGCCAGTCTATTCTCATACTCTCTTTTTGCCCCTCTTATTTCCATTTTCACTTCTCTTCTGAACTTTCTATATTCAGCCTGGTTCTCATTTGCATTATCAACCTGACATCTGTCATACGCCCCTTTTTTCTCTTTCATCTTACTCGCTCTCTCTTTCATCATTCAGCGAGCTCTGGCTTTGGGTGCCTCACCTTTCCCCATCGTGGGAATGTACCCAGACTGTACCCGACTCATTTCCTCTTTAAAAGCCGCCCATTGTTCAATTAGAGTTTTGCCAGCCAATCTTTGATTCCAATTTTCCCGGGCCAGATCTGCTCTCAACCCACTGAAATTGGCCCTCCTCCAATTAAGTATTTTACTCCAGATTGCTCCTTGTACTTTTCCATAACTAATCTAAATCTAATGATACTGTTCTCTAAATATTTGAAGTGTTCAGATGATATTGGGATGTTGTAGTTCACTATAAAACTACAGATCTTGGAACAGAACAGGAGTAGGCCATTCAGCCCCTCGAGCCTGTTCCACGCCATTCAATTAGATCATGGCTGATATGTACCTCAACTCCATCTACCCGCCTTGGTTCCGTAACCCTTAATACCTTTGCCTAACAAGAATCTATCAATTTCAGTTTTGAAATTTTCAATTGACCCCCAGCCTCAACAGCTTTCTGGGGGAGAGAGTTCCAGATTTCCACTACCCTCTGTGTGAAGAAGTGCTTCCTGACATCACCCCTGAATGAACTAGCTCTAATTTTAAGGTTATGCCCCCTTGTTCTGGACTCCTACACCGGAAGTAATAGTTTCTCCCTATCTACTCCTATTATCATCTTAAATACCTCAATTAGATCACCCCTTAATAGTCTATATTCAAGGGACATATATCAGAGATTGACAACAGCATCATGAAATCTAGTCATGAAGGGTAAATTCTTCATTTGGGAACTGATGTACTTAGTCACTTCTATCAAAGCCATTCTGCTATCTTGCAGCCCCACTCTGAGTAGTTCAAGATTTTACCTCTAGCACCCAGGATCGCTGCTACATTCATAACCACCGATGGGCTAGTAGAGAGAAAGAGAGAAGAGAATGAATATATTTCATACATCCAGTAGTCTGCATCTGTCACGTGTAAAACACATTTAGGGATCAGAATGCAGGAACAAACAGCTCTAACAGAATGGAAAGAGAAATAAGAGGCAACCTCCCACCTCTCCCACCATGCTGTTGGGTGAAGAGGAGAGTTCAGTGCTCAAGTCTAAATTGATCTCCAGATCACAATGTTAGCCTTGTGGCAATGGAAAAGCAGCTTGATCCAAGACTAAAAAAATCAGAGAGACACATCCGCAGATATCACCTTGCGGCACCCCTGACTAACATTGTACTCAACGCAGCTTAAAGCCCTGGTCTTTTAAGAAAAGGCGATGACAGAAACACAGAAAGAATGAGGAAAGAGAAAAAGGTAAAAAATAAAGTAAGTTAATGAAGTGGAGAAAAATAAAGATAGTGATAAAAAAACAGGAATAGTGATTGAGTGAACAGAAAACAAAATGAGAAAACAAAAAAAGACACAAAAATACACATAATCCATCTATCCATTAAACCACAAAAATCATCACTGGATTCATCAATGTCTAACTCAGTGAATTTCTATTCTGTCGAAGTAAATCTTTGCAGTGTGATTGTTTGTACGTGCACAATTTATTGGGACCAGTGCTCATTATCAGGTTCTGGGGGTTCACTTTGATCTTTGGACTGCGCTTTTTTTCACGTCTTGCTACATTTTCAAAGCATTATTCCAGCTTTTTGACAGGTTTATCCCTATTACGTATGGCCATTGTGCAGAATGTTAAAACAGTTTGTGAAGTTTATTGCAATTTGTCTCCAAATTTGATCAATGACCAATGAGTTAATAACACATTCACTATATTTCTTGTGGCTCTAATCCAATGTCTACCAATCTGTGGGAAAATCGTTTCTTCCAATCGCTAACCTTTCTTCAGCTGTGTTAATTTTTGCAGGAGACGTTTATTGGGGCCCAATACAGGTGCAAGGTGACCTTAGATTCCAAGATTATAATGTGGCTCAAACCACATGTTTCCAAGTTAATAGTCATCACTTGATCTGTATTGTCTTCTACTGAAGTGAATTAGAAAACAAATGTCTGATGTTTAAACTTGTTCCAATCAGGCTTACTGTTAAGTGACATGCTTTGTATTAAATGACATATCTGCTGTACATATAAATGTCCTGGAGATGTTCATGTGGAAAGAATAAAATCAATATTACTGACTTGCAACTATCACCAGATCTGGCTGAACCACATTAGGTGCTACTGGGCCTCACCACCTCTGTCAAAACCACCCACCAATCCAAGATAACACTGGAAAGGAACGATAAACCCAGGCTTCTTTTCTCCACTATCAACCGTCTCCTTAAACTCCTCTGACCTACAAACTTCGGCCAATCTCCAATCTCCCTTCCCTCTCCAAAGTCCTTGAACATGTTGTCATCTCCCAAATCCGTGCCCATCTTTCCTGCAAATCCTTGCCCCTGCCACAGCACTGAATCGGCTTCAACCAAAGTCACAAATGATTCTGACTGTGGTGCACTATACCTCACCCTTCTCCACCTCTCTGAAGTCTGTGACATGTTCGACCACACCATTCTCCTCCAATGCTGCTCTTCTGTTGTCCAGCTCAGTGGAACCACCCTCGTTTGGTTCTACTCTTCCCTATCCAAGCATAGCCAGAGTATCTGCAGCAGCGGGTTCTCTGCCCACCCCCACACCACTGCCTCCACAGTCCCCCATGGATCGGATCTTGGTCCCCTCCTCTTCCTCATCTACATGCGGCCCCTTGGTGACATCATCTGCACACATGGGGTCAGCTTCCATATGTGTGATAATGACGCCCAGCTCTACCTCTCCAGCACCTGTCTCGACCTGTCCACTGCCGCTGTGTTGTCAGGCTGCTTGTCTGACACCCAGCCTCTGAGGAGTCACAATTTCCTCCAACTAAACATTGGTAAGAACAAAGCCATCATCTTCAAGCTGCCCTGGGTAACAGCAGGGTAAGTGCGGGGTGGGGGTTGGTGAGTCGCGATCGCGGGGAAAAGGGCAGAAGGATCCCGGGGCGCCAATGGCCCACATTATTTCTCTAGGGCCTGGAGGAGCATTTAAGCAAGTGCTGCACCGCCATTTTGACTGTCATATCGCACCTGTTTGCACCAGTCGGAACATGTTAAAATTGACCACCCTATGAGTTGTTGTTCTGATGCACTTTGATCTAAGCTGCCCTCCCATCTTTGACTCCCATTCTGTGCACTGCAGAGTTTAACCTCCAAACAGCCTAAGACATATCCATGGAGGATGAGATGTCAGCTCTTTCACTCATTGGCCAGTTCTGGCTACAGCTATTTAAACTGTCAACCCAAAGGCTTTTCAAATTAAACATTTTTAGACGTGGTCATCCTGCTGAATATTTTAAGTATACTGAGATCAGGCCTCTCCGATTGCACCTGGTTTGTGAAGGTAATTAGTTACTTTTGGTTGAAGACCGTTGTACAAAGCTCATACGCTTGGAGAGAAAAACTATTATTTGGGGTTCCCCCAATGACTTATGAGGTAAATGCACTGCCTAGTGAGTTAATGGACCACCCAGACTCAAAAATCCCCAGGTTCAATCCCCATTCTGTGCTCAATCAGCTGATAAAAGTAGAGATTCTACAAATAGCCTGATTCCCTTGGGTGGGAGAGAGGGAGAAAAATCACCCAGGATTCTCACTTCTATCCAGTGCCCCTGCTGCAAAGTGTGGATGTCAAATGATGACAGGATCAGGCTTGATTGTTGGGTTCTCAATGATCAAATAGCCTGTTGATGCTCAGTGTCAAGTTGAAGAATAGCTATTTGGCTATGAAACTGGAGAGCTGCCAGAAACTGTGGAACTTGCATGAGTGACTGCTTCCGGGAAAAATACAATCTTCTGATCTTTATATTAATTCATGTGACTGTGGGATATTGACAGGGACACAGAAGGTTCGTTCTAGAACAACAGGTACATGATAACCCTAGATCACAGGATTACACTCTAGCTATGTCACCACGATAATCATGGCAGATCAAGCTTGACATGAATTGTGCGCCACAGAAACGAATAATAAATAAAACGCCCCAAGTACTTAAGCAGGAATCGTTCCAATTAGGACCGGAGCCAATGGCCCAGAAATTGCTTTTAAAATAACGGTGAGCCTACCAGCGCTCACCGTTATTAGTGGTGAAATCGAAGAGCAAGTTCTGGCGACTACACATGCGCAGTTAAACGCGGAAATTCGGAACTTGATCTTGCTGGTCCGCCAGCGATGTGACAGCTTTGCCTTAAAAGGATATCGCTGGCTGTAATCAATAGAATCAACGGACCAGCAGCAATTTGCTCTCCTGCCCTGCTGCCCAAAGAAAAATGTGGAGTCTCATTACTCCTGATTTTAATAGTTTTTGGACATTCAAAAAAAAATGTAATTAAAAAATGTAAAAAGAATTTTTATTTTTTCCTTCTGTCTCTTATCTCAGTCTTTTAATCATATCCTCTCTTTATTTCACTTTCTTGATGTCATTTTATAATAACTTATTGGACATCAAGGCAGCATTTGACCGAGTGTGGTACCAAGGAGCCCTAGTAAAATTGAAGTCAATGGGAATCAGGGGGAAAACTCTCCAGTGGCTGGAGTCATACCTAGCACAAAGGAAGATGGTAGTGGTTGTTGGAGGCCAATCATCTCAGCCCCAGGACACTGCTGCAGGAATTCCTCAGGGCAGTGTCCAAGGCCCTGACATCTTCAGCTGCTTCATCAATGACCTTCCCTCCATCATAAGGTCAGAAATGGGGATGTTCGCTGATGATTGCACAGTATTCAGTTCCATTCACAGCCCCTCAAATAATCAAGCAATCCGAGCCCGCATGCAGCACGACCTGGACAATATCCAGGCTTGGGCTGATAAGTGGCAAGTAACATTCGCGCCAGACAAGTGCCAGGCAATGACCATCTCCAACAAGAGAGAGTCTAACCACCTCCCCTTGACATTCAACGGCATTACCATCGCCGAATCCCCCATCATCAACATCCTGGGGGTCACCATTGACCAGAAACTTAACTGGACCAGCCATATAAATACTGTGGCTACAAGAGCAGGTCAGTGGCTGGGTATTCTGCGGCGAGTGACTCACCTCCTGATTCCCCAAAGCCTTTCCACCATCTACAAGGCACAAGTCAGGAGTGTGATGGAATACTCTCCACTTGCCTGAATGAGTGCAGCTCCAACAACACTCAAGAAGCTCGACACCATCCAGGACAAAGCAGCCCGCTTGATTGGCACCTCATCCACCACCCTAAACATTCACTCCCTTCACCACCGGCACACTGTGGCTGCAGTGTGTACCATCCACAGGATGCACTGCAGCAACTCGCCAAGGCTTCTTTGACAGCACCTCCCAAACCCGCGACCTCTACCACCTAGAAGGACAAGAGCAGCAGGTACATGGGAACAACACCACCTGTACGTTCCCCTCCAAGTCACACACCATCCTGACTTGGAAATATATCACCGTTCCTTCATCGTCGCTGGGTCAAAATCCTGGAACTCCCTTCCTAACAGCACTGTGGGAGAACTTTCACCACACGGACTGCAGCGGTTCAAGAAGGCGGCTCACCACCACCTTCTCAAGGGCAATTAGGGATGGGCAATAAATGCTGGCCTTGCCAGCGATGCCCACATCCCACGAACAAATAAAAAAAAATCCGGGTTTTTAATCTGCTGTTTGTCTATGAATTGCACTTCCTGATTCTCACAGCGTGGCTTGCTTCAAACTGATTGATTGAGGGGCCTTAGTGATTCTTTCACCACTCACACAGCCCGGGAAAGAACGCTCATGTTATTTGAACTCGCAGTTCAAGGAAGCTGCTGCCAAAAAGAACACGGTAACTTAATGGGTGAATTTGAATGAGCGGCGAGCACTGCTGGATCGTCACTCGGAGCAATTTATGGCCCATTGTGTCCTTTAGAGAAATGATGTAAGTTCCAGGACAATGTGTAAACGTGGCCTTTTGATTACAAGTTCACCGTGCAACTAAAGCGAAAAATGAGCTTTCAATGGATTGCTAAACCTTCCTTCCTCCATGTATGTTTGACAATTTTTTTTAAAAATAGCTTGCATAAGAATAAAACAAAAAAATAAGACTACGACAAGGCCACTCAGTCCATTACTTCTACAGATCAAATTACAATCTATCCACTTGTAGATTCTACCCAGCCCATATAATCTCGTATTCCCAAGGATTTGTTAAGGGAGGGTTGTGTCTGACTAACTTTTGAATTTTTTGAGGAGGTAACAAGGAGGGTCGATGAGGGTAGTGCATTTGATGTAGTATACATGGATTTTACCAAGGCTTTTGACAAGGTCCCACCAGGCAGACTGGTCAAAAAAGTAAAAGCCCATGGGATCCAAGGGAAAGTGGCAAGTTGGATCCAAAATTGGCTCAGTGGCAGGAAGCAAAGGGCAATAGTCGACGGGTGTTTATGTGACTGGAAGGATGTTTCCAATGGGGTTCCGCAGGGCTCAGTAGTAGGTCCCTTGCTTTTTGTGGTATATATTAATGATTTGGACTTAAATGTAGAGGGCATGATTACGAAGTTTGCAGATGATACAAAAATTGGTCGTGTGGTTGATAGTGAGGAGGAAAGCTGTAGACTGCAGGAAGATATCAATGGATTGGTCAGGTGGGCAGAAAAGTGACAAATGGAATTAAATCCAGAGAAATGTGAGGTAATGCATTTGGGGAGGGCAAACAAGGTGAGGGAATACACAATAAATGGGAGGATACTGAGAGGTATAGAGGAACAAAGGGACCTTGGAGTGCATGTCCACAGATCCCTGATGGTAGCAGGACAGGTAGATAAGGTGGTTAAGAAGGCAGATGGAATATTTTCCTTTATTAGCCGAGGCATAGAATATAAGAGCAGGGAGGTTATGCTGGAACTGTAAAACACTGGTTAGGCCACAGCTTCAGTACTGTGTACAGTTCTGGTCACCACATTACAGGAAAGATGTGATTGCACTAGAGAGGGTACAAAGGAGATTTACGAGGATGTTGCCAGGACTCAAGAATTTTAGCTATGATGCTAGATCGGATAGGCTAGGATTGTTTTCCTTGGAACAAGGAGGCTGAGGGATGATTTAATTGAGGTGTACAAAATTATGAGGGGCCTAGATAGTGTGGATAGGAAGGACCTAGTACCCTTAGCAGAGAGGTCAATAACCAGGGGGCATAGATTTAAAGTGATTGGTAGAAGGATTAGAGGGGAGCTGAGGAAATTTTTTTCAACCAGAGGGCGGTGGAGGTCTGGAACTCACTGCCTGGAGGCAGAAACCCTCAACTCATTTCAAAAGTACCTGGATGTGCACCTTAAGTGCCGTAACCTACATGGCTACGGACCAGGGGTGCTGGAAAGTGGGATTAGGCTGGGTGGCTCATTTTCGGCCAGCGTGGACACGATGAGCCGAATAGCCTCCTTCTGTGCTGTAAATTTTCTATGATTCTATGTTAACTCCAGAGTATCAATCAATCCCTGTTTCTCCACCATTCAGTCCTGACTGGTTGCTCACATGGAGAGTTTAGTTAATTTGCGTTCATCAAGGTAAGGAATGTCGGTGCTGAGGAATAGAACAGTTTTCCACTTTGATCACCCAGGATCCACATCAGGCACTCTCACATCAGATATGGCAGATGTAGAATAAGCAACTTCTACTGTGCTTCATTGATAAGCCTTACCACCAGCTTCAGAGGAACAACCCATTCTATACCAATACGATATTTCTGCTTCCCATGCCAGGCATTGCTATGGGCTCTGAGTGAGATTGCAATTTAGCACCATTTAGCTGAATTATGGACAGTTTGTGCCATGGATCCACACCACTAGGAACTGAGTTGACACTGCCACAACTCATTTTAGGTAGGATCCTTATGGACAGCTGAGAGAGAAGACTTTCATTCCGTCAGCCTGAGCTGCACTTAGGCTCAGGTCCCGGAAATTAAAAGAGAGTCTTTTAAACTGTCATCATTAATAGTTGTTGCTTCTGTACAAAACTTTAAATAGCAGTTTTTTGTGAGAATTGCAAGGTATTATAGTGACTTTACAATTGCCTGGTATTTTCACATTTGTGACAGTAGCAATATTTGTTCCTTATTTGTTCTTAGGATGAAAGCGATATTAGCAAGGCTGGCATTTATCTCCCATCCCTAGTTGCCCTGAGTAGATGCTGGTGAACCTTCTCCTTGAACCATTGTCATCTGTGTGGTAAAGATATTCACACAATGCTGTTAAGTAGGGAATTCCAGGATTTTAACCCAGTGACGATGAAGGAACGGCGATATATGTCCAAGTCAGGATGGTGTGTGACTTGGAGTGGAACGAGTGAGTAGTTTCGTTCAAATAGTCTTGTTGCACTTGTCTTTCTTGGTGGTAGAGGTCACGGGGCTGGGAGGTGCTGTTAAAGTAAGCTCAATGAGTTGCTACAATGCATCCTGTTGATAGCACATACTGCAGCCTCAGTGCACCAGTAATGGAGGAGGTGGATATTGAGTCCAGAGACAGGGGTGTCGATCAAGCAGGTTACTCTGTCCTGGATGGCGTTGCGCTTCTTTAGTGCTGTAACCGCTGCACCTTTCCAGGTGAGTGGTGAGTATTCCATCAGATTATTTACTTGAGCCTTGTAGAGGCTTTGAGAGGGTCAGGAGATGAGCTACTCATCGCAGAGTACACAGTCCCGCTCTTGTAGTCACATTGCTGTTATGGCTGGTCCAGTTAAGCTTCTGGTCAATGATGACCGTCAAGATGTTGATGAGAGACTCGGCGATGGTGATATGGTTGAAGGTCAGGGAGAGGTGGCTGAGCCTTTTCTTGTTGGAGATAGTCATTGCCTGGCACTTATGTGGTACGAATGTTACCTACCACCTGACAGCCCAAGTCTGGATGTTGTCCAGGTCCTGCTGTAGGCCAGCATGGGCTGTTTCATTCTCTGAGGAATTGCGCATGGAACTCAAAGGAGGCTCATAGGGCGTTAATTTGCTGCTTTAGATTTGTCCTGCTTTTTATGGAAAGGACATATCTGGGCAATTTTCCATATTGTCTGGTAAATGCCAGTGTCATAGTTGCACTAGAATAGCTTGACTAAGGGGACGGTTAATTCTGGTGCAAAGATCGTGAGCACTAAAGTTGGCCTGATGCAGGCTCATAGTTTATGTTGTGTCTGTTGCATTCAGCCACTTTGTAATGTCACTAGTATGAGGTTTCAGTTCAGTAACTCACGATTGTATTGCACACATAAAAAGAAAGAAAATAATGACATGCATTTATATAAGGGCTTTTCACAATCTCAAAATGAGCCAAAGCGCTTTACAGACAAGGAAACATAGTCACTGTAATGCAGGGAACACCACAGCCAATTTGCTCCAAGCAAGGTCCCAGACAGCAATGAAATAAATGGCCAGATAATCTGTTTTTTAGTGATGTTGGTTGAAGCATAAATATTGGCCAGGACAACTCCCCTGCTGTTCTTCAAAATAGTGCCATGGGATCTTTTATGTCCACTTGAGAGAGCAGACGAGAACGCGATTTAACGTCTCATCTGAAAGACAGCATCTCTCACAGTGCAGCACTCCCTCAGTACTACACTGAGGTGTCAGCCTAGATTATGTGCTCAAGTCTCGGGAGTAGGGACTTGAACTCATGAGCTTTGGATTCAGATGTGCGAATGCTACCAACTGAGCCAAGGCTGACTGTTAGAGTAGGTGGCAATGGCTACAGGGCCAATGATCAAACCGCATGATATCCGACACTAGCTTTAATTTTACCAGTTTGTTTTCTACTCCACCTGAATTTTACACTTGGGAGCTAAACACAGGGTGGGGGGTTGATTTTCAACTTGCTGCCCGGGTATAAAACTGGTGTTGAAATCGATGGAAATCAGGTGGTTTCTATAACGCACGGCCGATTCACAACGCCAGCAAGTTGAACGTCTACCCCACTCAGTCATCATGTTTGGTTTTAAAACGCTGGCTCTCATTACTTTTAAACAGAGTTGCCAGCGTTTTATTTTTGACCTGTCAAAATATTCCCTGTAAATTACGTTTTATGTATATTTAGCCAGCATGTGTGCCTTTGGGAGGTCTGTTAGCCTTACACTTTAGCTATGTTGGCTTTCACTGCAAGATGTTAGTCTGGGCCTGAAGAATGGGCATGAAGATCAGCTAGGCCAGGGATGTATTTGGACAGAGGTGAGCATGTTAAGAGGTGAAGCAAATATAGTCCATTAAAGCCTGGTCTCCTGCTGCTCTGCAATTTAATTCCATAATGATATACAGGAATGCTATATTCTGAAAATCCATGTGTTGCACAGCTGTATATAGACAAGGCTTAGACTGATTAATTCTATTATCCATATGGAGACCCCAGGGTATTCAAAATACAACTGAATACATGAGTATACAATCCTGATGTTAGCAAAACTCCTTGCATGCCCCAAGTTTACTTCCTCTGTGTGCTATTTTTATTGCACTGGTTAACGTGTTTGTGTTCAATTCCTGTCTATGTTATTTTAATGCAGTTGTTAACCCATTTATTTTATATGGTTTAAACAGTAGAGACAGGAAGTGAACATGAACAAATTAAGCAATGCTCTGATATGCAAGAAGGAATTAAACCCCCAAATCAGTAATGGCACAGTTAGTCTTGCTATATATAAATCTTGGTATCTGCAATTCTTCTTTGATTAACTTGACCTGTTTCACATTAGCAGGACCTGGTATATATAAAAGTTCAAGAATGGAGGATCAAGAGTGGATTACAAAGCTATGTGATCCACATAGTGGATTACAAAGTGAATTACTTTGATGCTGTTGTGCAAAGCCAGTATTACCAAGGAGCCAACGCATCATCCATTACTACCTAGCGGCTATTTTAATATTCATAGCTTCCTTTTATTTTTAGTTCTCAAAAGACCATAGAAATTTGGAATGATCCTTGCACCTGAACGGGTAGGCCCGAGGTGCACCCGATATTGGGCCTCGGGCCTCACTTAAATGAACAGGCTTTGAATTTCGGGCCACTGTGTTGCCAGCAGGTAAGTACTGAAAGGGGAAGGAAAGGCGATTGGGTGGGGGGGTGGTGAACAGGAGTGGGTTATATATAAATTTGGTTCATAACAGGAATAAATTAATAGGAAAAAATATGAAATTAACCCCAAGCAAATTTCTATATAATATGCATTCTGTGTGATCATCTCCATTTCAAAATAAATAATCCATATTAAAGTTATATATTTTTACATTTTTTGAATCTCTTTTAAAATAACACACATTCAAAGGCAATTTCTTTGAAACATCTCAGAGTTGCCTTTGTTCTTTAAATGCAGCGATCAACTCGTGAGGGTTGTATTACTTTGCAGCTGTTTACTTAGAGATTTTTCAATGTGTAAAGTTTATAGACTAGAAATTGCTGCTACTGATATTAGCAAGCGTTGTATGGCATTCCTTTTTCCACCTTTTTGCTGACATATTAAAATGTTTAAAGTAAACAACAACTAAAATGTATATAGTACCTAAAATGTGTATAGTAAAGAGTCCCATTTACAATGCCAGTTAGCATGGGGGCCAGGAAGGTTGGGTGGTCTGCAGTTTAGTGGGAATGAGATCATAGGAGCCGGTGGTAGTTCTTATGGACGAGAGAGATACTAGAGAAAGATGTGGGTTCAAGGTGAGGGCAGGGGGAGCCTAGGGAGGTTTGGCTTGGTGGGCAAGGGGAAGGGGGCAACCGGCAGAGGCAGCTGAATGAATGGTCCGAAGCTTCATGACAAAGAGGTCCATGAGCTCCTCACATTTGTTGGTGGACTTGAGGATGGAGGCGCAAGGTAGAGGGGTTCATGGAGACAGCTGATGGTGGAGAAAAGAAAACAAGGGTTATCTTTGCTCTCCAGGATGATCCTGGAGTAGTCAGTGGTTTTGGCACAGAAGAATGAGATGTTGTCCAGGGAGATCTGGTGATGGATGGTTAAACTAGTTGTGAACCAGATATGCTCAAGTCTGGATGAAGCCACAGCTCTGTGGTTGGTAGCAGATTCACGCTATATTAAAATTACAGACAGAGGAATGTCACACAAACACACTAAGCATTCGGACATGAATATTGCCAGTAGCAATTTCTAGGCTTATATCTAGGCTTATCCATGCTTTGGGACGTCCTGAGGTCACGAAAGGCGCAACATAAATGCAATAAATTTCTTTATTATGGAACTGGAATAATGCAGTACTTCTGCTGGTATTGAGCTTTGGAATTAAGCCACAGCCTTGTGGTTGGTAATTACAAATTGCCGTATAATGCACTAAAAGAAATCTGATTTAAAATGCTCCTTTGGGAAGGTAAGAGATTTTCATAGTATCTGACAAGAAAGATGTCAATCTCCAAATATATGTGTGCTGAGACTCACAGATCACTGTTCTTAAATATAGCCTTGTAAATCCTAACGATTGCATGATTGTCGCAACAGGACATCCTAATGGTTTAAGTTTGGATAAGAGAATTGCAACAAATATGAATACTTTTGCTGAGTTTTCATTCATTCAGAGATACTAGAGAAAGATGTGGGTTCAAGACGAGGGCAAGGGGGAGCCTAGGGAAGTTTGGCTTGGTGGGCAAGGGGAAGCGGGCAAGCAATAAAGGCTTGGATGGATGGTCCAAAGCTTCATGACAAAGAGATCTATGAGCTCCTCGCACTTGTTGTTGGTGTGAGTATGGAGGCATAGGGAGAGGGGTTTATGGAGATGGTTAGTGGTGGAGAAAAGAAGACAGGGGTTATCTTTGCTCTCCAGGATGATCCTGGAGTAGTCAGTGGTTTTGACAAAGGATAATGAGAGATTGTCCAGGCAGATCTGGGAATGAATGGCGGAACCAGTTGTGAACCAGATATGCTCAAGTCCGGATGAAGCCACAGCCCTGTGGTTGGTAACAGGTTAACGCTGTATTAAAATTACAGACAAAGGAATGTCACACAAACACGCTAAGCATTGGGACACGAATACTGACATAGCAATTTCTAGGCTTATATCTGGGCTTATCCATCATTCAGGAATTACAATAGAGGATATTTATTTGACCAGACGCAACAGAGAGTGCAAGTATATGCTACTGAATTGCTTTATAATGCTGAATGTTATGAAGGGAGATATCTGTATGTTCATTGCTATCCCTCAGTTAGTTCTTGCTGCTCCATTTTATGCTTTAGAATTTCTGGTTTGAGGCTCCTGGGAGCAGCCATTTTATGCGGAATTTTCCACATGACGCCACCCAAATGAAAACATGACTAAGGACTGGGGTAGGGATAGAATTTCTATTTATGTGACAGGAGGAGTAATATGATGCGGATGCTCCCAGGCTCCAATTATCATTTGTATTTACAAAAGCTGGCTCATTACAAAATGTAGTTGAATCGGTTGTTTGTAGATTGGCTGAATAGAAGGTCAAGGAGAGACAGCAGGCTCCTGTGTGCCAAGTAACTGCAGCAGGTTGGTGGAGATGGGGCATTCAAATAGAAACCTCCCAAACCCGCGACCTCTACCACCTAGAAGGACAAGAGCAGCAGGCACATGGGAACAACACCACCTGCACGTTCCCCTCCAAGTCACACACCATCCTGACTTGGAAATATATCGCCGTTCCTTCATCATCGCTGGGTCAAAATCCTGGAACTCCCTTCCTAACAGCACTTTGGGAGAACAGTCACGACACGGACTGCAGCGGTTCAAGAAGGCGGCTCACCACCACCTTCTCAAGGGTAATTAGGGATGGGCAATAAATGCTGGCCTCGCCAGCGACGCCCACATCCCATGAACGAATAAAAAAAACCATTAAAGATAACCCTAATCTATCCAAATAAAACAGATGCCATCCAGAATATTGTACTTCATTGTTTATAAAATGCTTTGGGACGTCCTGAGGTTATGAGAGGTGCTACATAAATGCAAGTTTTTCTTTATTATAGAACTGGAATAATGCAGTACTTCTGCTGGTATTAAGCATTGGGATTAAACTACAGCCTTGTGGTTGGTAATTTACATTGCCGTGTAATGGACTAAAAGAAATCTGATTTAAAATGCTCCTTTGGGAAGGTAAGATATTTATGTAGTATCTGAAAAGGAAAATGTCAATCTGTAAATACATCTGTACAGAGTCTCACAGTACACCGTTCCTAACGATTGCATGCTTGCCACAGCAGGACATCCTAATGGTTTAAGTTTGGATAAGAGAATTGTGACAAATGTGAATATTGTTGCTGAGTTTTCATTCATTCAATCAGTCACAGTACATAAGAAACTAATACTCGGATTCATTGACGGAAACGCTATCCCAGCCTAAATTGATACAAAAGTTGCTACGGTTGTTTGGTTGTCTCCAGGCAATTTTGTTTCAGGAAGGAACCAAGCTCTGCAGTTCAAACATAAACATGCCACTGGTTCAGACATGTCTGGATTGAAGCTCTTTTTGAATTTATAATTCCAAGAAGCCCCCTTAACTCTCTGTGGGTATTGATTAGCCTGGAACTATTTGATCGAGAGCCTGTGAAGAGAGGCAGGCTATATTGTATCTCTAATATGAATCAGCTAACCTAGACACTTACATAGCTAATGAGAATATAAAAGAATAGCTACATATATATAAAAATATAGTTCAGCATAGAGTTTGTGAACTATTTATTATTTTTCTTCTGAGAAATTAGAATAATCTAACATTTCCTGCAGTTATACATATTACTCTTATTTACATGCTACTTGGGTTACTGTTCAATAAATTAGGTGGGCAATTTTAGACTAAAAAGCAAGGAATTATAAATTTAAAATAGAAGCTACCAAGCAGACACCTATCTGAACCAATCACATTGCAAGTCTATGTTTGAATTGTGTGCCTTTGTTTGTGTGATTCTGCCACTTCTTGATAACATGAGGAGAGTCCAATAGAGGCACAGGATTGATCTGTTAGGTAAAGCAAATCTAAAGAAGGGTTTTCTGTTTAATTTCCTGGGATCGCTATCAAAATTACCTATATATGGGGGTAAGTATGAACAGTTTGAAGGATACTTAGTCATACGTGTTTGGAGACATAAAAGCCAAGAATATATCTAGAGTAAGAATGGGTAAAAAGACTCAAAAATATAACAATAATGTCCAGTCTAACTCTTCAGACTGAATTCAAACAGGCTTTGAATTTCAGGCCTCTGTGCTGCTGACAGCAGTCCTTAGGTAAGTGTGGAAAGGGGAAGAAAAGGCGATCGGGTGGGGGAGGCGAACGGGAGTGGAGTGGCCAACCGGGAGAGGGTAGATCGGGCGATCGGCATAGGGGGCAATCGGGGGTGGGGGGAGAGAATTTATATAAATCTGGTTCATAACAGGAATAAATTAATTGAAAAAAATATGGAATGGATCCTAAGCAAATTTCTACATAAAATATATTGTGCAATCATCTCCGTTTCAAAATAACAGTCCATATTAAAGTTATATATTTTTACATTTTTTACGTCTCTTTTATAATAACAAACGTGCAAAGGCAATTTCTTTGAAATATCTCAGCATTGCCTTCGTTCTTTAAATAGAGATCAACTCATGAAGGTCGTCTTACTTTGCAGCTGTCCACTCAGAGATTGTTCAATGTGTAAAAGTTTATAGATTGAAAATTGCTGCTACAGATATTAGCTAGTATTGTATGGCTTTTCTTTTTCCACCTTTTTTCGTGACATATTAAAATATTTAAAGTAAACAACAACAACTTGCATCTATCTAGTACCTGAGCAAAGAGACCCATTTATGGCGGAAAACCAGATTAAAAACCCAAGGACAATTAGGGGGCGGAAAATCTAGGAAATTCCTCTCTGACCTCCCGCTCCAACATTACGTCAGGTTCCACATTTACGCTGACGACACCCATCTCTACCTCACCAACATCTCTCTCGACCCCTCCACTGCCTCTGTTTTGTCACGGTTTGTCTGACATCCAGTATTGGATGAGCAGAAATTTCCTCCATCTAAATATTGGGAAGACCGAAGCGTTAGTCTTCGGTCTCTGCCGCAAACTTCGTTCCCTAGCCACCGACTCCATCCCTCTCCCTGGCCATTGTCTGAGGCTGAGCCAGACTGTTTGCAACTTTGGCGTCTTATTTGACCCTAAGCTGAGCTTTCAACCCCATATCCTCTCCATCTCTGAGACCGCCTACTTTCACCTCCGTAACATCACCCGTCTCCACCCCTGCCTCAGCTGATCTGCTGCTGAAACCCTCATCCATGCCTTTGTTATCTCTAGACTTGACTATTCCAATGCTCTCCTGGCCAGCCTCCCATCTTGCACCCTCCGTAAATTGAGCTCAACCAAAACTCTGCTACCCATATGCTAACTCGCACCATGCCCTGTTCACCGTCACCCCTGTGCTCGCTGACCTACATTGGCTCCCGGTCCGGCAACGCCTCAGTTTTAAAATCCTCATCCTTGTTTTCAAATGCTTCCATGGCCTCACCTCTCCTTATCTCTGTAACGTCCTCCAGCCCTACAACCCTTCGAGATCTCTGCACTCCTCCAATTCTGGCCTTTTGCACATCCCCGATTTTCTTCGCCCCACTATTGGCAGCCGTGCCAGCTCTGGAATTCCCTCCCTGAACCTCTCCGCCTCGCTACCACTCTCTCCTCCTTTAAGATGCTCCTTAAAAACTACCTCTTTGACCAAGCTTTTGGTCACCTGTCCTAATATCTCCTATGTGGCTCAGGGTCAAATTTTGTGTGATAATTGCTCCTGTTAAGCACCTTGGGACTTTTACTATATTAAAGGCACTATATAAATGCAAGTTGTTGTTGTTGTTGTTCGTCTTCTGTCCTGGCTGGCATTCCTCCCTCAACCAATACCACCAAAACTGATTATCTGTTCAGTCGTCTCACTGCTGTTTGTGAGATCTAGCTGTGTGCAAAATGGCTGCCACATTTGTTTTGATCAGTGCTATAACCTTTCTATGATCCTATATGAAGGACTTTAAAATGTTTGAGAGATGTAATAAACTGTTATATAAATCCAACATTTCTTCCCCCTATGGGAGATAAATCAATCATGAAATAACTTTAATGGTATCTATTGAACTATTTACATTCCCCACCATCATCCAAATCATTGACCGTGAACAGATAAACTAAACTAGAAGTGTAAGATTATGGCCACTCCGGCTAATCTTATTAATTAATAGGTCCGAGAGTCTAGTGCCAGCAACTTTAATACTTTATTAAGAAATACAAGATTTAGCTTCTGCCTTATCTTATATTGATGTATCAGTCATAGTAAACCTGCAAGTCCCAGGTGTCCATAGTAACTTACATCAGGTCAGCTTGCTGGATGGAACCTTAGATGACCAGATGTTGGTCTCTAGTATCCTAAGTCTAAACTGCATCCTCAAGCCACTAGGGTACACCATAGGAGGGATCATAGCTACATATGAACAGCAGTAGGCCATTCAGTCCCTCGGGCCTCTTCCGCCATTCAATTAGATCATAGCTGAACTGTATCTTAACTCCGTCTAACTGCCTTGGTTCCATATCCCCCAATACCCTTGTCTAACAAAAATCTATCAATCTCAGTTTTGAAATTTTCAATTGACCTAGCCTCAACAGATTTTTGGGGGACAGAGTTCCAGATTTCCACTACCCTTGGTGTGAAGAAGTGCTTCCTGACATCACCCCTGAACGGCCCTGCTCTAATTTTAAGGTTATGCCCACTTGTTGTGGACTCCCCCGACCTTCATGCATCTCCCCCCAACGTGCCTACTTCTGTTCAAGGTTTCTCTATTCAGCACTTTCTCCATTATACTTCTATATCCATGGTGACCTTGCTTAACTATTTTAAATTTATACACTCCTAAAGTCATGTGATATAATTCTCATCTAAGGCTCTATTGTCTACAGGAATACAGTTAATTCTACATAATCTGTCTTATCTTGTTCAGGCTGCTTATTTTGCAAAGAAATATTTTAGACATGTGCTGTACCCTCTATTCTGGTTATCGCATGATACTTTCTGCTCATGTCAAGTTATTGCACCTAAAACCTACAAGAAGCCACATTCTTTACACTGTGGAATGATTCCGTCAGCATACCAGCTCTTACACACCTTACCCAAGTGACTATTTTATATCTTTCAAACTTGAGACTGCGTGTGGACATTTTGAGCATAAGTGAGGATATGACCAGAATTACAACTCAATAAGGGGCTCTTAGTCATGAGTTCCCTTGTGCATAATGCTAAATTAATAAACAACAGTTAAGTCTCTGTAAGTACCAGTTTTACATGTCCAACTCTGAACACTGGATAACTTTCAACCATGCTTAATGTTTTGAAAGCGGTTTTTTGGTGATGAGCTAAATTACATATATCAGATTTTATTTGCATACTATCTTAACATTTTATATAAAAGTAATTATCAAAGATATTGGGATTTTTACCAATATTTGTATCCAGGTTTGGACTTAAGAAATGTGAATAATCTCCATATGTTTAAAAAGAAACAGTCCTCTAACTTCCCTTCTCTTCTTATAGGAGCAGCTCATGATTCTATGGATTGCCAGAACTGGCCTTTGGATTTTGCCGAACCCCGCCCCTTTTCACTATGCCACCCAGATTTTTTTTACCTTACACAACACACACTATCACACGTACGATTATTTCTGTCATGTTTTTATTATACAAGATGTACTGTTGAGGTCAAGCAGTGTGTACACTGTGTACTGTTCCAAGGCACAATGTAATTGTAAAGCTTTTGCAAAATGAAAATGGTAACATTATTTTAAATGCCTGAGGTAACTCATACTAAATTATAATAGTAAACAACATTCGTTAACAGTGCTTCGTGTTATTGTACGAGTATTGTACTAGTGGATCTCCCATGATGTTGCAGATGGGAAGTCAAGACCATCTGTAGTCTCTGGGCGAAGCATGGCTAGATGGTGTGGGATAATTGGACCAGGGCACGCAGATATCAAACAGTTTTTGTTTTAAATTCATACATTCTGTCCTTATTTTTATATATTTCCATTATAAATTCCTATGCCTACATTAATAATGCAGAGTGCCGATGTAAACTTGTCACACTGTAATTGCACCCACCTGTTCGTGGTAGTACTGCAGCGCTTGCACTGGTGGGAGAGTGTAACTTCAGAATGATAAGTTTACATGGGCAATTTTCATTATTAATTTAAGCATAATAATTTTTGAAGAAAAAATGTTGACAGGAAATGTGTACCGACATAATATATTAACAGATTGTTACCAACGCTGCATGCATTGATCTCAGATTCAGAATTAATTTATCCAGATGTGGAATAACCCAACTATTTTCCTCCAAGCAAACAATGTCACCATTGAACATATAATTGAAATAAAATGTCCCATTGTTTAATTGTTGAGAAGATAATTTGTCAAAATTATTGCTAAATTTAATGTTTTTTCTCTTACAAATCATTCCAAAAACAGGTAACAATGCCTTTTCATTGTAGCACTGAACATCGTCAGTGAAATGTGAAGTGTGAATGACATCAAGTCCAATAATGTCACTGATACTCAATGCTGAAACCGGATAACTAGATTTTAAGGCAGCAGCTCAGGGTGGAAGACTGGGGAATGAGAGTCGGGGGAAGAGAGGGAGACTGGGAAATGGGGGTCAGAAGATGGGGAAGAGAGGGGGACTGGGAAATGGGGGTCAGAGGATGAGGAAGAGAGGGAGACTGGGAATGAGGGTTGGAGGATGGGGAAGACTGGGGAATGGGGGTCAGAGGATGAGGAAGAGAGGGAGACTGCAGAATGGGGTGGGTGTGGGGACCAACATTTCCAGCAGAGCTGAGAGCAGCAGCAGCAGCAATAAGGTGAGTGGGAGCAGCATCGAGAGACGAGAAGCCAATAATGTGGTGAGTGAAACCTGGGGACTTTACTGTGGGTAAATAGTGAAACATTGTTTCTACGAGTGGGTGAATGGGGAACAAGGGAATGGAGACTGCGGATTGTCAATGGAAGAACCAAGGGGCAAGGGAGAAGGTTACTTTTTTGAGGGCTGTTAGACCATGGGATGCTTCACCACAAGTGGCTATTGAGGCAGAGAACATCATTTAAAAGGGAACGGGATAAATATTTGAAAAGGAGGAAAATAAAAGAATCTGGAAGGAATGGCGGTACAGGGGAGAATGCCAGCACTGAAACAGACACCAGGAGCTGAATGGCCTCTTCCTGTGCTGTAATTTCTATTGTTCTATGAAAACTTTCCTTTATTGAGACTGAGTCCAGGGAGTGATTTAGAAATGTTGGTGCTGAGCTGGGTTTAGGACGATGTGCCCTGTGAGAAATGCCCCAAACACCGAGCCCGCTGCACTTTGTGCGATCTCTCGATTTGGTTAAGGTCAATTTGTGCCGTCTGGTTTTGATGTATGAAGTCCAAGTGCAGATCAGCTCTGACTGAGGCTCCCAGTTCAGAGTTGTCACCTTCACACAGAACCGGAGTCCAAACCAGACTCCAAGGAGGTAACATTTGCAGAGCTAATGTGGCCAGGACATCCAATGATCAAACCTCCAGAGTTGGTAACCCTAATCTGACGGAAGTGCAGTGATGACCTCCTTCATTGCATCTGGTGGGTTCTCCTGGTAGGGAGCTGCGAGTCAGGCTAAGGACCTGTCCACATAAAACACAGACTTCCTTACTGAAACATAGAATTTACATCAAGTTACAGCACAGAAACAGGCCATTCAGCCCAACTGGTCTGTGCCGGCCTTTATAATCCACATGAGACTCGACCACCCTTCTTCATCTAAGCCTATCAGCATATCCTTCTATTCATTTCTCACTCATATGTTTGTCTAGCTTCTCCCTAAATACATCTATGCTATTCACCTCAACTATTCCCTGTGGTAGCGCGTTCCACATTGGGCGAAGAAGTTTCTCCTGAATTCCCTACTGGATTTATTAGTGGCTATCTTATATTCATGACTTCTAGTTTTGGACCCCCCCCCCCACAAGTGGAAACATCTTTTCTCCGTCTACCCTTTCACGCCCTTTCATAATCTTAAAGACCACCCCTCAGCCTTCTCTTTTTTTTAGAGAAATGAGCCCCAGCCTGTTCAGCCTTTCCTGATTAAGTACATCCTTTCAGTTCTGATATCATCCTTGTGAATCTTTTTTGCACCTTTTCCAATGCTTCGATAGCCTTTTTATAATATGGACCCAGAACTGTGCACAGTACTCCAAGTGTGGTCTAACCAAGGGTCTATATACGAGTTTACAGCACAGAAACAGGCCATTCGGCCCATCTGGTGTTTATGCTCTCCGTGAGCCGACTTCATCTAATCCCATTAGCACAACCTACTGACAACCGAGTATCTGTTGGATGTAACGCAGTGGAATGCCTCATGTGTGGTTAGGGACTGAAGAGAAGCAGGCGTAAAAATGTGAGAGAGATGGGTACAGGCGGAAACCCGAAGCATTGCTCCCGGCTCTGGTGCTGGCTGATGTACCGGGGTCTGACTCCCCCACTACCGTAGCCCTGAGACCAGTTATTCAGCCTGTTTTAATATTGCACTGGGAATCTTTTCACACGCACTTACTCACTTCATTGAAATACAGACCGAAACTGACCGGTTCCCCTCCCACATTAGCCCCCAGACCCCCTTTCCAAGAGAGGTTTGGGTTATAGTAACAACATCACATTCACCATCCGATGTGAAAAGCCGGTAGGATTGAGAGTGCAGACTGCTGGTATGAGGGGGGGTTTTTTGTACACAAGGGAGGATTTTAAAGGAACGAAACCGCCCCTAAACCCACGTGTAACGGGGGTGGAAGGGACGGTGGGGGGGGGTTGCAGCGCTATAAAAGCCCACCAGAGCCCCGCCGCTAAATGCAGGACACCGACCGTCACTTGCAGCCCCCCCGCACCGGGTCACATTCACTGTACAGGTAAAACTGGGGCATGATATGATGGTCTAATAACCATCTCGCCCGCTGTTAAACGAAGGCAGCCCCCCACCCCCACCCCCCCAGGATCTTCAGTACTCCCCTCCCTCTCCTCTGTGTGCTACCCGATGCACTGACTCTCCACGCCGTCTGCCGGCAGGTAGCAACCTCCAGAGTCCGCCTGGACACCCAGGCACCGCGGCACCGTTTCACTGAATGGGCTGGGGGTGGGAGGGTGGAGGCAGCGAGTGCTCCGCCGTTACCCAATATGCGATGGGCTGGGCTGGGCTGGGTTGGAAAGTCTCGGCTGCCTATCACGCCGGAATATGTACCGAAATTTAAAAAAAAAGAATCAGAGCGGGGAAGAGGGAATTGGGACCGAGCCCCCTTCCTTCCCCGCACTGCAATGATTTTTTTAATAGACAACAAATGCCACCTTCATCGGCTGCCCCGTTCCAGGGGAGCAGCCCTCCCACTCCTGCCAAGGACTGGCCGGCTGCCCAGCATCAGACACAGTGCCTGGCGTTGTTTCTGCACTGCCCCTGCTCACCAGCAATACGGATTGAATAGAAAGGGTAAAACAGGATGTGACCAGCACTTGTAGCAATCCAGACACACTGGGAAGTGTTTAAAATGACCTGAAGCCTTGCATTATTATTATTACCATGGCAGCAGGGAGTCAAAACAATTTGCTCTCGCAATTCTGTACACACACACAACACACACACACATATTGCGCATTTCTCCTCAGCCCTGGAGAGTCTGATCGCGGGATAATCACAAATTGGGGCAAACTTTAAGTCATTAGCCGGTTAAACAATTGCAAATACGAAGTGGAGACTCGACCCACTTAAAACGGTAACAGGAGGCAAATAACGTTATTGCTCAGATTGTCACCGTTGAATGAATAGAGAAAGGCGGCGATTTTATTCAGCAAAACGGGGGTAAGTACAAAAAAAAACACACAATAATTATTTCCCCAAATTGCGAAACGATCAATATTGCGCCGAATGCAGGCAAGAGTGAGATGAATGAATCCGCCCCGCTGCCAGCTCCTGACTGCACAGACGGACCAGCATGGTTTGCTGCCTTAACTCCTTCAAGACCCTCAGGTTTATTTTTTTGTAAAACTTTCGAGGAAACGCAGAATAAAAATCACGTGTTGAGGTGTCATATGTGAGCAGAATATACACACACACAGTCCTCCTTCCAAACAGTGAGCCCTCCTCCTGTCCCTCCAACACTCACTGATGAACTCCCTGTAAATATCATTAGGAGTTCACGACTAACGTTCACACTCCTGTGTGTGGCTGCGAAGGTCACCGGTTCACACCAGCAGCAACGATCAGCACTTCACCCTGGAATCCGGGAGGAAAGGTCGATCCTCTCTAGAGCACTTTTAAAAAAAAACTTATTCATTTGTACTGGGAAGGCGGTAAAAAAGTCAACACACTAGAGTTCCCAACTTTGGTTGGACATATTTCTGGAGGCTTCATCACATGCCCTGCCACCTCCAAACGCCCCACCCGGTCAAACAGCCTTCTTTTCAATCTCTAATATTTTTTATAACTAATAAACAAAAGTGTTGCAAGGAAATCACAAAAAAAACACATCTATTTTTAATGCCATTATGATTTTTCTCCTGGGTTGCCCGCAGCAGTTGCCAGGAAATTAATCTTTAATTCCTAGAGACTCCAGGAGGGTTGGCAACCAATTTTGTAAGAATTTATGCATAATTCATTGAAATGCAGAGAAGCAGATGTAATAAATAGTGTGCGAGATGGGTACAGACGGAAACCCACAGCATTGCTCCCGGCTCTGGTGCTGGCTGATATACCAGGCTCTGACTCCCCCACTACTGTAGCCCTGAGCCCAGTTATGCAGCCTGTTTTAATATCGCACTGGGAAACTTCTCACACACACGCACACACTTCATTGAAATGCAGACCAAAACTGACCGGTTCCCCTCCCACATTAGCCCCAGACATCCTTTCTAAGAGAAGTCTGAGTTATTGCAACTACAATCACATTCACCAAGCAAAGTAAAAAAAAAACCCGGCAGGATTGAGAGTGCAAACTGCTGGTGTGGGATTTTTGTACACAAGGAGCAGCAGGGGGGGATTTTAAAGGATTAAAACCTCCCCTAAACCCACGTGTAACAGGGGGGCGGCGCTCAAAACAGCCCAACAGAGCCCCGCCACTAGATCCAGCACACCGGCGTCTGCGGCTCCCACAGCGGGTTACACTCACTCTACATGTAAAACCGGGGCATGATATGAAGCCCGGGGTGGTTTTCAGCCCGTGTCTAATGACCATCTCGCCCGCTATTCATTGAAGGCAGTTCCCGGGGAGGTTGGATCAATCCCATTCAGGGACTGTCTTTGAGGGGGGGTTATTTGAATGAATGACCGGCTGCGGTGAAGCAGGAGGGCAGCCCGGGGACGCTTACAACACGGGGAGCCCGGCAAAAGGAATTGGCTCAACTTCCCACACCGGTTTACACTTTAACAGGACACCCGACATGTAAATAAACCGATCGACATAGCACTGCATATGTTAACTGCTCGCCTCCTCAGTCTGTAACGCCTGAAATATCCCACACAGGTGTCTGAACAAAACATGCTGGTAAAAGCAGAATTAAATAACACAGGCGATCTGCAGGTTACATTTCTTTTTAAAACAGAAAATTCACGTGTCATAATATCCTGTAAACCATATATTATTATGAAGAGGTTTGGAAGCTGCGGTGTGGTTGGTGCAAATACCACCAGACTTCACACCGAACCAAGTGGGAGAAATAGATCAAGACTCGAGTCGGTGCCAATCGTCCCCTGCTTACACTGAACCATTCCTAATGGGTAATAAACAAATCCTGCTAAATAAATGTAACATTTGGCTATTGCAGTCAATCAAATTAAAACCGCTTTTAAAAATAATAATACTATTATTAGAAATAAATCTTTAATTTAAGTAAGTCTCTTTAGCAGGGACTTGCAGCTGAACTCACCACAGAGCGATTCTGTCCTTGGGGTAGTCCAGCCTCTCCAGGCAGCCCAGATAATGGGGCAGTGTGCGCGCCGCGTTCCGGGCTAGGATGGCTATCAAAACCTTGGGTCGCTGCAAGGCCGACTCCGGCGCCAGTTTCTCCTCTGGAAAATAAGCCCCTTTGCCTGCAATCGCTGTCACCCGGAGCATCAGGCAGATGAGAGAGAGGTGGAGATGTGTGCGCGCAGCCATGTTGAAGTAGGTACTCTTAAAGCGAGGCTCCCTGCCCTGTCTCTCTTGACCGGGACTGGCACTGATTCTCCCCCGTGTGCTGCTTGTTATGTAGTAGTAGCCCCGGCTCGCTCTCCCTCTCCCTCTCTCTCTCTCTTTTCACTTTTATCACTCGGCGATCTGCAGTCATTTACATACAGTATGAAGGCAGCCTGCACCAAACCTTCCACAGGGAGACACTCTCTGTGCAAGAAGCAGAGTGCTATTTTGTATCAGAAATGTAAGCACCTGACTAAACTTACATTCCAAGTCAAGATATTTATTTTTGATCTGCAAAGGCAGAAGGAATCTTGCAAGCAGATGACAATGTTCTTATTCATTTGTCTATCTTTCTTGTACTTTCCCCCCTAATCATTACTCCCAGTAGATTGTATTTTTGAGTTTTATTTTTTTAAAACCATATATACTTTATAAACCACCTCACACAACTTTTGGAGTGCAATGACAGTTGTTATGTAGGCTTTTAAAATATAACAATGTCCCGCAAATTGAGTAAATTTGATTAGGTGATATTCAGTTTTAGATGCAAGGTTTGAAGCCTTTTAAGCTATAAGGTGAATCTGCATTTACAAAGGATTCATCAAAGCAAATTCAGACAATGGAATGAGTGATGGGACAGAAATAGTTCAGAGGCTAATGGCATTTGGACAATTTGTTGTGAGAAAAGACTGTCCTGAAACATTTAAAAATTAAATTAATTTAAATGGTGCGGTGTGTGACTTTTTATGCAACAACAGGTTAACTCCTTAGAACTGTTGCTACCACAAATCCCCTCTTCCCGCTGTTACTCCTGGTACTCAACAGCGTGGAGGGGTTAGATTTGGATTGTGTAAAGATTCTGTAAGGGGCTATCATAATGGTAAACACTGTTACAAGTGTATAATTTTTACTTTCTTGAATTCCACTGTCCCCTCACCAAGAAATCTCTCAAATATCTTCCTGTATATATATATATATAATTGCAATTATATTTTTCTCTCTGTCTTAAGCTGACTTTGTCTATTTCTGTCTGCTAATTTGAATCCTATTTAGACTCTTTTTAATCTTTGGCTTTTAATATCTTCCTATATCTTTTCTGTTTATAAAATTCTGCCACTATCACTATTTCTCTCCTTTCTAAGATGTGCCCTTTCATTTCTTTCCATCCTTCTCCTGTTTGAACTCTGCCATTTGTGTGTTTTCTTATGCCCTTACTGAATTCCATACTGCCTTCCATTATCCATCCATTTTTTGCTCTTATTTCAACAACAGAGATTTCATTAACATAGACATTAGTCTGATTCAACTAGTGCTTGATATGATGCTGCAATTAGATTGGCAATGCTGGTATCATACTTGTAGCTACAGTTATACTATCTGCTTGCACCACTGTGGAGTTAGAAATGACAGGGCATCAAATGCACGAGTACAGCAAAACTTGCTGTTCACTTGTGTTACTAGTGTGCATGCTATTTAAACAGAGTTTATGGGGGAAGGGGGCCTTGTTTAATGGCTCAATGGATAAACGCATCCCATAGTGTGGTACTGAGACACTGCTCAGGAAGATCTGACTGTATCAAGGGATCAAGGGATATGGGGATTGGGCGTGAAAGTGGAGCTGAGGTCGAAGATCAATCATGATCTTATTGAATGGCGCAGCAGGCTCGAGGGGCAGTATGGCCTACTCCTGCTCCTAGTTCTTATCCCACATTAGATCCCTAGGCTGTGTTGAGTTAGCGGATCTCAGCCAGGTTGGTAATGGGATGCTAAAATCTTCCTCATTGTCTGTGGGCTGTGGAAGGGCGAAAATAATTAGATAGGGATCCTATTTTTGATTGTTATTTTTTTATTATTCATTTTTGGGATGTGGGTGTCGCTGGCAAGGCCGGCATTTATTGCCCATCTCTAGTTGCCCTTGAGAAGTTGGTGGGAGCCTTCTGCTTGAGCCGCTGCAGTCGGTGTGGCGAAGGTACTCCCACAGTGCTGATAGGTAGGGAGTTCCAGGATTTTGACCCAGCGACGATGAAAGAACGACGATATATGTCCAAGTCAGGATGCTGTGTGACTTGGAGGAGAAGTCACTGTGGCACAGCTAAGATTATGCAGTGACTCCTTCTAGAAAGCGTTGACATTGGATAAACACAGAACTGGGCTCAGCTGTCAGTAATGGCCCAATAACCCGTTTGTCTAGGCTCTCACATGAGGTGAGGTACGGAGGGCATCTGACACTAATGGAATCATGCCCCAGCATGAATCAGCACCTTCATGAGAGAAAAGTTGGAACATAAAAAAAGGACAGCCATCTTTTTGCAATTCGAATACAAAGGCAGACTCCTATATCGACAGGGAATTTTTTAAAAAGTAAAATAAAAGATGGACTTCACACCAGATGTCAATAATCTACATTTCTGGTGGCAGAACAATATCCGGCAGATTTTTGTTGGGGACAAAGTTGCAATTCCGCCCCCCCCCCCACAAAAAAAAACAACTGAAATTCCAGCTAAAGTCTCGTGGGATTTATTTTAATGGTCAGAAAGCCAAAATACAAATACACAGAATGTTTCTTCAAATACACTGTGTACTTTTCTACTAATACTAAGCATTGTGGACAGATCATATTAGAGATTAGAGAGTTACTGGTGCATGCAGTTTTGCAGTAGTAGCCAGAATTTGTCCTGCAGTGAACAGGTTGCATTTACTTGTGTAATGTTATGTTGCTCCAGTAAGGGAGCATTATAATTTTAGAGCAATTGGTAGACATAATTCAGGTGGAATGAAGGCTGAACAAGACTAAGGAATGGGAAATAGAGCTCGGGTGAAAAGAAGAGAAAGTAATACGGATACATATTTTCGGACCCGGAATTGAAAACTGGGTCTGAGTAATTCAAACGGAAAGAAAACCGTTCTACGCATATTCTTGATTGGCTTCACAGACAAACTCTTCACCACCTCTCTCGACCAGTCAACTGCCTCTGTGTTGTCAGACTGCTTGTCCAATATCCAGTCTTCGATGATCCCCAATATTTGTTTTTTCATTCTCGGGATGTGGCCATTGTTGACAAGGCTGGCATTTATTGCCCACCCCTAGTTACTCTGAGAAGGGGGTGGTGAGCCTTCTTCTTGAACCACTCTGGTCTGTGTGATGAAGGAACTCCCACAATGCTGTTCTTGTTATTCTTTGTAGCAGTTTGATACAACTGAGTGACCTGCTAACTCACTTCATAGGACAGTTAAGAGTCAATCACCTTGATCCGAGACTGGAGTTATAGATGGGCCAGACCGAGTAAGGACGGCAGGTTTCCTTCCCTAAAAAGGACATTAGCGGACCAGTTGAGTTTTTATGACAATCTGACAGCTTCATGATCACTTTTAATGATACCTGTTTTTTTTTCCAGATTTATTTTATAAACTGAATTCAAAATCTTAAAATGCCATGTTGGGATTTGAACTCATGTTCTTTGGATTATTAATCCAAGCCTCTGGATTACTAGTCCTGTAGCATAACCAGTATTTTCTCAATTAAACATTGGGACAACTGAAGCTATCGTCTTCGGTTCCTACCACAAACTCCATATCCTCACCACGGATTCCATCCCCCTTTCCGGCCACTGCCTCAGGCTGAACCTATTTGACCCCAAGCTGAGCCCCTTACTCCATATTGTGAGAAAGCTGGGTTTTGGTATTCTGGCAAATATATGACGAGGAACCAGAAAAATCCTTAATTCCCTCCTTTAACTCTTCATCAAGGAAGCATCTGGGGTTTTACCTTCCAGCATAGGCCTAGGATTGAGTGATGGCTGATTCGGCTCTTGAACTGTCTTACGAAACTAAAGGTCATAAATATAAGATAGTCACTAATAAATCCTATAGGGAATTCAGGAGAAACTTCTTTACCTAAAGAGTGGTAAGAATGTGGAACACACTACCACAAGGAGTAGTTGAGGCAAATAGCACAGATGCTTTTAAGGATTTAAGGGAAAGCTGGAAAAGCACGCGACAGAGAAAGGTTAGAGGTATATGGTGATAGGATTAGATGAATCAGGGTGGAAGGAGACTCATGTGGAGCATAAACGCTGGCATAGACCAGTTGGGCCGAATGGCCTATTTCTGTGCTGTAGACTCGATGTAACAGATAAATAAAAGAATATTAAAACGAAAGCAAATTTACTGGAAATTTGAAATTAAAACCAGAAAGCGCTGGAAATGCACAACAAGTCAGTCAGTGTCTTAAAGAGAAAGACAGGCTAATGTTTTGGGTGGGATCTTCCATCAGATGACGGGCTCCTGCCTAAGCTGGCTTTCTCCTTCAGAAGTAAAAGCTTTCTACCCTTCCTGCAGCAGTTTTCTGAGCTTCCATTTACACTCTTTTTGTAAAATTGAACTTGAAACAAAATTACACAAAAATAAAATTCTGCTCATGCCCGAGCACATTGTGTGCATGCCTAGGGAGGTGTGCTGGTGTGTAATGTGATGTGATACAGTATTTGCATTTCACTATCATAAATTTAGCTATGGAATCTGCATAATATTTAGGTTATACCAGAAGCCAAATTTATTAGATCTCTAGATTCTCAAAGGGCTTCTTTTAATAATTTTTTCCCTCTTAAAATGTACAACGTGGATGGTTAGGAATAAAAACTTTTTTTTCTGATTCAGCTTCTTTTTGCAACAATAAGCAAGGCAAAAGAAAAAGGGAGAGTCAAATGGAAAAGAACAGAGTTGACATTATGGAGAACAAGAGGGAATGGATAGAGTTGAAGTAGGACAAAGAATGAGTAGGATTCCAGGAACAGAGCCAAACTGAGAAGAAATGAAGAGTGCTGTTAAGTCATCATCGCTGCATGTCTGTTGGCTACTTTCCCTTCTGAGTCTATTCAGTCAACCCAAAACCACCATGTTATTAACTCCTGGACCACACCATGAATGGATGTAGACTAGAGTATAATGAACAGATGGAAGGGTTTTCTGGAACATTGTTCTTTTTGTAGGACAGCCATTGAACATTGAACAAACGTCCCTTGTTGTAATGGTTATTAGCTGTCCTGCTTCTATAAACATTGAAAAGCTCATGAGATGTTTCAGGTTACTCGATTGACTCTATCTGATGACATCCCCTTTTCAAGTACCTGTTTGATATTGAAAAGTGCTACTTGAGACCAGGCCAAATTTGTTTGAAAGGCATTACAGCAGCTGCTTTTATATTACAGTCTGCATGTGTGACTTTCTACACAGTGTGGATGCACAGAGTGATACAATATATACATAGACTTGCATCTATATGGCGCCTTTCGTGACCTCTGGACATCCAAAAGCACTTTACATGCTCAGTTTGGGTTCCGCCAGGACCACTCGGCTCCAGACCTCATTACAGCCTTGGTCCAAACATGGACAAAAGAGCTGAATTCCAGAGGTGAGGTGAGAGTGACTGCCCTTGATATCAAGGTAGCATTTGACCGAGTGTGGCACCAAGGAGCCCTAGTAAAATTGAAGTCAATGGGAATCAGGGGGAAACTCTCCAGTGGCTGGAGTCATACCTAGCACAAAGGAAGATGGTAGTGGTTGTTGGAGGCCAATCATCTCAGCCCCAAGGCATTGCTGCAGGAGTTCCTCAGGGCAGTGTCCTTGGCCCAACCATCTTCAGCTGCTTCATCAATGACCTTCCCTCCATCATAAGGTCAGAAATGGGGATGTTCGCTGATGACTGCACAGTGTTCAGTTCCATTCGCAACCCCTCAGATAATGAAGCAGTCCGAGCCTGCATGCAGCAAGACCTGGACAACATCCAGGCTTGGGCTGATAAGTGGCAAGTAACATTCGCGCCAGATAAGTGCCAGGCAATGACCATCTCCAACAAGAGAGAGTCTAACCACCTCCCCTTGACATTCAACGGCATTACCATCGCCGAATCCCCCACCATCAACATCCTGGGGGTCACCATTGACCAGAAACTTAACTGGACCAGCCATATAAATACTGTGGCTACAAGAGCAGGTCAGAGGCTGGGTATTCTGCGGCGAGTGACTCACCTCCTGACTCCCCAAAGCCTTTCCACCATCTACAAGGCACAAGTCAGGAGTGTGATGAAATACTCTCCACTTGCCTGGATGAGTGCAGCTCCAACAACACTCAAGAAGCTCGACACCATCCAAGATAAAGCAGCCCGCTTGATTGGCACCCCATCCACCACCCTAAACATTCACTCCCTTCACCACCGGCGCACTGTGGCTGCAGTGTGCACCATCCACAGGATGCACTGCAGCAACTCGCCAAGGCTTCTTCGACAGCACCTCCCAAACCCGCAACCTCTACCACCTAGAAGGACAAGGGCAGCAGGCGCATGGGAACAACACCACCTGCACGTTCCCCTCCAAGTCACACACCATCCCGACTTGGAAATATATCGCCGTTCCTTCATGGTCGCTGGGTCAAAATCCTGGAACTCCCTTCCTAACAGCACTGTGGGAGAACCGTCACCACACGGACTGCAGCGGTTCAAGAAGGCGGCTCACCACCACCTTCGAGGGCAATTAGGGATGGGCAATAAATGCCGGCCTTGCCAGCGACGCCCACATCCCGTGAACGAATAAAAAAAAAACAACCAATGAAGTACTTTTGAAGTGTAGTCACTGTTGTAATGTTGGAAACACAGCAGCCAATTTGCAGACAGCAAGATCCCACAAACAGCAATGAGATAAATGGCCAGATTTTGGTTGAGGGATAAATATTGGCCAGGACGAACTCCCCTGCTCTTCTTCAAATAGTGCCACGGGATTATTTACGTCCACCTGAGAGGCGGTTTAACCTCTCATCCGAAAGACGGCACCTACAACTGTGCAGCACTCCCTCAGTACTGGACTGGTGTGTCAGCCTAGATTATGGGCTCTGGAGTGGGATTTGAACCCACAACTTTCTGACTCAGAGGTGAGAGTGCGTCCTCTGAGCCAAGGCTGACACTTAAATGACAGTATGGCCTTGTATCATGATATCACTACAGAATGAATAGCAGCGCAGCCCAGAAAGACCTGCAGCAATCAGGAAGACCAATTAAAAATCAGAACTTCCTGGCTGCCAGTTTGAAAGAAGTGTCAGTTTTACATTCATCTGGTCTTTAGCTGAAGGAGAGCAAGCCTTTGCGCACCAGTGGTCAATGGTCAATATAGGAAGCAAGGACAGTCTGGTCTGATTAGCGTCTGCAGCTCTTTTCTCATTAACTTTGGTGCCTAACATGTTTCTAAGTGTTTGTAATTTCTTTATTTGATGGAGTTCAGCAAATACTAATTTTCAAATAGATTTCACAAAAAAAAAGTAATGTGGCATTTATATCATAAAAGCACTTCCAGTTTGTGGAAGATCACAAAATTTACAGTGGCAAATAGGAAATGACAAATGGGTGTGAGACATTACTTTTGTTCAGTGGGGGTTGTGGGTTTGGTCCAATATGATATTTAATTGCTGTTCCCAACGTCACCACTGTGGACAAATGTGAAGCATTACCCACCATGGAGGAGTGGGAAAATGACAGGCAGCACTTTTTCTTAGAATGTACCTAATTTTTCCTAGTCAGTTTTCTCCCCTTCCCTCCTCTCCTAAAGGTATTGACTGCTTGCAGCCGTATAGTTCCATGGGCACTAGTGCTCTCCAGTAACTTGTCAAACTCATCATTGTGAGGCTTTGCAGGATATTGAACCATGGGGGTCATCAGGTTTCCTCTGGTGAGGGAGTCTAGAACAAGGGGTCGTAACCTTGAAATTAGAGCAAGGCCATTCAGGGGTAATGTCAGGAAGCACTTCTTCACACAAAGGGTAGTAGAAATCTGGCACTCTCTTCCCCCCAAAACGCTGTTGAGATGAGGGGTCAATTGAAAATTTCAAAACTGAGGTTGATAGATTTTTTGTTGGGCAAAGGTATTAAGGGCTACGGAACCAAGGCGGGTAAATGGAGTAAAGGTATAGATCAGCCATGATCTAATTGAATGGCGGAACAGGCTGAATTGCCTACTCCTGTTCCTATGTTCCTATCAAACCTGAGCGTAATCCTGTGCGAACCCCAACATCCACACGTGCATTTCCTGCAAGGGTCACTGAATAATGCACAGGAACAGGAATCCTGACCAATTACCCCCTCCATAGCCCAAGGGCACTGAGGCCAATTGTAGCACCCCTACTGTAACCCTGACTGAGATCAGCTAACTCCAGACTTGGACTGATAAGTGAACAGTAATACTCGTGCCACATAAGTTCCAGGGAATGACCATCTTATTTTTTATTCATTCATGGGATGTGGGCGGCGCTAGCGAGGCCGGTATTTATTGCCCATCCCTAATTGCCCTTGAGAAGGTGGTGGTGAGCCGCCTTCTTGAACCGCTGCAGTCCGTGTGGTGACGGTTCTCCTACAGTGCTGTTAGGAAGGGAGTTCCAGGATTTTGACCCAGTGACGATGAAGGAACGGCGATATATTTCCAAGTCGGGATGGTGTGTGACTTGGAGCGGAACGTACAGGTGGTGTTGTTCCCATATACCTGCTGCCCTTGTCCTTTTAGGTGGTAGAGGTCGCAGGTTTGGGAGATGCTGTCGAAGAAGCCTTGACGAGTTGCTGCAGTGCATCCTGTGGATGGTACACACTGCAGCCACAGTGCGCTGGTGGTGAAGGGAGTGAATGTTTAGGGTGGTGGATGGGGTGCCAATCAAGCGGGCTGCTTTGTCCTGGATGGTGTCGAGCTTCTTGAGTGTTGTTGGAGCTGCACTCATCCAGGCAAGTGGAGAGTATTCCATCACACTCCTGACTTGTGCCTTGTAAATGGTGGAAGAAGCAGCTCACTTCCTGACACCTCAAATCCTCTCACCCACAAGGCTCAAGATGGTGGAAAGGCTTTGGGGAGTCAGGAGGTGAGTCACTCGCCGCAGAATACCCAGCCTCTGACCTGCTCTTGTAGCCACAGTAATTATATGGCTGGTCCAGTTAAGTTTCTGGTCAATGGTGACCCCCAGAATGTTGATGGTGGGGGATTCGGCGATGGTAATGCCATTGAATGTCAAGGGGAGGTGGTTAGATTCTCTCTTGTTGGAGATGGTCATTGCCTGGCACTTGTCTGGCGCGAATGTTACTTATCAGCCCAAGCCTGGATGTTGTCCAGGTATTGCTGCATGCGGACTCGGACTGCTTCATTATTTGAGGGTTTGCGAATGGAACTGAACACTGTGCAATCATCGGCGAACATCCCCATTTCTGACCTTATGATGGAGGGAAGGTCATTGATGAAGCAGCTGAAGATGGTTGGGCCTAGGACACTGCCCTGAGGAACTCCTGCAGCAATGTCCTGGGGCTGAGATGATTGGCCTCCAACAACCACTACCATCTTCCTTTGTGCTATGACTCCAGCCACTGGAGAGTTTTCCCCCTGATTCCCATTGACTTCAATTTTACTAGAGCTCCTTGGTGTCACACTCTGTCAAATGCTGCCTTGATATAAAGGGCAGTCACTCTCACCTCACCCTTGGAATTCACCTCTTTTGTCCATGTTTGGACCAAGGCTGTAATGAGGTCTGGAGCCGAGTGGTCCTGGCGGAACCCAAACTGAGCATCGGTGAGCAGGTTATTGGTGAGTAAGTGCCGCTTGATAGCACTGTCGACGACACCTTCCATCACTTTCCTGATGATTGAGAGTAGACTGATGGGGTGGTAATTGGCCGGATTGGATTTGTCCTGCTTTTTGTGGACAGGACAGACCTGGGCAATTTTCCACATTGTCGGGTAGATGCCAGTGTTGTAGCTGTACTGGAACAGCTTGGCGAGAGGCACAGTTAGTTCTGGAGCACAAGTCTTCAGCACTACAACTGGGATGTTGTCGGGGCCCATAGCCTTTGCTGTATCCAGTGCACTCAGCCGTTTCTTGATATCACGTGGAGTGAATCGAATTGGCTGAAGACTGGCTTCTGTGATGGTGGGGATATCGGGAGGAGGCAGAGATGGATCATCCACTGAACCAGAAAAAGTAGAAAACCTTGCCCTGATGTTCATAGAGTCATAGAGTTATACAGCACGGATAGAGGCCCTTCGGCCCATCGTGTCCGCGCCGGCCATCAGCCCTGTCTACTCTAATCCCATATTCCAGCATTTGGTCCGTAGCCTTGTATGCTATGGCATTTCAAGTGCTCATCCAAATGCTTCTTGAATGTTGTGAGGGTTCCTGCCTCCACAACCCTTTCAGGCAGTGAGTTCCAGACTCCAACCACCCTCTGGGTGAAAAAGTTCCCTCTCAAATCCCCTCTAAACCTCCCGCCTTTTACCTTGAATCTATGTCCCCTTGTTATAGAACCCTCAACGAAGGGAAAAAGCTCCTTAGTATCCATCCTATCTGTGCCCCTCATAATTTTGTACACCTCAATCATGTCCCCCCTCAGCCTCCTCTGCTCCAAGGAAAACAAACCCAATCTTCCCAGTCTCTCTTCATAGCTGAAGCGCTCCAGCCCTGGTAACATCCTGGTGAATCTCCTCTGCACCCTCTCCAAAGCGATCACATCCTTCCTGTAGTGTGGCGACCAGAACTGCACACAGTACTCCAGCTGTGGCCTAACCAGTGTTTTATACAGCTCCATCATAACCTCCTTGCTCTTATATTCTATGCCTCGGCTAATAAAGGCAAGTATCCCATATGCCTTCTTTACCACCTTATCTACCTGTTCCGCCGCCTTCAGGGATCTGTGAACTTGCACACCAAGATCCCTCTGACCCTCTGTCTTGCCTAGGGTCCTCCCATTCATTGTGTATTCCCTTGCCTTGTTAGTCCCTCCAAAGTGCATCACCTCGCACTTTTCCGGGTTAAATTCCATTTGCCACTGTTCCGCCCATCTGACCAACCCATCTATATCGTCCTGCAGACTGAGGCTATCCTCCTCGCTATTTACCACCCTACCAATTTTTGTATCATCAGCGAACTTACTGATCATACCTTTTACATTCATATCCAAGTCATTAATGTAGACCACAAACAGCAAGGGACCCAGCACCGATCCCTGTGGTACCCCACTGGCCACAGGCTTCCAGTCACAAAAACAACCTTCGACCATCACCCTCTGCCTTCTGCCACTAAGCCAGTTTTGTATCCAAAGTACCAAGGCACCCTGGATTCCATGGGCTCGTACCTTCTTGACCAGTCTCCTGTGGGGGACTTTATCGAAGGCCTTACTGAAATCCATGTATACCACATCCACTGCGTTACCCTCATCCACACGCCTAGTCACCCCCTCAAAAAATTCAATCAAATTAGTCAGACATGATCTTCCCTTGACAAAGCCATGTTGACTATCCCTGATTAATCCTTGCTTCTCCAAGTGGAGACTAATTTTGTCCTTCAGAATTTTTTCCAATAATTTTCCTACCACTGATGTTAGGCTCACTGGCCTGTAATTCCCCAGTTTTTCCCTACTCCCCTTCTTGAATAATGGTACTACATTAGCGGTTCTCCAGTCCTCTGGCACATCCCCTGTGGCCAGAGAGGTTCTGAATATATGTGTCAGAGCCCCCGCAATCTCCTCCTTTGCCTCACACAGTAGCCTGGGATACATTTCGTCCGGGCCTGGGGATTTATCCATTTTTAGGCCTGCTAAAACCGCCAATACCTCCTCCCGCTCGATGTTAATATGTTCGAGTATATCACAGTCCCCCTGCCGTATTTCTATGTCTACATCGTCCTTCTCCATAGTGAAAACAGATGCAAAAAATTCATTTAGAACCCCTCCTACATCTGCCGGCTCCACACACAGATTGCCATTTTTGTCCCTAATGGGCCCTATTTTTTCCCTAGTCATCCTCTTACCCTTAATATACTTATAAAACATCTTAGGATTTTCCTTTATTTTGCTCGCCAGTGTTATTTCATGGCCCCTCCTTGATCTCCTAATTTCTTTTTTAAGTATCCCCCTGCACTTTTTGTACTCCTCTAGGGCTTCCTCCGTCTTTAGCCTTTTGTATCTGCCAAAAGCCCTCCTTTTTTTCCTAATCCATTCTCGTATATCCCCTGACATCCAAGGTTCCCTGGAGTTCTTGGAACCACCCTTGACCTTTACGGGAACATGTTGCCATTGTATGGTCTCAATCTCCCTTCTGAAAGACTCCCATTGCTCCGATGCGGATTTTCCTACAAGCAGCTGATCCCAGTCCATTTTGGCCAGATCCTGCCTTATCCTATTAAAATCGGCCTTCCCCCAATTTAGAACCTTTATTTCCGGCCCCTCCCTGTCCTTTTCCATGACCACCTTAAATCTCACCGAATTATGGTCACTGTCACCAAAGTGCTCACCTACTAGCACTTCTTCCACTTGGCCGGCCACATTCCCTAGAATTAGGTCCAGTACCGCCCCCTCTCTTGTAGGACTTTCTACATGCTGGCTCAAAAAGCTCTCCTGGATGCACGTTAAGAATTTTGTACCCTCTAAGCCTTTTACACTCTGAGTATCCCAGTTCAGTGGCACCACTATTGCTGAGTCCCACACTATTGCTGAGTCCCACATTATCAACATTAAGGTCACAATTGACCAGTAATTTAACTGGTTCAAGCATGTAAACACCTTGGCTGTAAGAAAAGGCCATAGTTTGGGTAAACTGTAAGAAGCAGCTCACCTCCTGACACCTCAAATCCTCTCATCTACAAGGCTCAAATCAGGAGTAGGATGGAATACTCACCAATTGTCGTTAAAATCTACCTCCTTGACCATGCTTTTGGTCACCTGTCCTAATGTCTCCTTCTTTGGCTCTGTGTCAATTTTTTCCGACTTTGCTCCTGTGAAACGCCTTGGGATGTTTTACTACATTAAAGATGCTATATATAAATGCAAGTTATTGTTGTTGTTGAGACAAAATAAAAAAAGGAATTCAACAGGCGGGGGAATTTTCACTTTAGTTTTACTATTTGGTCTGGCATAAACCACAAAAGGCAAGACGTTGGATCAAGCCGATTGCGTAACTAAAATCAGAAACCAGAGGGCAATGATCAGGAAAAAAACAAGTGAATTACTAATACATCAATGTCTGCACCACAATGTCTACTATATCACTTTCCTACACCACAGGAAGTCAGGTGTGGCTCCACTTCAACTTGTTAAAGTTGTGTTAATTGTTTGTCATTTCGAAATCTAAATGTGCACATGGGCAAAAACAAACTAATGACTTTTCACTGAGTTGCCCTGTGACAATAAAAGTGGGATACCTCTGCTAATCTTTTTCCTCCAGTTTGACGTATACGTCTCTGAATTACAGCAAAAGGACTGAGTTTTGCTATGGGTTTAGGGCTCTCAAAGCCAGCCAAAAAAAAATTGCTCATCCGAAACACCTTGGAAATAAGCCTCCTTGCGCATGAAACATATATTCGCACCAACCTCAGACCTACTGTCTACAGTTAGACGTCTATGCCGTGTTTATAGTTTGCAGCTTAAGAGTTATTTTTCACACCCCCCCCCCTCTAAGTTTCATCTCTCCTCTTCTGGAGGCACTAACATGTGGTCGGCAACAGCCTCTGTTATCACACCCCATTCTTCATGTGTGAGTCCAGACAGTGAAGGTTTGGTAGTGGGGGGTTGTCACAGATGGGCCCAATCCTAACCTCATTCACCATCCACACTTACAGTTCCTTACAGCAATCACTAGATAGTGACAAGAAGTAGAAACCCTGATTGATTTTCTTCCCTCCCTAGCCCAAGGGAGCTAGTTCAGCTAACTCAGCGCTGACCCGGAACTGAACCTGGGAGTTTTCTGATTAGTATCACTCAAGATTCCCGCCAGTACTTAATGAGCAATTGGGGATTTACAGCCTCACACCAATTAGTAACTCCAGTTTTCAATCTGTAATAAAGTATAATATCTAATAAAATGCTTTGCTATCATTATAAGAACACCAACATAAAATCACTCAGTGCATAAATGCAGAACAATACAGTTGGCCTCGGCTAACCCTCTCGGGAAATAATCAGGGTAGAATCAGACTGGCCGTGATGTCCTCTATGTTGAATAGCTTGCTGATACTCAGTCCCCCCTTGAGCGGGTCTCAATGAAGGCAGTACGGCTGAAGTAGATGTCTGTATACTATGATTTTCACACTGAATTTATGCTGTTGTAAGTGTTATTTTGGAGTGAAAAATCATAATATAATAACAGCAATAATCTCCCAGGGGAGGCAAATAACCACAAGTAAATACATGTGTCTCAGATGGTAATTGAGTAATAACTCAGTATATCAACCCAACATTACCATCTATATTATTCATCCATGACCAAGTGCATTCCAAAGATGAAATTCCCATGCTTACAACCAACCAGAAGCATAGTCTTCACCCACATCTGTACTTATCTGGACAAGTTTCAACCCTGTCCTTAACCAGCACTTCATCTTTGTTCCATCAGTTTTATGTAACAGTTTTCATGCATTGTTTCTACCATAGCCTCTAACAATTTAATTTGGCAAGAGATAAATAAATACTGGATCATCTGATTAGAGTTTAAAAGACACTCTTTCATAAGACACTACAATGATCTTTTACACAACTATTTTATGAGCTCCTCTGGCGGATTCGTAGCCCACTATGGTACTGAGGCAAAGAAACCAAAAATTCCCAGTTTGTGCTGAGTTAGCTGATCACAGCCAGGACAGCGTTTGGGAAATAGTTCCCACTCCTGATCACTGTCCAAAGGCCTCATATTGGAATGTGTGTGTGTATGGACTTTGGGTAAGTTGCCCTCAATGGCTATGCAACCTGCTAACACTCACTGACTGAGATTCACCTTTGAAGAATGGGCACTTAGGCAATGGACCAGAGGGCTGCTGGTGCCTGTGGAAACCATACACTAGCAAGAGAAAAATAAGGGCAAAAAATAAATAATGTTCTTGTGAATAAATATATCTGGACGAGGCATTTTATTGCACAAACACTCATAAGTATGTCAAGGAGTGTCAATTGTATCAAATCACTCAAACATGTCATAATTTAGTTGAATATTTTGAAACTTAAAAAATTTTTTTTTCCAATTTTCTCCTTTTTATGTGTGACATTCCTTCATTCATCACCCTCACAATTCTCTAAGACTGTACTCTCAACCACCGATCCGTGCCTCCATCACTATTTCACTGGCTACCTGCAAAATTCTCCATCCATCACAGAGTGTCATACAGCAGCAAGTCTCCCTAACTGGCTACAGCTCCCTTTTTCTGCTATTGGCCCTTGATATAGCCTTATGTGTCAAAATATTAATACAAGAGGCCCTGCCCAGCCTTCAATACCATAATCATGTCTTCTCTCTGACAGAAAAAGATGGCCCATAACGCTCACCGATCTAAAGCCACAGGTGGCGATCCTCCCGACACATGACCTGTTACCCTAAATAAGGGGGAAGCACTGGTGCTTCTAGGAAGCTATGTGGCCTGTTGGGAAAGTTGCCCTCAAACCTGTTGGAGAATGGAGAAGTAGAAGGGCCTGTGAGGGCTGTCAGTTTTTCGGGGCCATCTGCAGCTTGCCTGTATAATGACGTATCAGCCATAGCTCATTGGTAGTACTCTTGCCTCAGAGTCAGAAAGTTGTGGGTTTCAAGTCCCACTCCAGACACTTAAGCTCCAAATCTCTGCTGACACTCCAGTGCAGTACTGAGGGAGTGCTGCACTGTCGGAGGTGCTGTCCTTTGGATGAGATTTTAAACAGAGGCCCTGTCTGCCTTCTCGGATGGACATAAAAGATCCTATGGCACTATTTCAAAGAACAGCAGGGGAGTTCCCTCTGGTGTCCTGGCCAATATTTATCCCTCAACCAACATCACTAAAAAGAGATGATCTGGTTACATGCTAGGTTGACATCCAGCGGGATAGTCGCATCTGGTGGGTTGTGGGTGCCCTTAAAATACACCCGCTGTATCAGACTAACCACCCCATCAGCTGGTATAAAAAGATGGTTACAGACGTGGAAGAAGTGTTCACATTGCAGCCTGTCAGTCTGTGAATCCTTCCACTATGGTACAAAAATAACAACCTGCTAACAAAATCATGGAACCATGCAAATTCAGAATGCAATTTTCATAGCTTTTTGTTAACTACAGAGATCAAGTTTGTTTCCATTGAGAGGATTTTCACCCCTCCAGCATTTACCAATTCAAACAATGGTTGTGATTCTTGCATTTGTAAAAACAAATTCTATAAATAACCAAGGATCAGTTATTTCTACGTATGTTTGCTTCAACATCGAGTTGAAATGTCCAGCTTTAAATCTTGTTTTTTTTCCCCACTTAAAAATACATTATATTGTTGTTTATGCATCTTATGCTGTGCTTCGAGAAGCAAAACCATTGTCAACAAACACCAGAAGGTTTTGATGAATACATACTGCACATCATTCGCAAGTATTAAAGGGTCACAATCTTTCGTCTCTAATCTTCCGACTTTTCTCTCCTCTCCTGAAGACTCTTGCGACAGTCAGACTCCATGATACTGGCCACACTCTAAGATCGCAACTAAATGGCCATGAATGTGTCAGACAGTGTGGTCAGCAGGATGTGTGATAGTAGAGGCCATCACAGGCCTGACCCTATTCTCAAATGAATAGTCTAGGGGTTATGGTATAGGGTTAATAACCCAGAAGTTGTGAGTTTAATTCTACCCCACCCCATGGAAACTTGTGAAATTGAATTCAATAAATCTGGTAATTGTGGACTGTCACAGTAAAAAAAAACCATGAAAGTTGCTAGATTATCATAAATACCAATCCAGTAGGTGTCCAATGGATAAGATAAGGAGTCCTGGCCAATTTTCCACTACCAAGCCTAAAGATGCTGGGTGGAACTCTAGCACCCCAACTGCTGCTCCTGGCTGAGACCAGCTAACTCAGCACAGACAAAGGCTTGAACCTTGGACCGTCTGGGTCACCCTATTTAGCACAGAGTGTTTGACAAGCCTGTTCTTGTTTGTTAGCAAGCACTGAAACTATTTGTTTATTTAATTTATAGTCAGCGTTGGCTCACTGGTAGCTCTCTTGCCTCTGAGATAGAAAGTTGGATGTTCAAACCCCATTCCAGTGATTTGAGCACATAATCCAGGCCAACATTTCAGTACGGTACTGAGTGAGTGCTGTACTGTCGGAGGTGCCGTCTTTCAGACGACACAATAAACTGAGGCCCTGTCCACCCTCTCAGGTGGATGTAAAATATCCAATGGCACTATTCGAAGAAGAGCAGGTGATTTCTCCCGGTGTCCTGGCCAATTTTTATCCCTCAACCAACATTACTGTTTGTGGGACCTTGCTGTGTGCACATTGGCTGTTGCATTTCCTACATTACAACAGTACTTCATTGACTGTAAAGCGTTTGGGGCATCTTGAGGTTACAATATGTAAATCCCTTTAAATTATAGCACCAAATATTCAAGTTTAGGGCAAACCATTAAAGATAATAACGCATCTCTTGATGAAAACTGTAAAGTATGCAAAGGGTTAATAAATAACAGGCAGTCTGTTAAATAGTTTCATTGTAACATTTTACACACAAGTGTTGTCCACAGCAGGGGGAGACACTTTAGGACTGAAGGTTAAGATCAAAATGAATGTGACCGATTGCAAAGCAGTGCTGCTTTTACCTTTCAGAGCGGGAGGCACACAAGCAAAAACCGAAACAAAATCTCACTCCAAATGGACCAGACCTGCTGCAGAAAGAAAGCAAATTGAAAGGAAGAGTTGAGAGGCTGAAGGGCCGAGTGACGGGCTGAATTCACTCCGTGCAGCGGATTGCCCTGGGTCCCGGAACGATCGTTGAGCGGGTGCGTGTTCCTCCCCCGAGCGGGGATTGATGTGACGCTGGCGGAGTGAAGTCAGGGTGCACCGATGATGGAGCCGCTGGGAGCCGGGGCCGGGGCCGGAGCCGGAGCCGGAGAGAGCGGGGAGTCGGCGGACCCCGAGGAGCGGGAGGCTGACGAGGCAGCGGAGCGGCCGACGGGGAATCTGCATCACCCCAAGGTACAGAGGTAAAGGGAGCGGCGCTGGGGCCGAGGCTCAGACCCCCCCCGCCGCCGCCGCCGCCGCCGCCGAGCTCCTCTCGGTCTCCGTCACTTGCTGTGCTGGAGGCGCCAGTTCCCGGGTTTGCTCATGACAAGAAAGAACTTTCATTTATATAGCGCCTTTCCCGACCCCGGGATGTCCCGCAGCCCTTTACAGCCAATGAAGTACTTTTTGAAGTGTGGTCACTGTTGTAATGTAGGAAAACCCGGCAGCTGGTTTGTGCACAGCAAGATCCCACAGGCAGCAATGAGATAATGACCAGATCATCTGTTTTCTAGTGATGTTGGTTGAGGGATAAATATTGGCCGGGACACCAGGGAGAACTCTCCTGCTTTCTGAAATAGTGCCATGGGATCTTTTACGTCCACCTGAGAGGGTAGACGGGGCCTCGGTTTAATGTCTCCTCCGATAGACGGCACCTCCGACAGTGCAGCACTCCCTCAGTCCTGCGCTGGATTGTCAGCCTCGATTTTGTGCTCAAGTCTCTGGAGTGGGACTTGAACCCACCATGTTCTGTCTCAGGTGAGAGTACTACCACTGAGCCATGGCTGATGCCTAATTCTTTGAAAAGCTCAGTAAACTTAAATAGTTGATAGCCCTATTTATGAGAGAAGGGGTGGGAACTTCTGTTTTAAAAATCAAATGTAGATGTCCCCTTCACATTTTTAGTAATTTTCACACATGTCACTCAAATGAAGTGTCTGATCCAAACAAAGATGGGTAGTAACTTCAACAGCTGTACAGGTGCTGGGTTGCAAAACTTCACGAGCTTTTGGGAAATGTTAGGAGTCAGTCAGAATATCACAGTCAGTGCTCCCACTTGCACCAAGGCTGTAATTCCCATCACCTTTATCCTTGCTAAGCTCCACTGGTGCCCCATGCCCCAGAGAATAAACATATAACATTTCATCTTCACCTTCAAATCCCCCTGTGCCTTGCCCCTCCCTAGGTCCCTGTGTGCACCCTCCCTTTTTTTCTGACACTTCCCTACTTAATATTCCCTGCTCCCACACTCCAGCAGCCACTGTATGCCAGCTTACTGGAATGTAGCATGTGTTGCCACCCAACTCTCCTCAGCTTGGGTAGCCAAATTTATATACATTCTAAATTAGTGAGCAGCTGATTTAACGCAGAAGAGTATTAATTGCAAGATGGTGTACGCTTCCTTCATGATACATAGAATGATATAGCACAGAAGGCGCCCATTCGGTCCACTGTACCTGTGCCGACTTTTTGAAAGAGCTATCCAATTAGTCCCACTCCCCTGCTCTTTCCCATAGCCCTGCAAATGTTTTCCCATCAAGTATAAATCCAACTCCCTTTTGAATCTGCTTCTATGTACCTGTTTTATTATCTCTTTGTTAGCTTTCCAATTATTACAGATATTTCTAAACTGGGGACAGATTTCCTCTGTTATTGATGAAGAGTGGTGGCCGAGTGAAAGAAGCTAATAGTGCATTCCAGATCATAACAGGACGCTGCATAAAAACATTTTTCCACATCTCCCTTCTGGTTCTTTTGCCAATTACCTTTTTGAGATATATATATATAAAAAAATGCTCTCTTCTTAGCTATCTTTCAAGATAATTAGGTCCCTGAAAACAGTTGCTCAGATTTGATGTGGCACAACACAACCTTAAAGTCCACCTGGCTCACATCCTCCCTTGGTTGTGGATTGACTGGATGGGCTCAGGCAGTCCCAGATAAATCCACAGTTGGCCATCAAAAGGACTACAAAGAAACATTGACCTGGTCTACACTCATAGGGCCAACGCACGTCTTCGCCTCATACAGCTGTCAATCAAAGAATCACTATCTGTGTGGCTTGATTCTTTGACGTGTGCCAGCTGATTCGAACGATATGTCACAACAAAAAACATTGACCTATTAGCTTCTTTCACTCGGCCGCCATTCTTCATCAATTACAGAGGAAATCTGTCCCCCGTTTAAAAATATCTAAGGAATCTTACAACACCAGGTTATAGTCCAACAAATTTATTTTAAAATCACAAGCTTTCGGAGATTATCTCCTTCGTCAGATTCATTCATCTGACGAAGGAGATAATCTCCGAAAGCTTGTGATTTTAAAATAAATTTGTTGGACTATAACCTGGTGTTGTAAGATTCCTTACATTTGACCACTCCAGTCCATCACCGGCATCTCCACATCTTAAAAATATCTAATAATTGGAAAGCTAACAAAGATATAATAAAACAGGTACAATCCAGTGCCTCTGCATTTAATTAAAATTAACATTAAAACCATCTTTTGTTTCAATAGGATCCAGTCACAGACTCTAATGCACATGCAGTTCTCTCTGCAGAACCCATGAAAGGAAACCTGTCTGGGTTTCACACTGAATGTGCATCAGACAGGCTAGCCATTTATGAATGAATTTGTGTTATTAACCCCTCATGCTGTCACTAGTAGTAAGGAATTCAGATCAATAATACAGGCACCAGTGCTGTATCAGAGTAAGTGATTATGGAGTGATGCTATGTGTCAGCTTGGCTCAGTTGGTAGCACGCTTGTGTTTGGGTCAGAACATGGTAGGTTTGATCTAAAAATATCTAGGTTAACATTCCATTGCACTGTGGAGGGAGTGCACTGTTATTAGAGCTGGTGTTCCTTGTATAAGACATTAAACTGAAGTCCAGCATTGAGAGCAGCTTTGATCCACACACTGGATAGAGGGGCCCTGGAGAAGGTACAGATGGGAACAACCAAGATGATACCCAGTCTTAGGGCTCTTAGTTCTCAGGAAAGGATTTGGAAGTCAGAGCTATTTTTTGTTACAGAAGCACAGGCTTTGAGGGGATATGATTGAGATACATAAAATGATGAGATTATTTGAGATGAATAGGGATGGTTGGATTAGGGACTTTGTATGAAGACTCAGGCTAGTTTTTAGGAAGTATTTCTTTTCACAGAGAATTGTCACCCTCTGGGACAGATTACCAAAAGATGAAGTGAGTATAGATTCAAAAGGGAGCTGGAGAATTTCCTATAGGGAAGAGCATAAATTAGATGGGATTAGAATGATTTATGGGTTACCATGGTCTCCTAGAGGTTTGCGTGATTGCCTTGGAGAGTCTGAGAGAAATTTCCAATTCTTCCAAAATCTACATTAGGTTTTTTCCACTTTTTTGAATTTCCTCTCCCAGGGGATTGTGTGACTGGCGGGTGGGTCAGTGGCATATGTAGCTGGATCATGTCTGGTTTGTGAGTGCTTGATGCATCTGATCTTTTTCAGTCCTTTTTGTATGTTTATGCTTCTGCCCTATCCCTTTCACTTTACCAATATATTATCAAGAAAAGAAGTGATCCAAGCTGGATTAAAGTACTATAATTTTCATTCATGTTTTTAATTTCAGTATACAGAGATGATGGCTTTAGATGTTGCAGACAGTACACAAGTATATACTGCATTTCTGGTGTTCCTTGACCTTCTGGAAGGTAAGATAATGCATCTAGAATATTTTTGTGACTTTTCAAATATTTTTCAAGGCATTATGCAAGTTCTCTGCATTTACATTTATTTCCTCTTCCTCTTCCTCTCCTGAAGGCGCTGACTCTCTGAGCGTTGCTGGTCTCTGGCAAGCCATTCTCTACCTGAGTGTAGACAGTGATTGTTGCTGGGCCATTCGACTGTAGGGGGTATGAGAGGAAAGTTTCGATTAGCATTGACCACAGAGTTAACAATAAAATAGAGGCAAGAAAGGTTGTGATGGAAAGGAATAGGTTGGAGGCTGAAGTTGAAGGACCAATTGTCTGTTGGCCAACAAGCTTTTTATTGTATCCTGTCCAGGAATGTAAGTGATGTTAAAAGAATTTCTCCAGTTAGGATGTGGTGCAGGGTGAAACTTCCTCTACTCTTGCTCTCAACAGTGTGTCTTTAACCCTCCCTTCAGAAGAGCCTCCTCAACTGCACCTATAATTTTCTTCTCTCTTTCTCACACCAGCTATTCTGGGTTTTCTGAGTAAGATTGTTAATTACTACCAAATTATGCACAGTTCTGTGCTGTTGACCTGTAGTCATTGGGAACAGGATTGGCACTGCCCACTCTCACTTCACTGGGAGCCTTGCATCTGACAGACCGAGACCGTTGCCCCATCGGCTTGGCCTGGATTTGAGCTCTTAGTGAAAAGACATTATTCCGATGCATCATGCCACCCCGTTATTTTTGAGGGAACGGTGCAGACATTCAACAGATCAACAACAACTTGCATTTATATAGCACCTTTAACGAAGAAAAACATTCCAAGGTGCTTCATAGAAGCGTCATCAGACATAATGGATGCTGAGCTAAAGGTGATTAGGGAGGCGACCAAAAGCTTGATCAAAGAGGTGGGTTTTAAGAAAGGTCATAAAGGAGGAGAAGGAATGGAGATGCGGAGAGCTTTAGGGAGGGAATTCCAGAGTGTAGGGCCCAGGCGGCTGAATGCACAGGCGCCAATGGTGGGGTAAAGGGAAGGGAATCGTATTTAAAAATCACTAATTTTAGCATTCTGACTATTGTGCTATGAGCTGCGTATAAAAAATGTTCTGTAAATGTGTTGATTATTAACAATCCATATTTGGTTGGGGAGCTGTAGAGATGGCTTCATTGAAGACTCCCTTTTTACTTCTACAGATTCAAGCTAAGCCCCTGTCATTTAAACAGAATGTGTTATTTCACAAGATACTTTTTTGGTAGCACGTTTTCAAACCCACATTTGAGCACCAGATTTGACAGAATATGGCTGCCACCCACATTCTTTGCATTACAATCGTGAGATACACAAAGCAGATGCCGCAAACCTGAAACAAAAACAGGAAATGCTGATAACACTCAGCAGGTCAGTCAGCATCTGTGGAGAGAACAGACCTAAGTTGATGTCTCAGATGTGGACCCTTAATTAGAACTGGAAGATATTACTGATGAGCAACATTTTAAAAAGGAACAAAACAAAGGGAAGGGGATGGGCGGGGAGAACCTACATATATACGCACGAGAGAAGAAATAGAATGACCTGTAAAGACTGGAAAAACCGAGATGATTAAATGACAGAAATTTTATTAGCATTAGATAATAGGAGGCATAATGAGAGAAATCAAAGAAATTAAAGACATTTCTGAGGCAGAGAACGTGTGAATAACTCAGAACGTGGGGGTTACGAGGCAGGTAGTAATGGAAGCTTTAAAAACTGGCAGAGTGGAGAAGGCTTCAGTGGCCCAGGATCCTGGGAGAAGAAAAATACAAGTAGTCCGACACCAAGGGTGCAGACCAGCAATGATGTTCGAATGGAGGGTCCCTACCCTAAGCACCAACCTATCCTGCTATCTCTTTTCCTCCCTCCCTCCCCGCCTCCCCAAACATTTCGGATACACTGACACACCGAACCTGCTGAAGAGAAAGTGGGAGCTATTGTTAAGGTCTGAAGTTAATAGTCAATATTAAGATTAGAGGGCTGCAAATGGAAAGATAAGGTGCAGTTCCTTAAGCTTGCATTGAGCTTCATTGGAGCAGTGGAGAAAGTCAAAAGACAGTGAAGTCTCAGTGGGAGTGAGATGGGGAATTGAAGTGGCAAGTGACAGGGAGGGAGCTCGGGTTATTAAGTTTAATGCATGGAAAATTCTGCAAGCCATGAATTGGGTACACTGACCTCCCAATTCCCAATATATATTCCTGTTGCATGATGCTATGCACCTGGAAAATTAAATTGTAACTATTTAGATTATTCACACCCTGTCTACCAACAACTCTTCTTTAAAGGAATAGTACTGCTAAGAGGTGTTCACAGTAAAAGAGCTAATATTGTAACTCCAAATTAATGTACATCTGTTTAAAAAAAATAATAAATTAGCTCTTTGCATTAGTTTATATGTTGAGGGTGGAGTATTCATTGTTCTTGCCATCACTGTATCTGACCTTTTGAGTGGCTGGAGGATGCATCACCCTAACTGCAATGAATATGAAATCTTCTTAAAAAGAGAAGCAAACTTTTTTTTAATCCTAAGGAGCAGTGAGGATAATGAAAAATATTAAATGGCCGTGTTCATGTTAGCAATTACTTGTACTGTAAAATTTGGTTTATAATTTACACCTTTTACAACGACAACAACTTGCATTTGTGTAGCAGCTTTAATGTAGAAAAAAAATCACAAAACGCTTCACCGAGGCCTAATCAGAAATAAGGAGATATTAGGAGAGGTGACCAAAAACACGTGGGTTTTAAGAAGAGTCTTTAAGGAGGAGAAGGACATTTTTCGTGGGGGGGTGGGAGGAGCAGTTTCACTGGAGTAATCCTGACCAGGCTCTTTCTTCCCGCCACCCCCCCCTCCCCCCAAATCCCTAATCCCCAATTTTTAGATTAAGGTGCTAAGGCCAATTGTGACGCCTCTAATAATGCCCTGCTGAGATCGGGTTACTGATCATAAAACTAGAATCGCTGCTGGGACCTTGCTGGTCTGTTTGGTCCTGTTCCAAGCAAGCCATGGGTGGGAGGCAGAAGAGGTTAAACAAAGAAACAACATTTTCACACTTAAGCTAACAGTGTGTAGGGAATAACAGGTGCAAAAGTATTTCCTAATTGCCGGCAGGTGTCACATATAGAATGTATTTTACACAGTGGAACATTTGAAAATGAAGCGTATAATTTTCTTAAATATCCCCTATTGAAAGGTTACGCCATAGAGCTCAAAATTTTTTTGCAATAACTCAGCATTTTCAGTGTGGATGGAATACAGTGACACAGGGCAGCAGCACTCTTGGACTGCATTAGGTATCGGAACTGAAGCATTCACCTCTGTGACTGTCAGATGTGATCTGTTCGCCTTTGAACCTTTCCCGGATGAGTTTTACATATTGAAACCGCTGGGTTTAAATGAAAATGCTGGTCTGTATGAAAGAGCCATTCAACAGCAATTGCCTTGTGTGTTTAACCTTTCTTTTTTGAAGCCTGTTGCACTGACCCACATCAGTGCATTTAACATGCGAGTATAAAATGTGTAACGTACTTCTTAAATTCTGTGCAGAAGAATCCTTGAAATGACAAGGATGGAAGAGACCTAGGAGTCCTGGTAGACTCAAAGCTCAACATATTCAACTAATGCAGAGCAGCAGTTGACAAAGTCAGTCGAATGTTGAACTACCTAGTCAAAACAGTAGAGTACAAGCGAGAGGCAATCGTGATCAAAGTGTACAGCGCTTTTGTCAGATTTCGTCTTGAATACTGTTTCGCCCGTTCTGGGGAGATATAAGAGCACTGGAGGCAATGAGGCTATTCCCTACTTTCCGGGATCTGAGTTATGTGCAGTACTGAGGGAGTGCTGCACTGTTGGAGGTATGGCGTCTTTCGGATGAGAAGTTAGACCGAGGCCCTGTCTTCTTGGGTGGACGTAGAAGAACCCATGGCACTATTCGAAGAAGAGCGGGGGGGGGGGTTCTCCCAGTGTCCTGGCCAACATTTATCCCTCAACCAACGTCACTTTTTTAAAAAAAAAACAGATGATTTGTTTATTTATTTAATTGCTGTTTGCGGGAACTTGCAAATTGGCTGCCGTGTTTTCAACAATACAATAGTGACTACACTTCAAAAGTACTTCATTATCTGTAAAGCGCTTTGGGAAGTCCTGAGGTCGTGAAAGGTGCTATGTAAATGCAAGTTTCTTTCTTATGAGGAAAGACTGGGTTTTTCAGCCTGGAAACAAGGTATGTGAGAGGTGATCTTTATGGAGTTAGATAGTACTGTTAATCTGGAATACTACTTCAAAATAAGAAGTGGCAATAGGACAAGGGTTCAAACTAGTAAAAGATAACTTTAGGACTGATATCAGTAAGTTCTTTGCACAAAGTGATCAACACTTGGAATGGACTTTTGAGCCGAGTGGTGGAGGTGAAAACTCTAGAATAATTTAAGAAACAACTAGCTGCAGGAACAGGGGAGTGCAGGGTTGTTCTGGATGGATGAATGAAGGTGGGCTGAATGGTCTTCCTCGTCCATAAATATCTTGTGATGATCTGTTGCAAAGGCATACACCAAATATCTGATGCGCTGTTATAAGCATCCATCTCTGCCCCTTTATTGGAAACATATGGCGCAGTTGTTTTCTGTTTGCTTCCCCACTCACTCAAGCAAGAAATCGCACCCGTGGTCCCTTAAGATGTTCAAGTTAGCTTAGGGGGAAAGGAGATGCAGCTTTATTCTTTCTAATTGCGTTCTGGCCATTGCAACATAACTATCCGTTGGCATTTTAGTGTTTAAAATGTCAATCACCTGCTGCACAGAACTTCTGTTAGTGTACCTCCAAATAATTCAGGAAAATGAGAAAATAACTTTGAAAAGAATTGCTTTTAATTGTTTTTGAATAATTTGCAGTGCTGTCTCCTCACTACTATTAGGGTAAAAACTGGGCTCCAGAGGTCACAGTTGTGTGACACTCTTTTGTATTGTTGGAAGGAGAAAGCATTTAACACTGCACATTCTAATGGAGTGACAAAAAAGGCTTTTGACAGCCAAGTTATTATCTTCTGTGTTTGATGTAATTTTTATGACTCCACAATCTTTCTGTTCTTGCATTTTAGAAGCTGCTAGATCTTGAATGCTCATTGCAGAGTGCTGAAATGCTGAGGGAAATTGTTCATTTTCCTAACCAATGTAACTTTTATGAAAAATGCCTTCATGTAACATTGAAGGGTAATGGGAATTGAAAATATGTGTGTTTATCTTGGGCTTCAGTGCAGCAAGGGCCACCTTTGCCCAGGATGAAGCAGCGTGTTAGAATAGCAGGCCTTTAACACCAGGTGATCATGCTCACATCCTTAGTTCCATGATGGCTGTTACGAATTTGCTGTTTTTACATTTACCATCACTTGCTGTGTGCGAGTCTACTGACGGTACAGAAAGAGCAGTAAACAGAAACTTCTGAGTGTGAATGATCCCGTGCATTTGTTGCAGGTTTGCAATGATGCTGGGCCAATCATAAAGTTCCCTATTTAGCTCACTCATAATCAAATTACTTAATAGATCCTGAAAGTAAGGAATCGAAAACAACATTGTTAATAGAACCAAATACAAAGGTGCATTTACAACACAACAGAAAAGAAAGCACCAGTAAAGTGAATAAAATCCACGTCTGCAAATCTGGCTGCTTAGATGGAGTCTTGGTCAGACCCAATCTGAAGTACTGGGTTCAGTTTTGGGCACTGCAGCTCAGGAAGGATATATTGGCCTTGGAGAAGGTGCAGTGCAGATTTGCCATAATGATAGAGTGTTACATTATGAGGACAGGTTGCAAACCTTGGTTTGTATTCCCTTGACTTTAGAAGGTTGAGGAGTGTTTAAAATGTTAAAAGGATTCAATAGGATAGATACGGAGAAATTATTTCCTCTGGCGCGGAAATCAAGAATGAGGGGACATAATCTTGGAATTAGAGCCAGACCATTTAGAAGGGAAATCAGGAAGCACTTTTTCACACAAAAAGCATAATAGAAATCTGGAACTCTTCTCTTTCCACCTCCCCCCTCCTCCACCCCCCCCCCCCCTCCAAAAAAAAAGGCTTCAAATGCTGTGTCAGTTGTGAGCTTTCAGGACTGAGATCAATAGATTTTTGTTGGGTATGGAGCTGGTGTGCAGATCAGCCATGATCTAATTGAATGGCAGAGCAAGCCCAAGGGGCTGAATGGCCTACTCCAGTTCCTATATGCACACCTTGATTTAACAATGGGTGAACTGTGTGGTTGTGAGCTCCTGCATTAAATAACTAGTTGGGTTTTAAAATTAGCTTTGTTAAACATGTAACATTTTAGCATTGCATTAAGTTATTTTTTGAATTTGCTTTTTAAAACCTTAATTTTATAGCCATCTACCTCTTAACAGTTGGGTTTAAATTCAGCCCTGACCAATATTCCCTCCCTTTGATGATGCAATCTTTGGTGAGCACCAAACTGTCCATAATTTGCATTAAATTAATTTGGGGTTGCAGTTCTCATTTGGGGATGCAGTGATAGCTGATGTTTGAAATGGAAATGTCGCAGTGGCAAAGTAAGCTTGAGCTTTTTCAAGGTTGGACTTGAGCAAATTGTTGAAGCAGTGTAGAAGGAGCTTTATCTTGCATCTGACCTGGGAATGCTTTGATGCTGACATCATATGTAAAAAGTGGAAAAATTATTGTTTTGTATTAAAAGGTTTTACTTTGAGGAACAGGTGATTCCTGTTTTTGGTTTTTAGCTAACCAGTTTCTTGTGTTTTTGAAGCCAGGAACTGGAAGGATGTGACGTACAAGGGATCGGCAGAGCTTCAGCTGGTCTATCTACAGGGTTGTCCAGGAGAGCAGGAGGAAGTGGAAGTGGTGGTGCCAATGCCTGTTCATATGTCACTGAGTCATGAAAGGTGAGGGGTTGCTCTGAAGCCAGGGCTCTTAGTGCATTTCCCCGTGAACTTGATGAAGGAGGAGGGAAGAACCATTCCGGGTTGCTTTGCATTTTGATATTTGTATTTTACAATAATTTGTGGACGGTAACCTGTTTGCTTCAGATGTCTGTGTCAAATAACTTATTGCTACTGAGATAACAATAGGAACTGCTGGAAAACACACAGCATCTGTGGAGAGAGAAACAGAATTAACATTCCAGGTCAATGACCTTTCATCAGAACTGAGTTTTCCAGCATTTTCTGTTTTTATTTCAGATATCCAGCATCCGCAGTATTTTGCTTTTATTGATACTGAGATGTTGGGCAAGTTCTTCGCAATATAAATGAGTTGTTAAAGGCTAACTTTTGTACTGAATTATTACGTAATCCTAAATGCAATTGAAGGGACATGCTTGCCATATACCATTTTCCTATCTCACACCATTCTATATATTCCTTCTTCCATCTGATCACTAAATATCAATTTTGATACTATGCTTGAAAAAGAGCAGATAGATGTTTAGGAACATCCATCTCGGATAGCTTCTTTTGACTGACTGAATCAAAGGCTTTAGCATAACTGACGCGTGCCAACAATGTCTCCTCGTTAATGGCCACTTTTTTCTGTTATCAGTTGTATATACACTAACGCATCTCTTGCGCTGTACAAAGATTTTAAAAACTGACCTGTTAATCAAAAGTTCCACTTCTGCTTTTAGTTTTAAGGTCTCTGCAATTATTGTAGGAAGGATCTGATGAGTGTGACTGGTAACATTTATTCTATAATTACTACACAACAGTGCATCATTAGCCTCCTATAATATTATGGGCGCTCATATATTCTAGTCATTTGGACCAAATCCTGAGTGTCCAATTCTTAGGACAGAGTTGTTGGAGCACTGACACAAATATTTCACTAGAATCATGGAACGGTTATAGCACAGAAGGAGGTCTATTTGGTCCATCGAGCCTGTGCTGACTCTCTCGAGCGTTCCAGCTCGTCCCACTCCCCCCACCCTTTCCCCGTTGCCCTGCAGATTTTTTCCCTTCAAGTATTTATTCAATTCCTTTTTTGAAAGCCACGATTGAGTCAGCTTCCACCACCCTTTCAAGCAGCGCATTCCAGATCATAACTTTTCGCTGCGTAAAAAAAGTTTTTCCTCATGTCACCTTTGATTCTTTTGCCAATCACCTTAAATCTGTGCCCTCTGGTTCTTGACCCTTCCGCCAATAGGAACAGTTTCTCTCTAACTTCTTTATCTAAACCCTTCATGATTTTGAACACATCTATCAAATCTCCTCTCAACCTTCTCTTTAAGGAGAACAACCCCAGCTTCTCCAGTCTGTCCATGTAACTGAAGTCCCTCATCCCTGGAACTATCCTAGTAAATCTTTTCTGTCCCTTCTCTAAGGCCTTCACATCCTTCCTAAAGTGCGGTGCCCAGAATTGGACGCAACACTCCAGTTGTGGCCGAACTAGTGTTTCATAACAGTTGAACATGCTTGTGTACTTTATGCCTCTATTTATAAACCCAGGCTTCCGTATGCTTTTTAACCGCTTTCTCAACCTGTCCTGCCACCTTCAACGATTTGTGCACAAATACCCCCAGATCTCTCTGTTCCTGCACCCCATTTAGAATTGTACCCTCTAGTTTATATTGCCTCTCTTCATTCATCCTACTGAAATGTATCACTTTGCACTTCTCTGCGTTAAATTTCATCTGCCACGTGTCTGCCCATTTCACCAGCCTGTCTATGTCCTCTTGAAGTCTATCGCTATCCTCACTGTTCACTACACTTCCAAGTTTTGTGTCATCTGCAAATTTTGAAATTGTGCCCTACACACCCAAGTCAAGAAAAGCAGTGGTTCTAGTAGCAACCCCTGTATACCTTCCTCCAGTCCGAAAAACAACTGCTCACCACAACACTCTGTTTCCTGTCATTTGGCCAATTTCGTATCCATGCTGCCACTGCCCCTTTTATTCCATGGGCTTCAACTTTGCTGAGTAGGCTTTGAGCTCTATACAGATGCCATTTAGACCTGGAGCTTTCCTCAGTTTCTGCTTTCTAATAGCCATCCTTTTTCCATGATTGGAAGCAGTTATAATTCCTCTGCTTCAATCACCAGCCATCCTCTGATCTTTGGAGCAAATTCCCCACATATCACTTCATGTTACAAATTCAGCTCTGTTTCTGGTGATGCAAGAATTTTTATCCTTGCGATTCCACGACATCTTCTGAATTTCTATGTTGGCCTGTAAATACATCAGACATAGGAACTGATTGTTCCTATGTCTGACAGCTTGATCCATATCCATACCAACTCTGGTTATTCATTTCTGCTTATCAGTCCTAACCATGCACTGTATGTTCCTCTTTTTCTTTTTTGTACCTTTTGTTCTTCCTGGAGGATTCAAAATTATGCTGAAATGGGTAACTTTTTCCAATTTTAGAAGTTTGGAAAACTTTACTAATGGGGGGGGGGGGGGGTAATTTTCACATTGGGCGTGGGCGGCCAACTGGTGGTTGTGGATCGGCTGCTCGCAATACACCCCGCCCCGGCGGTCCACAACTGCCAGACTTTCTGCCGGTGCCCAAAGTGAAAGTTACTCAGTGATTTTACCGGACATTGGCATTTGTTGGTGTGGACACTTTTTTTGCCAGGGAAAATCAAATATTTAACTGGCATCCCCTTTTATGAACTTTTTAGTAGGGTAAAATAAACAATGTGAATGGGGCTTTATTATAATCAGAACAGTAGTCGCCTAGCAAACAACTCTTAGCAGAAAGTGTTACACTACCAGCAAAGCTTGTCAGTTCTCATCACTGGATAAGAGAGCCACAGCGAACGGTTACTAGTTAATAGGTTTATTGTGCTAAAAAGGAAAGGAAGGAAGGATGAATGGTGGGTTGCCAAATATTCAAGTATCACACCATTGCTATTTACTTACATTATTAAACTCATTTTCTAATATACAGAATTTTGTGCTGTAGAACTTCGATTAGCCAAGTAGGTGAGGAGCTGTATTGTGTTTATTTTGGATAAATGTTCCATATGTACATAATTATACAAAAACATATAATTTTGATTGAACAATGTGGTTGTTCAAACCCAGTGTGGTTTTGGATTACTGGGTTTGTGGTGTTCAGATATGAAACTGCTGTACTGTAAATACATTATCAAAGGAATAATGAAAGAGTGAGAAACTGATATCTGAAAATAGTCATACTCACAGCTAACAAATGCAACCTGCATCTTCCCCAATGGCTGAGTGAGTGAATGCACATTTTGGTGTGTTGATTAGCCATAACGATCAGGAATACCCCGGGTTTGTGGCCACCATTGAAACAGTTATCTTTAGCAGATTGAGACAAATAGGTGAGCTGTTAATGAATTGGGACGATTTCAGCATGCGTTTACCTCTGTGGGGCTTGTCTGGCAGATGTCCACTCTTGGGAGGGTGATGCCAGTTTAATTTGCAGCACTACCAACCTGTCCTGAACACAAGCGGGGCTGGAAGACGAGCCTCCTGACTTCCTGTACAGAGGACATATGTAAACCCATCATGGACAAGGTCAGTCTGGTTAGTTCTGGGAAGGGAGTCTGGCCTAGCGAGGGAGGACTCGCTCAGCTGGTCAGAACCAGGAGGCTGACCAGGAGAAGCTACATTAGCCCACCTACGTGGGATGGGTGTGACATGATTTATTCTTTGTTGTTCATGAGCCGGGGCTTGAAGCAAAGTAAGTAAGTGCGTTTTGATTCTAATGGTCACTTTGTACGTTCACTTGCTTTCTGTAAAATAAAGCAGCTTAACGATTTGTGTATGACATCTTTCTAGAGTGTTTTCAGTGCACCTACTGAAAGGTTGAAGAACTAACTGCACATGAAAGATACAATGTCCCATTCAGATCACGAGGGAGTACTAGAGTTACGTCCCACCTCCAGGTTACACTATAGTATAATTCAGCCCTATTATACACTGAATTCTTCCCATCTACGCCATCCAATTAAATATTACATATTGTATAATCAGCAAATGTTATTTCAGTCTTGTCAGTGAGGATTTCAGATTTACTTTATAAAAGTGTCACTACATTACACTGACAACCCAGGCTGTCCATCAAAATTAGCAAGTAGGAAATCTTTTTATGATTTGTGAATTTGTTGGCTGTTTTTAGATTAACTGGAAGATATTGTCCAGGCTGGGATAGATCATGAAGGAATGTTGCGGAGGCTTTATTTATTTTGATTGGTTATCTTAAAATAAAATTAAAAATGAAAATATATTTTAAAAACCTAATTATTTTCCCCAATTAAAAAAAAATCTTCCACCAAGGGCAGGTCGTACTTGAAATCTGTGTTAAATATTGTGAGAAAAATACTATTGTCACTTTTCTGCTGTTACTTATCATGGTGCTACATATTTCACAGGAACAACAATGACCTTTCACACAATTGTACAGTTTTTGAAGCGAGAAACAATGTGATTTTCTGTTGAACTGTCTGACTTTTAGCTAATGAGCACTAGAATGCTGTTAAAGACTCATTCAAAAGAGTATCATTTGCTCTAGGCCACTTGCTGCGTTCTGGACAGTTCTCCACAGGGAGCAGGTACTGTACAGTTTTTCAGTGCTACCACCTGATGTCATGCTTCCTCCTCCAGTTAGGCATTGGTGGGGGTGGGGGTGTGGTGGGACAGTCAGTGTTGCAGACCTCACCACAGCCCTAGTCAATTATGTTATGTAATAAGTCAACAAGAGCTGGGCATAACCTTTCCTTCTCTCTTTCTGTTTCTCTCTCTCTCTCTCTCTCTCTCTCTCTCGCTGTGCCTGCCTTTGTGTCTGCGTTGTTTCTGTGTCTGCATCTGCCTCGTTCTGTCTGCCTCTTGCTCGTTCTGTCTGCCTCTTGCTCATGGACTCTGTCTGTCCTCGCTCACGGTCTCTGTCTGTCTCTGAGATTGAGTACTCTGTGGTCACACAGCGCTTCGTCTAGCTGTCTGACTGAGAACTGGGAGCACTTGTCAAGCAAGGTCAGCTAAGGCTAGAGTTTGAAGTCCGGTCCTCTGATGATCACATGCTTTGTGTCGTCACAGGAACTGTTTTCATTTTGTATCTGATGTAGATTTGCACCAGGACTACAGGACTGGGGGAATCCACTGCTCTGTGGAAAGGAACCCTTTATTATATCATTTGTAAAATAATGGAGCATTGAACTCTACAGTGTACCGATTTATATGGAATAATGGCAAGTTGAGGGGAGAGAATTACAAGTGTCCTGAGTTGGTTTTGGATACTGCACACATTCAGGCTAAACATTGAATACACGCAATGTTTCCTTAAGAAAATGCTGGGGTATTTAATGCCGTGAATATTGTATTTTTTATGTATGCACTTTCAAAAAACTGTTCCCTTATCATTTTTTTCAAAACAATTAGACTAATGAAGCAGCAAAGACTCTTTCAGGGGCGTGCTACTTCTGTCATTTGAGAAGCCTGCAGGTGCAATTAAATCTCTCCAAGACTTGGCTAAATGGACATTTCTTCTCTATCCCCAAAGAACCAACCAGTTTCTAATTTAAATGGGGTATGTGCCTAAATTTAGCACTCCTCACTTAAATGATATTTTCCATGTGTTAAACAGCCAATTTGATTTAGTGATTCTGCTACCTTTTTGTTCGATCAACCAGTTGTTGCAGTAATACACCACAAAATGGGGCGCATTCATGGAGGAATCCGTAACCTCCTTTTTAAGAGTCTGGCAATGCAAGGCTGGCACCAGAAAGCTATCTTTTATTTAGGGTAGTTTTACTAATAAAATAAATGTAACATTCCTCAGTTTGATGGTATGTGAGCCAGCATCGTGCTTTTTCTGACCCTCCTTTCCCGTCAGAGTATTCTGATTTCAGCCTTTGCTTCAGTACTTTCCTTTATGAACTGTCCTATAGATATTCCATTGGCTTTAATGACTAGAGTGCTCCGACTACTATGGAAGGACGTATTTGTACTTTTATATAAAATATATGTTGATCTCCTGGGGCGTTGCACGCAGGGAGTCAAGACCATGTCCAGTGTCTGCATCAAGTAGGTTAGATTAGTGGTGAGATAACTGGACCAGGGAGAGGGGAGATGGGCGAGAAGAGGAATGGGAAAGGGCAGGAGGAGGTGGAACAACAAGGGGCAATGAAAGAGTGGGTGGCACTGAGCCAGGGCACATTTCTTCAAGGGGTTGGGAGAGGGAGACCAGGATGGAAGGGGGGAGATGGGAGGAGAGAAGAGGTTGAGGAAGAGAAGGAGGCACTGTAGAATGGTGGCACTGGGCCAGGGCCAATTTTCCTTTCTGGGGGGGGGGGGGGGGGGGAGAGCTGCTTTGGGCCAAGGCCCAATTCCATCTGTGGAAAGGAAAGGAGAGTTTTTCTTGTGAAGGGAGGAGGAAAAGTTACAGTGGGTAACGTTTCAGCTCACGGTGGAGGTGCTGCTGAGCTGTTTGTGGGTGAGGGGCTGGAAGAATCATGCAATAAAAACAGAAAATGCTGGAAAATCTCAGCAAGTCAGGCAGCATCTGTGGAGAAAGAAACAGAGTTAACATTTCAGGTCAAAGACCTATCATCAGAACTGGGAGATGTTAAGAGTTAAAGTTTTAGAGCCAGGGAGAGGGGGGGAGGAAAAAACAGAAGGGAAGGTCTGTAATAGGGTAGAAGGCACCAGTGATTAAATGACAAAAGGGATGAAGGTGTAAGGTAAGGTAAGGAAGGTGGTAACGGGACAGGTTAAGAAACAAAAGATTGGTCAGGTGTAGCTGTAAATGGCAGCAGCAGAAACATTACCAGCACTAGCTGACCGAAACAATGGGAGCAGCGGTTATAATCTGAAGTTATTGAAATCAATGTTGAGTCCAAAAGGTTGTAAAGTGCCTAAATGAAAAATGAAGAAATGAGTAAAGGGTGCTGCTTACCAAGAGGGATAAAAATATAAGGGAGAAAATAAAAATAAATGGCAGTAGAGTAGCTTGTCATTTTTTGTGGTGGGGTGGGAGGGGGTTCCCTGTAGGGGAGGAAGAGAGAACTATTTTAAGAAATGGCATTTTCTTTTGTCAAATTTTTTTTTTCCTTTTCTGAAGATTTTGAACCATTGCTGGGATAGTTTCATAGTTGCCCCTCGTGGTCCAGTATCTCACCTAAATGGTCATTATTCATGTGTCCACAGGTTGAAACATTATTCTAGAACCTGACTGAATGTCGGTAGGCTATTCAGCGATTGGGGGAGGCATCATGGTCAAGCCTGACGTTCTCCTTGACCAATGTTTATATGCGTGCCTTTCCAGGGGGGAGTCGCTGGATGGTGATCAGGAACAGGAACCTGGTGAATTTGCTGATCTGGGGGTGCTGAGGCCTATTGTAGCACCAGCTCCAGCTCTCTGGCTGAGGTCAGGAAGCACAGACCAGACACTGGGTGAACACAAGATCGAGCATGGTTGTGTTACCCCCACAGTCAAACTGCCTCCTGTCGCACTGTTGAGGTTTATGCATGAATAATGACTCTGCATCCGTGAACTGTAGCGCGCAAGAAGTCAACACCTTTTAATACGGGACTTGGAGACCTTGAGAATTTACAAAGCTGATGGAAAAAGAAAAGGCTGCCTTCACAAGAAAAACCTCTTTGAATTCTTGATGAATGAATACAGTACTTGTAAAATTGGACAAATGTGGAATTTAGTAGCTGCCTACAGGGATTGTACATAACTACCCTTTCATCCATAAACATAAAAGTCATCAATCACAACTGTTTTGTGGGTAAAAGTGATTTATCAAGTGACTAATTTAAAGGGGAAACCGGTAGTAGTAGTGTCTCATCACTAGTATAGCTGTTCTTTCTTTGTTATATTCCTATATGAATGAATTGGGCAATCCAATATGGGGATGTATATTCCTTTCATGTTGCAACACCTCTTTCCAATGCCCTTTAAGTGAAGGGTGTATAGGGGGAGGCAGGGGTGTGGACAGGAAAAGATTTGACTACATCCAGTTTTGGCTTTTGATCTTGGGCATATTTGAGTTCAGTTGGTATCAGTCACCTTGGAATCAGAAGCCTCACTCGAGAACCTGAGTTAGACTGACACATCAGTGCATAGCTGGAGGTGCCACTTTTCAGATAAGACTTTAAACTGAAGCCCCAACTGCCCGTTCAGGGGGACATTGAAGATTCTACATTATTATTCTGAGGAACCATAAAAATTTACAGCACAGGGAGAAGGAAGTTTCCCTGGTGTCATGGTCAATATTCATCCCTCAACAACACCATCAAAGTAGATTCACTGAGCATTTGTGGGACCTTGCTCTGTGCAATTTGGCTGTACATTTGCTTACAGAAGTGACTGCGCTTCACGGCAAATTAATTACTTTTTTTAAAAAAAAGTGTTTTGGGATGACTTGAGGATGATCTGCGCTACATAAATGCAAGTTTGATCTTTCTGCCTTGCTGCTTTTTAAATTCAGGTTTATGCCAAGTCCTGGTTTCAAAATCTGCAACCAGTGCCAGGAATTCGAATAGAATGGGCAAAGCTGGCCCAGAAACGTGAGACACTAGGTAAAAAATGTGGCTGAAGTGATGACTGAGGCAAAAACAGACAGTTATTACTTTATGCAACTGTCTGACTTTACCTCAAAGATGGAAAATTTTCAATATTTCTCATTTTTTTCCCCCCCTCTCTCTTTCACTTTGTAAAATAGTTCCCTCAAGCCAAAAATAGTTTTAAATTTTCCCCTTCCCCTTCGCGTAAAGACATTCAGTCCTTGCTGGGATACAGTGTCGGGGTGCCGGGCATTCACCAGGTCCAAAAATATTGGGTGAATTGGGCTATGAGCAAATCTGTTACTTTTTTGTGTCAAAAATAAAACTGAATGTTCACAATCAGAAAATTTTAGTTTAAGTCAGCAAAATAATTGTGGAAGAATGTTCGTCGATACAGAGAGGAAATTAAGTGCTCCCTGCATCAAATGGGAGAAACAATTGTCAGGCTGGCAGTATGTAGATGATAACAATTCCCGGTTTTATTGAGTTTATAGGAGGAGTGGTTTAATTCTAAAATCAAAAGGCTCATTCGGAACATAGGAACAGGAGTAGGCCATTTAGCCCCTCAAGCCTGTTCCACCATTCAGTGAGGTCATGGCAGATCTGTGATCTAACTCCATATACCTGCCTTAGCCCCATATCCCTTAATACCTTTGGTTAATAAAAATCCATCAATCTCAGATTTAAAATTAACAATTGAGCTAGCATCAACTGCCGTTTGTGGAAGAGAGTTCCAAACTTCTACCATCCTCTGCGTGTAGAAGTGTTTTCTAACTTCACTCCTGAAAGTCCTGACTCTAATTTTTAGGCTATGTCCCCTAGAGTTAGACTCCCAACCAGCAGAAATAGTTTCTCTCTATCCACCCTATTAGTTCCCCTTAATATCTTGAAAACTTCGATCAAATCACCCCTTAATCTTCTAGAATACAACCCTAGTTTGTGTAATCTCACCTAGTAATTTAACCCTTGGAGTCCAGGTATCATTCTAGTAAATCTGCGCAGCACTCTCTCCAAGGCCAATATATCCTTCCTAAGGTGCAATGCCCAGTACTGAACACATTACTCCAGGTGTGGTCTAACCAGGGCTTTGTATAGATGTAGCATAACTTCTACCCCCTCGTATTCCGTTCTCTAGCTATAAAGGCCAGCATTCCATTAGCCTTTTTGATTATTTTCTGTACCTGACCATGACATTTTAATGATCTATGTACATAGACCCCTAAGTCTCTTTGGACCTCCACTGTTTTGAGCTTTTCACCATTTAGAAAGCACTCTGATCTGTCCTTTTTAGGTCCAAAGTAGATGAACTCACACTTGCCTTCATTGGGCAAAACTGTGGCAAATAGATTTCAATCACTTAATCTATTATCTCTCTCTAATTTCATGCTTCCAGCTACACTGCTTACAATGCTGTCTATCTTTGTGTCATCGGCAAACTTGGATATGTGGCTTTCTATCCCGTCATCTAAGTCGTTAATAAATACATCGATAGTTGAGGCCCCAACACAGATCCCTGTGGGACACCACTAGTCACATCCTGCCAATTTGAGAACCTGCCCATTATCCCTACTCTCAGTCTTCTGCCGCTCACCCAATTTCCTAACCAGGTCAATAATTTGCCCTTAATTCCATGAGCTTCAACTTTAGCTAACAGTCTCTTATGAAGGACTTTATCGAATGCCTTCTGGAAGTCCATATAAATAACATCCATAGACATTCCCCTGTCCACTACTTTAGTCACCTCTTCAAAAAATTCAATCAGGTTCGTTAGGCATGACCTACCCTTTACAAATCGATGCTGGCTCTCTCTGATCAGCTGAAAATTTTCAAGGTGTTCAGTCACTCTATCCTTAATAATAGACTCTAGTAATTTTCCGACAACAGATGTTAGGCTAACTGGTCTATAATTCCCTGGTTTCCCTCCCTCTCCTTTCTTAAATAACGGAGTGACATGTGCAATTTTCCAATCTAAAGGAACGGTTCCTGAATCGAGAATCATTGATTAGCAAGTCTTAGCACTATCTACCTTTTTTAAAAAATGAAACTATTACCGATCATTATCTAACTCGTTATTCATTTCTCTTCCAATTTTCTTCCTTCCTCTCCTGGAATCCCTGTCTCTTGCCCAGATACAGTTCAGTGGGTGATGGCAGGTTATTCAACCGTGGAGGCCCTCGCAGCTGAGTCCACACGTGCATTAAATGCACGTGGTCAGCTTTTTTTTTATTCGTTCATGGGATGTGGGCGTCGCTGGCGAGGCCAGCATATATTGCCCATCCCTAATTGCCCTTGAAGGTGGTGTTGAGTCGCCTTCTTGAACCGCTGCAGTCCGTGTGGTGAAGGTTCTCCCACAGTGCTGATGGTGACGGTGTTTGCTTAGAATGTAAAAAGAATTAATGAATGGATTTGTTCCATCGTGTGCTGATATTTAGACACTTGCCCTGTATTTGTGCGGATTTAGACACTTCGTAGTCTGCGTAGTTAGGCAGTCTGCCCTTTTTTGCAAGGTTTTAGTCATCTGTAAGTTTCAAGAACTGTTTAATTTGACGGCCATTTTTCTTGGGAATAGGAACATTCTGAGGTGGGTACGTTTTTAACATTCTGTTATTTTAGTGTCTTCCTGGGGTCTGTGGTAAATCTAACTCCTGAAAGCAGGCCCTTGTGACGTTGCCACTTTTGGACTAATGATTGACACCATAGCTGCAACTCCTGCATAGTAATATATAGTACAGTTTGTAAGCAGAATTCTATGTACCTTATGCGTTGTATGCTGGAAAAGATATTTTGCAGACTTGTACCTCTTATGACCTCATACCTGCGGTCCTTATGTTTCCTTTTATAACTGCAAATATTTTTAGAAAAATCGAGAACTACCTCCAGATTTGGGGGGTGGGGGTGGGGGGGTAACACTTCTATTGAGAGCAGTGCACCTTCTTGTATATCTGACTATGGAAGGTCTGGTTTAAAAGGAGTAATGATAACTTTATCCCACCCCCTCCTTTCCAATCACAGTCCTCGTAGTGACCACTCACAGGCCTGCAATGATGCAACATTCCAACAGTTTGAGAATAACAACTTTTTCAAGTGCAGTGTTTTTTTAAACAAAAAATTAAAATAATGTTTGTTCCATTTTCGTTTGAAGTTTTTTCTTGATTTTGGTAGTGACTTGGAGCTACATTGAGTCGACTATCCTGCAAAATGAGGAACCACATTAGAAATCTTTGTGGACAGTAGTAATGGTGACTACTTTTTTACGTTTAATGCATATGTTTACATATTAATACTTTATTTTAAGTAAGGTTGCCCTATTTACCTAACAGCACTATATTTTCCTGTCTTGGGACAGGGCAGAGAAGCGGACATTTGGTGAAACCAGCTTTTTTCTCTCTATTTGAACTATCGATGGGATTGTATTTGTTCAAATTGGATGTTCAGACTATACAATAACAACCACGTCGGTTTCCATGGATTTAGTTTGTTTAATGCAGTGTGGCATTGCAATTAATATGCAATCGGTTACCATAATTATTTGCTGGTATGAGCAGGGGCGTTTCCCGAATTGTTAGGATAAACCGTGTCCCGCTATCAATTTGTATTTGTCTCCATGTCATTATGTACAAAGGTTAATCATTTAGAAAACCTAGCAGGATTCATCTAGACCAATAAAAGACGTCAACAAGTTTGGACATGTTCATTTACTCCTGTACCTGCCCCAACACACTGTTTAATTACCCTTATTTTTACTATAATGCAGAACTGCTTGTGTTTCTAGAATGTCTCCATAACAAGCAAAAAAAGAGACCAAGGACAATGTAGCCATGGGGGAGGGGAGGTCCACGTTTAGCTTGTGAATTTAACAACCTTAATACAGAATTATTTTACCTCGGTCGCTGAATTTCTCAAACATGTAGAAAAATAACCGGTTACTTTGGTGCAATCGGATTAATTTTACCACTTTGCTTTAGAATTTTAAAAAATCTATCTGAACAGCATAATATCCTTTCTCATGCTTAGTTTTTAGTCCTATATTTCTTCACTCATTAGTGCAAGCTTCCTGAATAATTAATTTTTACCTGAATAATTGTGTTATGTAATACTGGCCAAGTATTGAGTGCATAGCAATTAGAGGAGTATGAAATTGAACAATTCATGCTTCGACTGTTCCTGTGCACTCGATATTTGACGCAGTGAATACAGCAGTATGAGAACTTGCAGCACAAGAGTTGATTGTTGCAGTGTATTCTCTTGGGGAATGGCTGCCATTCTGTTTTACTAGTCAGATACTGGTATGTATTGTTGGAATGTGACCCATGTCGTTTTTATATTCAGCAAGCTGCTTCTCCGGATTATGCTGAACCTGTGGCAGAACAAGGCTGAAGAGGTGCTTCAGGCATTTTACACGAGGAGCAGTAGCAGGGTTCAGCAGATAGTAGTCTTTCAGGGCCGAATACTGCTTCTTTACACTTGTGTTAAAAAATATTTCACATTACTATACAAACATTATACAGCAGTCAATCTGTGCTGGAACGGTTTGATTTTGCACTCGATCCATTATTTAATTTTGCAGTGAAATGAGGCATTTAGTGGTATTTGTAAAATGTAACAAACCTCAAGTAACTGCAGCTGACCAGTTAATTACTGTCCAATTAAACTTGTGTACATATGCATTCTCTTTCTCTTTCCCCCCCCCCCCACAATGTGGGTAGAAATATAGTGATGGGCCTGTCCACGTGTCAAAGTTAGATATAAGTCCACAAAATTTTTGTGAAGCTGTGTGAAGTGAACGTGAGAAGAGAAACTTCATTCTTTTTGAAGTAGGACTTGGTTTGCTAAGGCAAAGATGACTTTTTTGAAAAATGTCTCCACATATGTAAGTACGTTGAAAATGATAAATGATTATGGAATGGAAGTTTGGCATTTTACTGCTGCTGCATCTTATTCTTCCTCTAATTTTGTTGCTCAAACTTTAATGAGAGGAACCGAATTCTAAAAAGGCATAAAAATAATTGGGCCATTGATATGAGCTAGAAGCTGGTAATTGGGATAGGGAAGAGCTATAACAAGCCACAAAGGATCAATCTCATTGTGAAAGAAACTAAATGAAAGATTGATTGATAAAGATATTAACAGTTATTTAAAAGCCAGCAAGATGCTGATTTTTTTTTCACCTTGCATTTGACTGATTACAATATCGAATATCTGAAATACTCATTGGCAAAATCTGTTTTGCTGGAGTTCGTCAGCAAACCGGGCATGTGCAAATAGGACAGCATATACCAGTGTTGTGATCCATTGCATGTTGACACCCTGTGATGTTGGTCTTCATTTTGAAAAAGCGGTTGCCAGCAAAATACTGAGGTTGTATTTGGTTTAATTTATACTGCAGTGTTTCAAATTCATATTGTCATAAATTCTACTCTAGAGACAGTATTAGTATGTGAGAGTGTATTAAACATCTAATGCATTTTATACTGCAGAATGCAGTCTATGCTGGATTAAATCAACACTATGAAGATACCACGATTAGTTCAGTCACAGACATCAGGCTACTTGATCTGGCAATCGCATCTAAGCTATGTTGCAGCAAATAGATGATAAAGTGGGAATCTGCCAGGGAACTTGCCCCTACTTGATAGCAACTTCAGTGTTTATCAGATTCTGTGTCCATTTACTGATTAAAATGTTATACCTGCGTTTAGCAGGCTGCATCGCTTGCTCCTGGACTAAAGTTAAAGCGGCTGATGGAATGGCTAGCCTGTTCTGTAGTAGAGTGCATCCTGTTAAAATGTCACAAATGACTGGGTCAATACCACAGAAGTTGCTGCCGCTTAAGTCAGACCTTAAGGTTTATGTAGGGGACATGATCTTCTGTAGTTGCACCTGCACGTTATTGGCCCAGAAGGCCCATACAGAATGTCAGCAGTAAAAATTCATGCACCACTTCTGCCTGCACACTTCTTTCTCTGATAGTCACCTGACCCTCTGTCCTTGGTATGCAGGGGTTCAAACACAGTTGCAAACCATGATTCCTAAATTATGCTTCAGTCCATGGAAAGGATCAGGATTTCACCATTGCGATAAATTCCCATGTGTTTTTCTGCAGCTTCTGTAACTGTATGGGTCAATTTCATGAGATTGTGTCTAGGTGTTATGCTGACCAATGTAGAGCTTCTCTCTTTCTCCTCCCTCACCACCACCCCCCCCAAACTTTCCAGATTTCTTAAAAATTGGGGCTGGGATTTTCCCAGCATGTGATTTTCTACCCATTTATTTTAATAGGTGGAAAATTATAGGTTCGGGAACACCGAAGTTGAAAATCTCCCCTGATGTTTAATTCCATAGTGGAATACCCATTCTATCTGCTGCTTTTTAAACCCTGCCCAATTTTCCAGTAGATGGGGGAGTATTGATTCTTTTTTAAAAAAATGTTTTCCTTGATCTTCTCTTTGGCAGATGTGCGTCAGATAAATAGATTCAAAGTAGTATTTTGTGATAAATTTGTTAGAAATAAAACTTTAGATCTCTCCGAAGATCCAATTATTAGTCCATTAAGTAATCTGACCATTGTGTACTCAATTGGAATACAAATGGTTTGTTCTCCTAATGTGTCTTCTCACCCGTGCAAAGGGAAATTGGACACTCAGCGTGCATTGGTGATGCACGTCTAATTTGTTGGAATCTGTGCCTTTGGATCTTTGCCACTGCTGATTCATCAGTAGTGCCTGGTAACGGTCATATTTTTAATTCTAGTTCGCTACTATAAACACAATGTACAGTATTGAGTAAATGTTGGTTGCACGAGCTTTTGTATTCAAGCCAATGTTTCAGTTGGTTATAAAGCCTGCGCTGCATTTTAACTGTTGTATCTGAGAGGTGACTGGTTGTAACAAAACTCGTACGATCTGATTTGAGTGTGAACATTTTTGCTGTGAAATCATTATCTTTAGGATAATATCTTGGCGTGTTTGTAATGATTATCAATCTGAACCAACCTAATCAAGTAGGAATCTGTTGGAAGCAAAAGCTATATAAAATTGTGTTTGATAACGCTCCCTTGAAGCGCCTTGGGACAATTTACTACATTAAAGGCGCTATATAAATGCAAGTTGTTGTTATAAGAATCGCTTGATAATGAGTAGCAGTGAGTAACGGCTTAATCATATGCAGCAACTCACCCTTCTCCCCATCCTGGTTTTAGTTATGGCTCATTAGATTATGGGGATTTTGCCCATTCAAAATGGAGGATGCTGAAGCTCCATACATAGAATTACATAGAATGTACAGCAAGAAACAGGCCATTCGGCCCAACTGGTCTATGCCAGTTTTTATGCACCACACGAGCCTCCTCCCTCCCTACTTCATCAAACCCTATCAGCATATCCTTCTATTTCTTTCTCTCTCATGTGTTTATCTCGCTTTCCCTTAAATGCATCTATGCTATTTGACTCATATAAATGTCCATTGACTTCACTACTGTGTTTGCCTCCTCTTATCGAGGAGGAGCTACTGCTAAAATGTAAAATGAAAGTGCTCTCTTTAATTTACAATTCATATATTTTTAACCCTCTACTGGCCCAAAGTGACATTAAAATAATGAAACTATAAGGCACTTCAAAACATGGTGCAGCTCTGCATTTCCCATGCCCCCCCTTGTATCCCACCATTGCATGGATTGCCTTTCTTGGAATACCATAATATTTTTATTAAAAATTGGACTAGATTCTGATGTTTGGAATTTCTAGTAGAGTTAGATGAAGACTAAGTGAGTTAACAAAACAAACTGGAGGCCAAGTTCAGAGAGTTGAATTCCAGTGAGAGTAGGTCCAACTTTGTTCACAGTCCTGATTTATTATTTGAGGTAAATCTTCTTTATTCCGTTGGAATTAACATGATTATCTACGTTCTCAAACTCAATACTGTGTCTGGAGGATAATTTTTGGCTGTGATTGGGTAATGGTAAGCAGTGGAACCCCCTTACAATGTATTTACATCAGTGATTTGAGTGCAGTTGGTGTTAGACTCTAAGGTCCCACAAATACCTAGTAAAGACTTCTTTTATAAAAAAAAACGCAGAACAACATTTTTATTACCGAGCTAAAGAAGTATTGCTCTATATGCCTTTTTAATCAGACTTATTGATAAGCAGGGCCATATTTTCCTCTTAAAATTTACGATTCTCGAGAATGCAATTTAATTAATGGCAATGGAGAAAAAAAACAGCAGCTAATCATAATGCACCTGTAACAGTGATTCTTTAGTGCTTCGCAAGCAGCTAATGAGCTATTTATAATTGGTATAAATGTCAAAGTTTGTTAATGCAGCGCCAAATCTGGGAGAAACTAACTTAATGACATTTGAGAGAAGTACATTTTACTAACCAGGTCCTGAAAATACAAGGAAGCTCTGCTGCGGAGACGACGCAAAAGCAGATTTTTGGTGGGGGAGTATAAGGCCCCAAATATGCAAAGGAGGAAACAAACATTGTACTGTATCACCCGACCCACCACTACCCCCTTGGACTCTCCCAGCGGATCAACAATCGCTGCTTCTCTTTTGCAGTTCAGTTCCCTCCTGAATGTCTATTCACTTGTGAACAAGATTCAGGCTCTGGCTGAAACTTGGCTGATGGGTGACAACACCTTGCTTCTTAACGAAGCCTCCCTACCTGCCTTTCCACTACCTGCCCTGCCCAAATCGCCATGGCGGTGGCGTGGACCTCCTCACCAAGTCACATGTTGGTCTTTTTTTTTCCCCCCCCCCTTATTTTTTGGGCATCTTCTCTTCCTTCGAGCATCTCACCTCGTTCCACCCCTTTTCCTTTCCTATAAAATCCTCGTTGTCTGCAGCCTTCAAGTTTCTCCCGAGATTTCCTCCTTCAGCTTCTGTACTGAGCAACTCCTCAGCTTCAGTGATTTCAAACTCCATCTCGGCTCCCCTTGCCCTCTCTCCTTTGAATGCACAGCCGCTCTATCCTCTCTCAACTTCTCCCTCTATTATAAACTCTCCTAAACATATCCACGGCTACCCCCCTCACCGTGTGATCTCCCGTGGCCTCTGTTCCCATGGGAACAATCACTGACGCAGCCATCTGCGACCAGTTATATCCCTTACCACCCATGTCCCCTAACTTCTTTCTTTGTCTGGCACTGAAGAAAACTTTCCCCCAACTGCCCCTCCCCCCACCGCCCAAGTCATTTGCAACTGCATTTTCAAACTCGGTACAGCACTTCTGCAGCCATCAATTTGCTCAAACACTCCTTCACCATCTTTGTACTTATCCCAAGAAAAAAACTTTACTTTCACCCATCCTGGTCATTCCCCCTGGTATGGCACTTATTTTTGCTTCCTCAAGTCTGCGCCTCTTGGACAAATAACATCCTTTGTGACTGTGGTGCATTATTCATCCTTGTCCTCCTTCACCTCTCTGGAATCTTTGACATGATCAACCAAGCCTTGATGTGAGGTCAAACAATGATGTGTAGCAAGTAAGGTATTAGAAGTGCAAATTATATTGTGTATGTTATGAGAGAGAGACAGAATGTACTGCATGAAGAAATTTCTATGGGCTAAACTTGGGTAAAATTGGAGGGTGCACTGAGAAAGTTTGTGTTTCTCCACCCGCCCCCCACCCCCATTCTTTGCAGAAAGGCTTACTCCTTATGAGTGAGCTAGTGTGTGCAAGGGAGAGCTTAGGAGGCATAGAATTATTATTCAGATATTCAATAATTTGCATAGGTACACAAGAATATAAAAGTGAATGCAAAGCATTGTTCCCAAAATGGGTGATTGTGTATTTACTCATGGTGCTCTCACAGAGCATGGAGAACCCAGACACACTTCAGCCAGCCATGAAAGGCAACACTCACCAGAGCAATGTCATTGCCCACTTCAAGCAGTGTACTATAGGAGAAGTAGCTGGTGATATGAGGAGGAGGCATGTAGTGAATTACAGACAGTGGTGGTTGTTGAGGAGAGGCCACCTGGCATCAGGCAGAGACCCAATTTGCTCAGTGCCCCTCCTGAGTTGTATAGGGATATTTACCTTAGTGGGCCTGCTCTCCAGTGGAGGCTGGCACAGCACCTGGACCATAGTGAAGAGACTCTCGTCTCTTTGCACACTTCATTGGGAGGTAGTGTGGGTGAGTCGAACATTGATGCATGCTGCTATCTTCCATAAAATCAATGTCATGGAAGAACAGTTGTTTGCAACTGATTAAGTGCACTGGCTCAACCACAACTTGATCGTCCCGATCAGCATTTATTAGAAGTTGGTTCTCAATTTCTCATGCTGCTTTTTTTAAAGCCCCTTTTTTAATGGTACTTTTTTGCCCCCTGCTTCTTAGCTGATTGAAAGACCTGTCTGGCTCCCTCATCTTCCTATCCTGCTCCCATGCAGTAGCTCCAATGTTGTAAGAAGTAGTAAAAAGGGAACTGTGCAAGGAGTAAGAAAGAGGAGAATGGAGATTGAGAAGAAAGCGGAGGAGAGATAGTAACAGACATACTATAGTGACACTTTTTTTGCCGTCGTACCACTATCTATATCCGCAGCTAGAGGCGTGTGAGAGGCTGAGTGTATTCTGGTGGGAACCAGTCTAAAAAATGATTATGAATCACCTTAATAGTTTTAATTGCATTTTTTTTTGTCCAGAATGTCAGTTAACTTGGGTAAAAGTATGTGGCCAGGGCATGCATGAGAGAGCCTCCAGTGATCCTACCATAATTTTTGTCAGTGCTTGCACCTATGAGCATGGGGTAACATCAGTGGCATCTTAGAGCAGAGACCTCCAGATGCGAAAACAGTAGGCACGCTGGCAGCATCGTTCGTGAATGTTCCCACTTCTGCTGTAGAGGATTTGGGATCCAAACTCCAGGATGCAAGCATGGCGGCTTTAACTTGCTCGAAGGACAGATGCAGACAACCATGGGGGAGGGACTCCGAGAATTAAAGATGCTATTGTTCTGTACTCTGATCGGTGGACCTTGGGGACGTGCCTACCAACAATGACGAGCAGAGGAGAAGCCAGTTGAGTTTCATGTCCGCAGCAGTTCTGTCCCATCACGTAGCCCTACACAAGTGACATTTGACACTGCTTCTGAAAGCATTGAGTCCATCAAAGTGGACCCCTTGCTCCGATGCTGGTGAATCAGTCCAATTACAGATTGCAGGCCTACTATATCCCTTGCAGCTTGCCAGTTGACTGTACAGCCAGCGACTAGTGCTGTTTCTTCAACTAAGAGCAAACTTCAGGCACATGCACAACTGCTACTGGTAAATCATTGCAGATGCTTGACTGTCACTGCAGGTCTTCATGGAACAGTTGGCACTCCTCCATCAGTGCCTTCTTGCTGAACCTGAACCTCTCCATGCATTGCTGCTCTTGTTATGCCCAGGTAGCTGTCTTTGGTACAATAGACCTGTCTGACGTGGTACCCACCATGTCCTCTGCAGCCAGACTGTTCTGTCCTCCTGTGAGATGCCTGCTAGTGGACACTATGCTCTCTGACCCCCCCCCCCCCCCCCCCCAAAAAAAAAACCTCTGCACTATTCGCTTCTGGCTCTGCTGTGGTGATGCTTCAAATTCTTCCCCTTTGTTAAACTCACTTCTGCCCAGTATGACTTGGAGTAAAAAAAAATTTTCTCTCGATTTGATTGCAGATGCAGAATGCTGCACAAATTCCTTATTAATGATCTTAAGAAAAACTAACTTTTAACAAATGTTTCTCTAATGTTAATCCATCTTTAGAGTGGTAGCAATCCTCCGATCCACAGAGCATGCAGGTGAATACTCGGCTTTTCTATTCACAGCCACTTTTACTTGTGTTTAGTCTTTTGCTAAAATTAGTGGAGAGGTAAATATGGCCATGTTGAGTCATCTTTTCTAACTTGCAATGTTTAAAGTTCTAATGATAAGGCCAGGAGGATATCGCAGTGTAGAAACTTGGAAATGGTGCAAGAAGTGGACGTAATGGATTACCAAATGTTACTATGAAATACAGAATCATGGTTTATAGAAACCAGAGATGATGAGATTAAAAGTTGGTAGTTCAGTTAACTAATCTGTAGAACTTTGAGTTTTCATTTGATCCAGATTCAGTTTTTATATGGGAAGCGAATGGAAATTGAAAGCCTAAAACTTATTTGTGCCCATCTTGTTAACCAAGTCATTTTGGTGATAATTTCTTATCAAGTGAAACCTTTCTATTTCCTTTTGGACTACATATTTGTACCATGTTTTGATTCCAAAAAGTGTACCACTCTTCTGTCTAAACATGATTTATTTCTACAGTTTTCAAAACTGCAGAAAATTGAAAGCAATAGCTTTGAAATCACTTTTGTAAAATACTTAGTTGAGATTGTGCAACAGAAGAAGCATCAGGTAATATTTCAGTAAGAGTTTTAAGATCAGGAGATAGGCCTGTTTGACTGCACAGTGCAAGTCACGTCCAGGTATTGGTTTCAATTGCAGACTGAAGCTGCCCCTTCACAACATGTGCTCACAATTGGGCATTGTGCTTCACTCAACACAGTACAGCTTTACATTCTAAGTGACCTGATTCCAATCAGAGGCACTACATCCTGCTTTCTTAATTGATATTTAAATCTGTTCTGTGATACTGAATCTGGTCATTTCAGTAAAACATTTTAAAGCCATTCATTCGGTAACTCTTCAACCCTTATGAAGCTTCTCTGTGAGATTGTTTGTCCGTGAATCACCACTTTGTATTGGTTTTTCCTTTTTGAAGCTCCTACATAATATGCTGTTTTCTCATAGGGGCTCCTCTTTGTAGTTGTGATCTTTGTTCCCCTCCTCCCCCCAGTTCTCTGTATAATGCTGGTTTCTCTTCCCAGTTCCCAGAACTTCCTGACTATAACAAGATTCAGTCCACTGTAGTGTGTGCAGCAGGTGTCATGGAGTGCTGATTATGGAAATGTTTCAGAGCACTTCTCTGATTATCATGAGCCAAGGTACCTGAGATTTTTTATTTTGCAGAATCCAATTCAGTTCATGGGTCCAAGTTGAATTCAATCTTCCTCCACTCTTTAATATATAATGCACCTTTTTGCCCTGATTCAGACCTACATCAAATGTTTTAAATTTAAATCCCCTTTCTTGGTGTTCTCTTAATAAAAATCACAAGGATGTAGCAAGGTTATTATGTTTCCATACTGGTCCATGTTCATTGCTTTTGCTCACTGTCATTATTCTCTAACAAAAAGAATTTACATTTATATAGCATCTTATCATAACCTCAGGACATCTCTTAAACTTTGCATGCAATGAATACTTTTTGAACTGTTCTTTTATAGACCATTTTTCAATATGGTAAATGAGATAAATGACCAGCTAATCTGGTTTTTTTTTGGGAGGGAAATGTTGGCCAGGATATCAAGTTACATCAAAACTACAGCACAAACAGGCCATTCGGCCCAACTGGTCTAATCTGGTGTAGACCACTTGGGCCGAATTGCCTGTTTCTGTGTTGTAGATTCTATCTATGTAAGATAATCACAGCCAGAGGTTGAGCTGGTTGAATGGTACAGTTGGCTCCATGTTCTTGGCTTAATATGCTGTTTCAACACTACTTTAGAGTGTCACCATAGGCATAACCTGTGTCATAAGACTTTTTTTAAAAAATGCAAATTCTGGGAACCTGACCTGGAGAAGATATGTTAGAATTCTGTGCAGGAGTCTTAAATAAAAAATGATTTAACATTTCAAAGTTAGATGCACATAATGAGAGAAATAAATTGACCTTGCTTTAGTTTTTACAGTTACATACACAATGTATATTACTGCTTTTAATATCTGGTGATTTCCAAATATTGAGGGAATAACCTTTTAACTTCTAGATTATATGTATATAGAAACAAAATGTAGTTACTACATGAAAAGCCTACCATTTAAACCTTGTCTTTGTTCCTGATCAACCTCCATTTTACAACCCATAGTTAATAATTCACATGTGTGTAACAGAAATCTGCTTATAATTACTAGAGCAGGAATTATCTATTAACTAAAATTAAATGGTGGAATTACTGGGCAAAAGCTGGCACTGTCAGTGAGAAGCCAGAGTTTATATTTCAGTGTTTATGACGGTATCAGGAAGCCACCTCTTCCTTGTTTGTGCTTCTTAAATGTATACACATTCTAAAACAATAAATACTTCCACGTACAGCACAACATAAATCTCTTTCTAACTAGCAGTGCAAATATAAATATTAAGTAATTTGGACAAGTTAAAGGCGTGGATGCAGGCCAGAGTTAATTTTAGTTTAAATCATCCTTTAATTATTAATTTATTTTGCATAATGTATGCAAGGTATTTTTTTCTATGGAACAGTAGATAAATGTAGCATTTTTGCAAAGCTTTGTCCTCACACTAGCTGTGACTTGCTGCATGCAATTTGACAGCTAAGTCAGAGGTTAAAAGTGAACGGAGAAAGCTGCCTCTGATGTGATTTATAGATTAACGTGATGGCAATCCCACTAAATTGGCCAACGAAGGAAAGTCATTGGAGGAGGATGGTGTGTGTCAGAGGCTGCAGAGGGATTCGAGCTGAGATCAGGAGTAGGGAATTGTGGCTGTAAATCTGCATCCTATCAATTCAGGTAGCATTTTCCAGTAACGATGCTGCCTATAGTAATAGTTTAGCATTTTTGTCCCTCCAGTTGATCATTTGATGGCAATTTACTGTCCATTTCTGATCTCTTAAAATGTCAAAGGTTCTGGCATATTGCTAATTGGAGGTCAGCAGAATTGAGGGTGGATATCCAACCATTGCTGTAAAACCTCTAATTAGATCCAAAGTGACCATCTTTATGCCTGTGACTTCTATTATTAACTATCAGGATTTATAATATTTCACTGGGTGTCCTGGGCTAATGAACACAGTAAATGGGCTAATGAACACAGTAAAAACTTGCTGTGTTTTAAAAGCCAGCTTTTGTCATTTTATACAAATATGTAATGCCCTCTGCCAGGCAGCTTGAATTTTTAAAATTCAACTCTGCAGTTGGAAGGAAAGGCACTCCTTGCACTGGTATTAAGTCATTACAGTAGTGTCCCTTGTTGGAGATATGCAGAGGAAACAAAAAGCTTACTCTGGCTCCAATCCAGCCGGCCCACCTCCTTTCACTCTGTGCCAGTGTTAGTATCCAGGCCATAGCCGGTGAGGGGAAAGTTATGCTATTAAGGCCACATTGTCAGATTTGTTTGGATTGTAATTTTGCTGAGGTCTGTTGCTGCTGTTGGGACATGTGCAGGTGTATTTAGTGGAGCTTAGCTACACTAAATACTTGTAGATTCATTTCAGACAATGTACTCTTGCATGCTGGATGTGTGCTTGCACAGATATTTACAAAAAAATGTAATTTTTCCTCGGGCATGGGTGGGGGGGATGGGAGGGAGAGATAACACTTGGTCAATGTGACCTCCTGGACTGGTTTCGATTGCCTGAGGGGGTTGAAGAGGAATTTTACAGAGTATTTTTTCCCTTTTATAAGCCCTGGGTTTTTTCTCTGTTTCTTTGCCTCTCCCAGGAGATTATGTGGCTGTGGGGGAGGGGGTTGGGAAGTGTTCAGTCACGATGCTCTGGCTATCGTGGTGTGGGGCAGGCTTGATGGGCCAGCTGGTCTTTTCCTGCCCATCAATTTTGTGTATTTGAGAGAGTAATGTCATAGGGGTGACATTGGGAGAAATTTTGAGTTTTAATATCTGCATGATTTGAATCTGTGCTGACATAAAACCTACCTCATTTGCTCCAGTTTGGAATCCAATGGATTTATAGTGGTAAAAAGGTTCAAGCAATTTCTGGGGCAGAATCCTACCTCCATTTACCATTTTGAACATGCTAGTTCAGACATGGAATGGCACAATGGTTAGCATTTAGTTCATTTACCTCTGAGACTTGGGTTATAATCATATATCTCAGCCCCAGGACATTGCTGCAGGAGTTCCTCAAGGCAGTGTCCTAGGCCCAACCATCTTCAGCTGCTTCATCAATGACCTTCCCTCCATCATAAGGTCAGAAATGGGGATGTTCGCTGATGACTGCACAGTGTTCAGATCCATTCGCAACCCCTCAAATAATGAAGCAGTCCGAGCCCGCATGCAGCAAGACCTGGACAACATCCAGGCTTGGGCTCACAAGTGGCAAGTAACATTTGCGCCAGATAAGTGCCAGGCAATGACCATCCCCAACAAGAGAGAGTCTAACCACCTCCCCCTGACATTCAATGGCATTACCATCGCCGAATCCCCCACCATCAACATCCTGGGGGTCACCATTGACCAGAAACTTAACTGGACCAGCCATATAAATACTGTGGCTACTAGAGCAGGTCAGAGGCTGGGTATTCTGCGGCGAGTGACTCACCTCCTGACTCCCCAAAGCCTTTCCACCATCTACAAGGCACAAGTCAGGAGTGTGATGGAATACTCTCCACTTGCCTGGATGAGTACAGCTCCAACAACACTCAAGAAGCTCGACGCCATCCAAGATAAAGCAGCCCGCTTGATTGGCACCCCATCCACCACCCTGAACATTCACTCCCTTCACCACCGGCGCACCGTGGCTGCAGTGTGCACTATCCACAGGATGCACTGCAGCAACTCGCCAAGGCTTCTTCGACAGCACCTCCCAAACCCGCGACCTCTACCACCTAGAAGGACAAGAGCAGCAGGCACATGGGAACAACACCACCTGCACGTTCCCCTCCAAGTCTCACACCATCCCGACTTGGAAATATATCGCTGTTCCTTCATTGTCGCTGGGTCAAAATCCTGGAGCTCCCTTCCTAACAGCACTGTGGGAGAACCGTCACCACACGGACTGCAGCGGTTCAAGAAGGCGGCTCACCACCACCTTCTCAAGGGCAATTAGGGATGGGCAATAAATGCTGGCCTCGCCAGCGACGCCCACATCCCGTGAACGAATAAAAAAAAATGATGAGACTGAAGTCTCCTCTCTCCAGTGGCTATAAGCCTAAGAAAGATGGCTTTGAGCTGACCTGGTCCATTTTATAGTGACCGTGGGTCCATAGATCAAAACTACCTATAATGTAGCACAAAAGCAAATATTGCGGATGCTGGAAATCTGAAATAAAAACAGAAAATGCTGGAAAACAGTCAGCAGGTCAGGCAGCATCTGTGGAGAGTTAAAGTTTCAGGTTGATGACCTTTCAATCAGAACTGGAAGATGTTAGAGATGAACAGCTTTTAAGCAAATAGAGCCAGGGAAAAGAGGGGTGGGTAGGGGGAGCAGGGAAAGAACAAAAGGGAAAAGTCTGTGATAGGGTGGAGGGCAGGAGTGATTAAATAATGTAGTGTGTATTGGCACTGAATTGGAATTTTCACTCAGACCATGGAAATGTCATACCAGTGCATTAGTGGGTAAAACATATTGTTGGATGAGAGTCAGAGAAATCTTTACTTTACACCTAACCTACACTATACTTGACCTGGGAATGCTTGATAAAACTGGATACCTAAAATGAGATGGTTTTCCATTCTCTAGCACTGGCCCCTTACATTGATCGTCAGAAATGTGTGTGTTTGTGTCTGTGTGTATAATATATATTATAGTGCCCAAGAAGTTAAGCACATCCTTTTTTGAAGGGTAGGCTTCAAAATTTTGAACCTTTGTGCTAACCTAATTCTGGGCCGAAAGCCAATTGCAGCAGATGAACATTTACATGTCAAAAGCAGCTGATGTTTGATATCAAATTGGATGATACAGTTCATATCTGAGCAGACATCTGCTTCCTCTGAAATGCATATTTACTGCAATCAGCTGTACAGTAAACCCTGTGTACTGAGACTTGTCTATTACTCTGATGCTAATGTTTCATTAACCCTTTTCAGGACAAGTATTGTAACTGTTGAGTTTGTGAAGACAGCAAACCTGTTGAGGACTGTAGGAAGAGGGGTGTTCAGTGCAAAATGACAAGAAAATTAGTCTTGACGTGTTTTTTTTTAAATATCTGGAAATGTACTTGTCCTGTTTTTGGAAATTAATATTCAGTAGTTTTTTGTTGTGGACAGAAAAAACATTTTTACTCGGCAAAACCTGCTCGGCTTGTCCTCAGAGTTTGTAGTTTTTGTGTGTTAGCAGGATTTCTTTTCATCCTGATGAGAAGTTCGGAGATTGCATCCTGGATATTTTGCCTCAAAGTCACTATCTCGAGTTTGTCAAGTTTGCATATGTCTGACTTGTGGGACATTTGTGGGCCGATTGTTAATTAATAGCACACGCTGGGTGGCCGGAGCAATCGCACAGCCTGCCCGATGGTGCTCGTGAGAGGCCCGTACCATTGTCATGGTTGGGTCTCATTTAACTTGTTCAGTGTACTGCAAATGCTGCGTAATGGTCAGGAATGGAACCCTTGCCAATTGTTCCAACCCCCTGCCACCTTGGGCCACCAAGATTCATAATAGCACCCACTGCTGCCTGGCCAAAGTCAGCTAACTGAGCCTAGATCAGTGATCAAACTCATGGTCTGCTTTATATGACTCTTGACACACCACAGGGTGCTTTATCCACTGTGTCTAAAAGTGGCAGTGGCTCTACTCACTTATTCTGCATATCTTGGTCAGTGGCTGCAGAAACACTAGCTTTTCTCTTTCTTTGCTTTGTTGTCAGAATCCTGCTTGCTGATCGACCAGTTCTTGATCAATTTTATTACTACTTTTCAAATATCCTAATTAGCAGTATTTTTGCATGACTAATCCAGCTAATTGGTAATTACTGCATTCCATTAGAAACCCTTTGGTACAATGATGACTTTCTGACTTTTGATTCAATCATTTGGTCTCTTCCAGATGTTTGCACAGATTAAATGAATCATGGTTTGATATGAGTACATTACTTCAATTGGATCCAGTACTACCAAGCATTTCCCCTCCATTTTCAATTATACATACCACTTCCAGAAATAGTGATAGCTCGCGTTGAGTTTTATCGTAGTTTCCTCCTCTTCAGGTCTTTTGAAGAGCTGTTTGATTTATACTTTTTTTGCAATAACATGTTTGTTTTGTACAAGCTGACCTGTTCTTTGCTTAGATGCTAGTGGTCTTCATTTCATGAAGCACTCCTCCGCTATTTGCCCAGCTCAGGTTTCTTGTATTAACTGTTGTTTCTCTTTTTTGACCAAATTTTGTTTTTCACATTTGCAAATGCTGATGATCAAGGGTAATATCAAAATATGTGAACTAGCTGAGGCGATTTCAATGTTGTCGTGAGGTCATCTCAAAAGTTTTGTTGGAGATTTAAGCCATTCTCACATTGGGATGTATATCAACAACAACTGGCATTTATTTAACACCTGAACACAGAAACATAATCTAAAAATAAAAAAAACTGGACACCGAGCCAAAGGAGGGGAGACCAAAACCTTGGTTAAGGAGGGTTTTATAGAAGGAGAGGGAGGTGGTGAGGTTTAGGGAGGGAATTCTAGAGCATGGTTTGAGAATTTTTTTTGTTTTCCAAGCTGTAATGTTTTAAGATTTTTGCCGATTTGACCAGAAAGCAATTTTGGTTTAATTTAGATTATGATGTGGTTATGAAATTAAATTCAGTTCACAAAGGGATTAACTCTGAGAAAACACAAGCCATTTGTGATGTTGTATAGGACAAATTTGTTAGGATACCAGATGAACCAGTCATCTGAATTGTTTAATCTCACACATCAAATTAGTTTGATACAATGGGGGTTGTCGAACACATCCTCGAGATATTTGCAGCTTTAATGTTGGAATGGTTTTTATTCATGGCACTCAGCAGGGGGCCGAGCTGAAGAGACAGTGTGGTTGCCATAGCTCCCACACTAAGGGGAAAGGTTTTTCAGTCAAGGCAACGAGTTTGATTGACAGCTCAGCAAGCCAATCCTCAATGCAGAGTGCTGAGGGAGGGGTCAGAGTTAATTCTTTGCCTTTCTCTCTCTCCCTTTTTCTTTCTTTCTCTCTATCTCTCTGGAAAGGGCAGTCTTGGTTAATTTTTGAATCTGGAATGGTCAGCTTGAAATATGGGTGTCTCGTGTCCTTAATACTAGTCAGCTTAGAGATTGCTGACTTGTAAAGTGAATTAGGCCCATATCAAAGGGCAAAATTTGAATCTTATCAAAAACTCTGCTCTGTTCATTCATATACTTCATGTAAAATAAACCCATTTATTGGTTTACAACAGGCATCTTCTCACCGGTCATCAGAATACTTTCCAAAGATAGGAGAAGGCATGTACAAAATTATAGAGTTGAGTACACATAACAAGAGGCCTTATTGCTAGAATCCCCAGCTCACACTATTGTCCAACTAGATATTGGGCAGTAAACATACTCTGAAGATCATAGGGATTGATGGTCTGCTTGTGGGAGTGACCAGTGCTGCTGGACCCTAGAGAATATCTATTGCAGTCCCAAAATTTAGAACACAAGCTTAAAATTTAGGATTGCATACCTTCAGATTTGTAATTTTGAGGAGAATATTCCTCATCAGGATGAGTGATGTCTGCTGGGAAATGGAACACTTTTCCACTATGGGCATCCAGTACCAGCGTCAAGCAGTTTCACTTCAGATATAGTCTGTTCCATTGCAGAATAAAACTTCCTCCACTATGCTCCAAACATGTACCTTAATCTAGATGAGCTTAGCTTAATGTGGGCTTTCAACTTCTCACATTCTATGACTATCTCTTGCAAATGCCTTTTGCAGATTTTGTGTGTGTGATTTGTGTGTGTGAGTGTGATTGTGATTTCTCATGTAGACTACGCAAGCTGGAAGATCCCAGTGTATCTTACCATTTGTTGATTTTGTTTTTAGGATTAGAAGAATCATGGAATGTATCTGTAACCAAAGTGAAAAGGAGCTCACCCTGGCCATCGTTGACTCAGACTCTACGGTTGTGTATTATCAACTTACCAATGGGTTTGTTGTACCAGATCCACCAGACGTTGTCGAAGATGTGGACAGCAAACAGTGGAGAAAGAGACGGAGGAAGTTTCAGAGATGATCCATGTTCATTTTGTCAAATCTCATTCTGATGGAGGTTATTTTTCCAAAAGATGTAGATGTGTTAAATCTCTGCTATAAAGCCCAATTACGTTGCCTCAGGTGATCACCATTATGACCTGTATTTACAGGTGTCTCATGCTCTTGCCTGTTGCTTTCACTATGATGGTGCAGATCTACAATGGCTGTTTCAGTACTAACTTTAGTTGTATTTATAGGCTTCAGTATAAAACAGTTGGAAGAGTGCGATTTAAAATAATTTTGAGATGGGCCACCTTCATTCAGGACCATTATGCTGTATAATAATGTTGACTTTATTTTAAATTGTACTTGAGCAATTTATAAATTGTATTTATTTAATTTTTGTAAAAGGAGAATTTTGGATTATTGTTGTGGTTACCTATTTCCCTTCCTCTGCCACCAGAAATTGCATGCAGACCACCTTGTGCAATGTTAGAAGCACTTCCTATATTTTGACTTGATACTGATGACCTCCTACCTTACAAGCTGGTATTCAGTGAAGCTATATGTTACAACATGAACCAGCAGAAAAAAAAATCAGCTGAGGGAAGAATATATGCAGTTCTGCTGATAAACTTGAGTGTTGCTGTTATGATCTGATGCCCCCTGGACACCATTTGAGTCACTGCCTTGTCATACATTGCCAGCCATCCACGAAGCCCTTTGAATAGCAAAGATAAACCAATATAGAAGTAATCTCGATCTGTACTACTGCAACCATTCACAACATTAAAAAAAGACTGTCTTGAGCAGATTAGTAAATCACTGATTCAAGCACAAGGGGTGATTGGATTTCCATTTAAAATCAGCTGGGTTTTTGAGCAAGATGCGAGGCACAAATCTTTAAACCACAGAAAGGAAAAATTGGGTTGCACCTATTTGTGATTGGGTTGCTTAATGTAGAAAGAAGCTCTCCTGTCACTCATCCTTTCCTGGGCAAATGGAGCGTGAAACAGAGAGAGTAAAGGATAGAAAATAAAATAACCATTTTAAACATATTGTGAAGTCCAGTGTATAAGTCGCAATAGCATGCATTTTTAATGCCCTCTGAAGATGGGGCCTTAACATGATTTTTTTTTAAGCAGGGTAGGTGCGATTTTTGCACCCGGGCAACCTTTTATAGTGGGTTTTGTGGTATATAATCAGTAAAGCTGGTGAATGTCATTTATGACAAATGTATTATAACAAATATTTCCCATATTTTTACAGTCCTAATGCAAGAGTCTCATTGTTATTGATGGAATGAGGTTGTAGTATTCCACAGTGCTTTGTAACCTTACGCTTTTGATGAAAAGAACCTCAAGTTAGTGGAAAGATAGAAATGTTCCATGTAGCTTTCTTGGCCAGATATTAATCCAGATGTTTAACGGCAAGGATTTCCAATGGGATTTTTGCTCTCCTCCACAGAGCACTTAAAAAAAAACCTGGCAGTGTAGTGGTACTTGCTAAACTGTATACTGCAGCAGTGAGGATCAAATTTTTGCAAACAAAAGATTTAATGACTAAACAGCAATTGGCACTGGAATGACAGGTGAAAAATCCGATAAGCCCAATTAGTGGGTGTGGGTCGTGCAGTCCGCTATTAACCCGCATGCAATGGCCCCTGGGCAAGCAGGACAAGATCTTCATCCAGCCTCAGTACTCACCTTCAAGCAGCGTTAAAATCCAGGCCTTGCACGATGAATAAAGTAAATTTGCACTTTCCACCAGCAGGGGCAGTCCCAATCCCTTAAAGGGAGGCTGTCTCTTAAAATCTCTCAAAGGTAGCTGGTACCTGTTATTCACTAAAAATAACAGCCTGCTGTCTGCATGCAGTCTGAACGGCGATCAGACATCGCACACGTAAAACACAGATGCAGATCCTGTCCCTACATTTATAAACTGACTGTAAACAATTTTACAACACCAAGTTATAGTCCAGCAATTTTATTTTAAATTCACAAGCTTTCGGAGGCTTCCTCCTTCGTCAGGTGAACGATGTGAAAATGAAATCCTTTTTTTTTCCGAGGATTTCATTTTCACATCGTTCACCTGACGAAGGAGGAAGCCTCCGAAAGCTTGTGAATTTAAAATAAAATTGCTGGACTATAACTTGGTGTTGTAAAATTGTTTACAATTGTCAACCCCAGTCCATCACCGGCATCTCCACATTATAAACTGATGAGTTATGTTAAAACATTGAATGAAATTTACGCACCTCTAAATCCCACATCCTCCAATCTGAAGGCCAGGCCTGCGAGAGAGCATACACCAAGGTTCTCTGATGATGCACTGGAGGTCTTGGTGCAAGAGGTGGACAGAAGAGGGCCATCCTGTAGCCACAGGGGGACAAGAAGCCCTCCAGACATATGCCCAAAAGGCAGCGGTGCACAAAGTCAATGCCAGGTGCTTAGCACCACAAACATGGATGCAGTGCAGGAAGAAGTTCAGTGCTTTGACACGAGTGGTCAAGGTGATTGAGGTCAAATGTCAAGTGGCATCTCCTACCAACTGCACCACATACTACACCCCCATCACCCACATGCCAACAAACTCTTTCAATCAGATGCTTTCACCCTCACACATTACCACCGTTGCAAGACGCACACCCACAACTCACAGGTCACACATACTGGCAACTATTCATCCATGACAGACACATCACCCAGACATACGTCCTGCTTTCTTGCAGGAGAAGGTGGTGCACCACAGGAGGCAGCAAGTGGCGGCGGCATTTACCCCCTGGAGCCTGTTCCGCCATTCAATGAGATCATGGTTGATCTGTGACCTAACTCCATATACCTGCCTTGGCCCCTATCCCTTAATACCCATGGTTCACAGAAATCGATCAATATCAGATTTAGAATTCACAATTGAGCTAGCATTAACTGCCGTTTGCAGAAGAGCGTTCCAAACTTCTCCCACCCTTTGCACGTAGAAACGTTTCCTAACTTCACTCCACGTCCTGGCTCCAAATGTTAGGCTATGTCCCCGTGTCCTAGTATTCAAGTATAGGAGACCTCCAAAAACAGTTATAAATGTATGAGCAGCCAGAAGCAATAATCCAGCCACGAACCTGCAAATCCTGCATAGTCCCTTTAAATTGCGCTGGTGTGGGGGGGGGTCCTCCAGGCACTCGAAGACATGCTCAGATGGTTGTGGTTAAGACTGTGCGTTGAGTCCCAAAATGGTGTCATCACTTTAAATCAGCTTTGCATGCTGATTGTATCCATTTTCTCCTTACTTTACATGCTGCCGGCGATCGGTATTTGCGAATGTGCTAATACCTATATCAAGATAGTGTCCGGCGCACGTCACGCTGAAAACGTGCGTGCGCAGCCAAGACGCCATCTTGGCACTTCGGGAGGCCATGTAGTGCAGAAACAATTGGCGCGACATGGCCCAATTTCTAACGCGACACTTTTCTGTTAGCCAATAAAACCACCCGTGTTAAAGAAAGCAAACTTGATGCTGCAATTATTGTCTGAATATCGAACCGAAGTACTATAGTGAGTTTGTGTTTGGGGGCGGGGGGAGTTAGCATGCTAACCTAGAGGGTTTGAACTATGTCCTTACTAACTTTTATATGTGAAAAACAAAAGCAGTCTCGTATGAGACTTCTATTCTTGACATCTTAGTACATACAGGCAACAATGTTCTGTCAATCTAATTCATCTGGACTAATTAGTCTTGCTGTCCAAGCAATGAAGTGTGTAAAGTACAATATACTAGAATAAATAAAGAGAGTCTGATTCCTGGGTGTACAAAGTTTACACCATTCTAAACAGAATGGCTGTCAAATAGCAGACAATAGAAATTTATAGAGTTGATTTACAGATGGCTTTACAAGATTATGTGAGTACCATTTCAACAAAATACAACCAAATTCCAGTCATAACTTGTATCTCAAACCGGTTGCTCGCTGCCCTTTGTTGCTGCATGCACGCAGCCCACACGACCCTTTGTTGCTGCACGCAGCCCACACGACCCTTTGTTGCTGCACGCAGCCCACACGACCCTTTGTTGCTGCGTATACGAAGTCCACACTGCCCTTTGTTGCTGCGTATACGAAGTCCACACTGCCCTTTGTTGCTGCGTATACGTAGTCCACACGACCCTTTGTTGCTGCACGTAGTCCACACGACCCTTTGTTGCTGCACGTAGTCCACACTGCCCTTTGTTGCTGCGTATACGAAGTCCACACTGCCCTTTGTTGCTGCGTATACGTAGTCCACACGACCCTTTGTTGCTGCACGTAGTCCACACGACCCTTTGTTGCTGCGTATATGAAGTCCACACTGCCCTTTGTTGCTGCGTATACGTAGTCCACACTGCCCTTTGTTGCTGCACGGAGCCCACACGACCCTTTGTTGCTGCGTATACGTAGCCCACACGACCCTTTGTTGCTGCGTATACGTAGTCCACACTGCCCTTTGTTGCTGCGTATACGTAGCCCACACTGCCCTTTGTTGCTGCGTATACGTAGTCCACACTGCCCTTTGTTGCTGCGTGCACGTAGTCCACACTGCCCTTTGTTGCTGCGTATACGTAGTCCACACTGCCCTTTGTTGCTGCGTATACGTAGCCCACACTGCCCTTTGTTGCTGCGTATACGTAGTCCACACGACCCTTTGTTGCTGCGTATACGTAGTCCACACGACCCTTTGTTGCTGCGTGCACGCAGCCCACACGACCCTTTGTTGCTGCGTGCACGCAGCACACACGACCCTTTGTTGCTGCATATACGTAGTCCACACTGCCCTTTGTTGCTGCGTGCACGTAGTCCACACTGCCCTTTGTTGCTGCCTGCACGTAGCCCACACGACCCTTTGTTGCTGCACGTAGCCCACACGACCCTTTGTTGCTGCGTATACGAAGTCCACACTGCCCTTTGTTGCGTATACGTAGTCCACACTGCCCTTTGTTGCTGCGTATACGTAGTCCACACTGCCCTTTGTTGCTGCACGTAGTCCACACTGCCCTTTGTTGCTGCACGTAGTCCACACTGCCCTTTGTTGCTGCGTATACGAAGTCCACACTGCCCTTTGTTGCTGCGTATACGTAGTCCACACGACCCTTTGTTGCTGCACGTAGTCCACACGACCCTTTGTTGCTGCGTATACGAAGTCCACACTGCCCTTTGTTGCTGCGTATACGTAGTCCACACGACCCTTTGTTGCTGCGTATACGTAGTCCACACGACCCTTTGTTGCTGCGTATACGTAGTCCACACTGCCCTTTGTTGCTGCGTGCACGCAGCACACACGACCCTTTGTTGCTGCGTATACGTAGTCCACACTGCCCTTTGTTGCTGCCTGCACGTAGCCCACACGACCCTTTGTTGCTGCATGTAGCCCACACGACCCTTTGTTGCTGCGTATACGAAGTCCACACTGCCCTTTGATGCGTATACGTAGTCCACACTGCCCTTTGTTGCTGCGTATACGTAGTCCACACTGCCCTTTGTTGCTGCACGTAGTCCACACTGCCCTTTGTTGCTGCACGTAGTCCACACTGCCCTTTGTTGCTGCGTATACGAAGTCCACACTGCCCTTTGTTGCTGCGTATACGAAGTCCACACTGCCCTTTGTTGCTGCGTATACGAAGTCCACACTGCCCTTTGTTGCTGCGTATACGAAGTCCACACTGCCCTTTGTTGCTGCATATACGTAGTCCACACGACCCTTTGTTGCTGCACGTAGTCCACACGACCCTTTGTTGCTGCGGATACGAAGTCCACACTGCCCTTTGTTGCTGCGTATACGTAGTCCACACTGCCCTTTGTTGCTGCACGTAGCCCACACGACCCTTTGTTGCTGCGTAGACGTAGCCCACACGACCCTTTGTTGCTGCATATACGTAGTCCACACTGCCCTTTGTTGCTGCGTATACGTAGCCCACACTGCCCTTTGTTGCTGCGTATACGTAGTCCACACGACCCTTTGTTGCTGCGTATACGTAGTCCACACTGCCCTTTGTTGCTGCGTGCACGTAGTCCACACGACCCTTTGTTGCTGCGTATACGTAGTCCACACTGCCCTTTGTTGCTGCGTATACGTAGTCCACACTGCCCTTTGTTGCTGCGTATACGTAGTCCACACTGCCCTTTGTTGCTGCGTATACGGAGTCCACACTGCCCTTTGTTGCTGCACGTAGTCCACACTGCCCTTTGTTGCTGCGTATACGTAGTCCACACTGCCCTTTGTTGCTGCGTATACGTAGTCCACACTGCCCTTTGTTGCTGCACGTAGTCCACACTGCCCTTTGTTGCTGCGTATACGTAGTCCACACTGCCCTTTGTTGCTGCGTATACGTAGTCCACACTGCCCTTTGTTGCTGCACGTAGTCCGCACTGCCCTTTGTTGCTGTGTATACGTAGTCCACACTGCCCTTTGTTGCTGCGTGCATGCAGCCCACACGACCCTTTGTTGCTGCGTATACGTAGTCCACACGACCCTTTGTTGCTGCGTGCACGCAGCCCACACGACCCTTTGTTGCTGCGTGCACGCAGCACACACGACCCTTTGTTGCTGCCTGCACGTAGCCCACACGACCCTTTGTTGCTGCACGTAGCCCACACGACCCTTTGTTGCTGCGTATACGTAGTCCACACGACCCTTTGTTGCTGCGTATACGTAGTCCACACTGCCCTTTGTTGCTGCACGTAGTCCACACTGCCCTTTGTTGCTGCGTATACGTAGCCCACACTGCCCTTTGTTGCTGCGAAAACGTAGTCCACACGACCCTTTGTTGCTGCGTATACGTAGTCCACACTGCCCTTTGTTGCTGCGTGCACGTAGTCCACACGACCCTTTGTTGCTGCGTATACGTAGTCCACACGACCCTTTGTTGCTGCGTATACGTAGTCCACACTGCCCTTTGTTGCTGCGTGCACGTAGTCCACACTGCCCTTTGTTGCTGCGTATACGTAGTCCACACTGCCCTTTGTTGCTGCGTATACGTAGTCCACACTGCCCTTTGTTGCTGCGTATACGTAGTCCACACTGCCCTTTGTTGCTGCACGTAGCCCACACGACCCTTTGTTGCTGCGTATACGTAGTCCACACTGCCCTTTGTTGCTGCGTATACGTAGTCCACACGGTCCTTTGTTGCTGCGTGCACGTAGTCCACACTGCCCTTTGTTGCTGCGTGCACGTAGTCCACACTGCCCTTTGTTGCTGCGTATACGTAGTCCACACTGCCCTTTGTTGCTGCGTGCACGTAGTCCACACTGCCCTTTGTTGCTGCATGCACGTAGTCCACACTGCCCTTTGTTGCTGCGTGCACGTAGTCTACACTGCCCTTTGTTGCTGCATGCACGTAGTCCACACTGCCCTTTGTTGCTGCGTGCACGTAGTCCACACTGCCCTTTGTTGCTGCGTATACTAGTCCACACGGCCCTTTGTTGCTGCGTGCACGTAGTCCACACTGCCCTTTGTTGCTGCGTGCACGTAGTCCACACTGCCCTTTGTTGCTGCGTGCACGTAGTCCACACTGCCCTTTGTTGCTGCGTGCACGTAGTCCACACTGCCCTTTGTTGCTGCGTGCACGTAGTCCACACTGCCCTTTGTTGCTGCGTATACGTAGTCCACACTGCCCTTTGTTGCTGCGTATACGTAGTCCACAATGCCCTTTGTTGCTGCGTGCACGTAGTCCACACTGCCCTTTGTTGCTGCGTATACATAGTCCACACTGCCCTTTGTTGCTGCATGCACGTAGTCCACACTGCCCTTTGTTGCTGCGTGCACGTAGTCTACACTGCCCTTTGTTGCTGCATGCACGTAGTCCACACTGCCCTTTGTTGCTGCGTGCACGTAGTCCACACTGCCCTTTGTTGCTGCGTATACGTAGTCCACACGGCCCTTTGTTGCTGCGTGCACATAGTCCACACTGCCCTTTGTTGCTGCGTGCACGAAGTCCACACTGCCCTTTGTTGCTGCGTGCACGTAGTCCACACTGCCCTTTGTTGCTGCGTATACGTAGTCCACACTGCCCTTTGTTGCTGCGTATACGTAGTCCACACTGCCCTTTGTTGCTGCGTGCACGTAGTCCACACTGCCCTTTGTTGCTGCGTGCACGTAGTCCACACTGCCCTTTGTTGCTGCGTATACGTAGTCCACACTGCCCTTTGTTGCTGCGTGCACGTAGTCCACACTGCCCTTTGTTGCTGCGTATACGTAGTCCAGACTGCCCTTTGTTGCTGCGTGCACGTAGTCCACACTGCCCTTTGTTGCTGCGTATACGTAGTCCAGACTGCCCTTTGTTGCTGCGTGCACGTAGTCCACACTGCCCTTTGTTGCTGCGTGCACGTAGTCCACACTGCCCTTTGTTGCTGCGTATACGTAGTCCAGACTGCCCTTTGTTGCTGCGTATACGTAGTCCACACTGCCCTTTGTTGCTGCATGCACGTAGTCCACACTGCCCTTTGTTGCTGCACGTAGCCCACACGACCCTTTGTTGCTGCGTATACGTAGTCCACACTGCCCTTTGTTGCTGCGTGCACGTAGTCCACACTGCCCTTTGTTGCTGCGTGCACGTAGTCCACACTGCCCTTTGTTGCTGCGTATACGTAGTCCAGACTGCCCTTTGTTGCTGCGTGCACGTAGTCCACACTGCCCTTTGTTGCTGCGTATACGTAGTCCACACTGCCCTTTGTTGCTGCGTGCACGTAGTCCACACTGCCCTTTGTTGCTGCGTATACGTAGTCCAGACTGCCCTTTGTTGCTGCGTGCACGTAGTCCACACTGCCCTTTGTTGCTGCGTATACGTAGTCTACACGACACTTTGTTGCTGCGTATACGTAGTCCACAGTGCCCTTTGTTGCTGCATGCACGTAGCCCACACGACCCTTTGTTGCTGCGTATACATAGTCCACACTGCCCTTTGTTGCTGCGTATACGTAGTCCACACTGCCCTTTGTTGCTGCGTATACATAGTCCACACTGCCCTTTGTTGCTGCGTATACGTAGTCCACACTGCCCTTTGTTGCTGCGTGCACGTAGTCCACACTGCCCTTCGTTGCTGCGTATACGTAGTCCACACTGCCCTTTGTTGCTGCGTGCACGTAGTCCACACTGCCCTTTGTTGCTGCGTGCACGTAGTCCACACTGCCCTTTGTTGCTGCGTATACGTAGTCCACACTGCCCTTTGTTGCTGCGTGCACGTAGTCCACACTGCCCTTTGTTGCTGCGTATACGTAGTCCAGACTGCCCTTTGTTGCTGCATGCACGGAGTCCACACTGCCCTTTGTCGCTGCGTATACGTAGTCCACACAACCCTTTGCTGCTGCGTGCACGTAGTCCACACTGCCCTTTGTTGCTGCGTATACGTAGTCCACACTGCCCTTTGTTGCTGCATGCACGTAGTCCACACTGCCCTTCGTTGCTGCGTGCACGTAGTCCACACTGCCCTTTGTTGCTGCGTATACGTAGTCCACACTGCCCTTCGTTGCTGCGTGCACGTAGTCCACACTGCCCTTTGTTGCTGCGTATACGTAGTCCACACTGCCCTTTGTTGCTGCGTATACGTAGTCCACACTGCCCTTTGTTGCTGCGTGCACGTAGTCCACACTGCCCTTTGTTGCTGCGTGCACGTAGTCCACACGGCCCTTTGTTGCTGCGTATACGTAGTCCACACTGCCCTTTGTTGCTGCATGCACGTAGTCCACACTGCCCTTTGTTGCTGCGTGCACGTAGTCCACACTGCCCTTTGTTGCTGCGTATACGTAGTCCACACTGCCCTTTGTTGCTGCGTATACGTAGTCCACACGGCCCTTTGTTGCTGCGTGCACGTAGTCCACACTGCCCTTTGTTGCTGCGTATACGTAGTCCAGACTGCCCTTTGTTGCTGCGTATACGTAGTCCACACTGCCCTTTGTTGCTGCATGCACGTAGTCCACACTGCCCTTTGTTGCTGCACGTAGCCCACACGACCCTTTGTTGCTGCGTATACGTAGTCCACACTGCCCTTTGTTGCTGCGTATACGTAGTCCACACTGCCCTTTGTTGCTGCGTGCACGTAGTCCACACTGCCCTTTGTTGCTGCGTGCACGTAGTCCACACTGCCCTTTGTTGCTGCGTATACGTAGTCCAGACTGCCCTTTGTTGCTGCGTGCACGTAGTCCACACTGCCCTTTGTTGCTGCGTATACGTAGTCCACACTGCCCTTTGTTGCTGCGTGCACGTAGTCCACACTGCCCTTTGTTGCTGCGTATACGTAGTCCAGACTGCCCTTTGTTGCTGCGTGCACGTAGTCCACACTGCCCTTTGTTGCTGCGTATACGTAGTCCACACGTCACTTTGTTGCTGCGTATACGTAGTCCACAGTGCCCTTTGTTGCTGCATGCACGTAGCCCACACGACCCTTTGTTGCTGCGTATACATAGTCCACACTGCCCTTTGTTGCTGCGTATACGTAGTCCACACTGCCCTTTGTTGCTGCGTATACATAGTCCACACTGCCCTTTGTTGCTGCGTATACGTAGTCCACACTGCCCTTTGTTGCTGCGTGCACGTAGTCCACACTGCCCTTCGTTGCTGCGTATACGTAGTCCACACTGCCCTTTGTTGCTGCGTGCACGTAGTCCACACTGCCCTTTGTTGCTGCGTGCACATAGTCCACACTGCCCTTTGTTGCTGCGTATACGTAGTCCACACTGCCCTTTGTTGCTGCGTGCACGTAGTCCACACTGCCCTTTGTTGCTGCATGCACGTAGTCCACACTGCCCTTTGTTGCTGCGTGCACGTAGTCTACACTGCCCTTTGTTGCTGCATGCACGTAGTCCACACTGCCCTTTGTTGCTGCGTGCACGTAGTCCACACTGCCCTTTGTTGCTGCGTATACGTAGTCCACACGGCCCTTTGTTGCTGCGTGCACGTAGTCCACACTGCCCTTTGTTGCTGCGTGCACGTAGTCCACACTGCCCTTTGTTGCTGCGTGCACGTAGTCCACACTGCCCTTTGTTGCTGCGTGCACGTAGTCCACACTGCCCTTTGTTGCTGCGTGCACGTAGTCCACACTGCCCTTTGTTGCTGCGTATACGTAGTCCACACTGCCCTTTGTTGCTGCGTATACGTAGTCCACAATGCCCTTTGTTGCTGCGTGCACGTAGTCCACACTGCCCTTTGTTGCTGCGTATACATAGTCCACACTGCCCTTTGTTGCTGCATGCACGTAGTCCACACTGCCCTTTGTTGCTGCGTGCACGTAGTCTACACTGCCCTTTGTTGCTGCATGCACGTAGTCCACACTGCCCTTTGTTGCTGCGTGCACGTAGTCCACACTGCCCTTTGTTGCTGCGTATACGTAGTCCACACGGCCCTTTGTTGCTGCGTGCACGTAGTCCACACTGCCCTTTGTTGCTGCGTGCACGAAGTCCACACTGCCCTTTGTTGCTGCGTGCACGTAGTCCACACTGCCCTTTGTTGCTGCGTATACGTAGTCCACACTGCCCTTTGTTGCTGCGTATACGTAGTCCACACTGCCCTTTGTTGCTGCGTGCACGTAGTCCACACTGCCCTTTGTTGCTGCGTGCACGTAGTCCACACTGCCCTTTGTTGCTGCGTATACGTAGTCCACACTGCCCTTTGTTGCTGCGTGCACGTAGTCCACACTGCCCTTTGTTGCTGCGTATACGTAGTCCAGACTGCCCTTTGTTGCTGCGTGCACGTAGTCCACACTGCCCTTTGTTGCTGCGTATACGTAGTCCAGACTGCCCTTTGTTGCTGCGTGCACGTAGTCCACACTGCCCTGTGTTGCTGCGTGCACGTAGTCCACACTGCCCTTTGTTGCTGCGTATACGTAGTCCAGACTGCCCTTTGTTGCTGCGTATACGTAGTCCACACTGCCCTTTGTTGCTGCATGCACGTAGTCCACACTGCCCTTTGTTGCTGCACGTAGCCCACACGACCCTTTGTTGCTGCGTATACGTAGTCCACACTGCCCTTTGTTGCTGCGTATACGTAGTCCACACTGCCCTTTGTTGCTGCGTGCACGTAGTCCACACTGCCCTTTGTTGCTGCGTGCACGTAGTCCACACTGCCCTTTGTTGCTGCGTATACGTAGTCCAGACTGCCCTTTGTTGCTGCGTGCACGTAGTCCACACTGCCCTTTGTTGCTGCGTATACGTAGTCCACACTGCCCTTTGTTGCTGCGTGCACGTAGTCCACACTGCCCTTTGTTGCTGCGTATACGTAGTCCAGACTGCCCTTTGTTGCTGCGTGCACGTAGTCCACACTGCCCTTTGTTGCTGCGTATACGTAGTCTACACGACACTTTGTTGCTGCGTATACGTAGTCCACAGTGCCCTTTGTTGCTGCATGCACGTAGCCCACACGACCCTTTGTTGCTGCGTATACATAGTCCACACTGCCCTTTGTTGCTGCGTATACGTAGTCCACACTGCCCTTTGTTGCTGCGTATACATAGTCCACACTGCCCTTTGTTGCTGCGTATACGTAGTCCACACTGCCCTTTGTTGCTGCGTGCACGTAGTCCACACTGCCCTTCGTTGCTGCGTATACGTAGTCCACACTGCCCTTTGTTGCTGCGTGCACGTAGTCCACACTGCCCTTTGTTGCTGCGTGCACGTAGTCCACACTGCCCTTTGTTGCTGCGTATACGTAGTCCACACTGCCCTTTGTTGCTGCGTGCACGTAGTCCACACTGCCCTTTGTTGCTGCGTATACGTAGTCCAGACTGCCCTTTGTTGCTGCATGCACGGAGTCCACACTGCCCTTTGTCGCTGCGTATACGTAGTCCACACAACCCTTTGCTGCTGCGTGCACGTAGTCCACACTGCCCTTTGTTGCTGCGTATACGTAGTCCACACTGCCCTTTGTTGCTGCGTGCACGTAGTCCACACTGCCCTTTGTTGCTGCGTGCACGTAGTCCACACTGCCCTTTGTTGCTGCGTATACGTAGTCCACACTGCCCTTTGTTGCTGCGTGCACGTAGTCCACACTGCCCTTTGTTGCTGCGTATACGTAGTCCAGACTGCCCTTTGTTGCTGCGTGCACGTAGTCCACACTGCCCTTTGTTGCTGCGTATACGTAGTCCAGACTGCCCTTTGTTGCTGCGTGCACGTAGTCCACACTGCCCTTTGTTGCTGCGTGCACGTAGTCCACACTGCCCTTTGTTGCTGCGTGCACGTAGTCCACACTGCCCTTTGTTGCTGCGTGCACGTAGTCCACACTGCCCTTTGTTGCTGCGTATACGTAGTCCACACTGCCCTTTGTTGCTGCATGCACGTAGTCCACACTGCCCTTTGTTGCTGCACGTAGCCCACACGACCCTTTGTTGCTGCGTATACGTAGTCCACACTGCCCTTTGTTGCTGCGTATACGTAGTCCACACTGCCCTTTGTTGCTGCGTGCACGTAGTCCACACTGCCCTTTGTTGCTGCGTGCACGTAGTCCACACTGCCCTTTGTTGCTGCGTATACGTAGTCCACACTGCCCTTTGTTGCTGCGTGCACGTAGTCCACACTGCCCTTTGTTGCTGCGTATACGTAGTCCACACTGCCCTTTGTTGCTGCGTGCACGTAGTCCACACTGCCCTTTGTTGCTGCGTATACGTAGTCCAGACTGCCCTTTGTTGCTGCGTGCACGTAGTCCACACTGCCCTTTGTTGCTGCGTATACGTAGTCCACACGACACTTTGTTGCTGCGTATACGTAGTCCACAGTGCCCTTTGTTGCTGCATGCACGTAGCCCACACGACCCTTTGTTGCTGCGTATACATAGTCCACACTGCCCTTTGTTGCTGCGTATACGTAGTCCACACTGCCCTTTGTTGCTGCGTATACGTAGTCCACACTGCCCTTTGTTGCTGCGTATACGTAGTCCACACTGCCCTTTGTTGCTGCGTGCACGTAGTCCACACTGCCCTTCGTTGCTGCGTATACGTAGTCCACACTGCCCTTTGTTGCTGCGTGCACGTAGTCCACACTGCCCTTTGTTGCTGCGTGCACGTAGTCCACACTGCCCTTTGTTGCTGCGTATACGTAGTCCACACTGCCCTTTGTTGCTGCGTGCACGTAGTCCACACTGCCCTTTGTTGCTGCGTATACGTAGTCCACACTGCCCTTTGTTGCTGCGTATACGTAGTCCACACTGCCCTTTGTTGCTGCGTATACGTAGTCCACACTGCCCTTTGTTGCTGCGTGCACGTAGTCCACACTGCCCTTTGTTGCTGCGTGCACGTAGTCCACACTGCCCTTTGTTGCTGCGTATACGTAGTCCACACAACCCTTTGCTGCTGCGTGCACGTAGTCCACACTGCCCTTTGTTGCTGCGTATACGTAGTCCACACTGCCCTTTGTTGCTGCATGCACGTAGTCCACACTGCCCTTCGTTGCTGCGTGCACGTAGTCCACACTGCCCTTTGTTGCTGCGTATACGTAGTCCACACTGCCCTTCGTTGCTGCGTGCACGTAGTCCACACTGCCCTTTGTTGCTGCGTATACGTAGTCCACACTGCCCTTTGTTGCTGCGTATACGTAGTCCACACTGCCCTTCGTTGCTGCGTGCACGTAGTCCACACTGCCCTTTGTTGCTGCGTGCACGTAGTCCACACGGCCCTTTGTTGCTGCGTATACGTAGTCCACACTGCCCTTTGTTGCTGCATGCACGTAGTCCACACTGCCCTTTTTTGCTGCGTGCACGTAGTCCACACTGCCCTTTGTTGCTGCGTATACGTAGTCCACACTGCCCTTTGTTGCTGCGTGCACGTAGTCCACACTGCCCTTTGTTGCTGCATGCACGTAGTCCACACTGCCCTTTGTTGCTGCGTATACGTAGTCCACACTGCCCTTTGTTGCTGCGTGCACGTAGTCCACACTGCCCTTTGTTGCTGCGTGCACGTAGTCCACACTGCCCTTTGTTGCTGCGTGCACGTAGTCCACACTGCCCTTTGTTGCTGCGTATACGAAGTCCACACTGCCCTTTGTTGCTGCGTGCACGTAGTCCACACTGCCCTTTGTTGCTGCGTATACGTAGTCCACACGGCCCTTTGTTGCTGCGTGCACGTAGTCCACACTGCCCTTTGTTGCTGCGTGCACGTAGTCCACACTGCCCTTTGTTGCTGCGTGCACGTAGTCCACACTGCCCTTTGTTGCTGCGTATACGTAGTCCACACGGCCCTTTTATTGCTGCATGCACGTAGTCCACACTGCCCTTTGTTGCTGCGTATACGTAGTCCACACTGCCCTTTGTTGCTGCGTATACGTAGTCCACACTGCCCTTTGTTGCTACGTATACGTAGTCCACACTGCCCTTTGTTGCTGTGTACATGTTGCTCACACTGCCCTTTGTTGCTGCGGATACTTAGTTTACACTGCCCTTTGTTGCTGCGTATACGTAGCCCACACTGCCCTTTGTTGCTTCGTGCATGTAGCCCACACGACCCTTTGCTGCTGTGTAGACGTAGCCCACACGA